>NC_016089.4:34998360-35368093 GCF_000004515.6 Glycine max | reverse complement strand
TGCTTCTACAGCATGAACTAAGCCAGGGTCTCCTCCAGTTTGGTAGTCCTCTCATAAAGATTTGGCCCTTGTTGTGGTGGTCTATTCGAAGGTCCACCCTGGTCCTTATTGAATTGATTGCCAGGGTGTGATCTCCATTGCCCTTGCTGATTGTAGGGACCTTGCTGGAAACCTAAAAATCCTTCGTGGTTGTACCCTTGCCTCTATTGATTTCCCATGTAATTAACTTCCTGAGTATGCTCTTCAATGGGAATGCAATGGCCTGATTCATGAGCACCACCACAAATGGTACAACCTGCAAAATAGAAGAATGTGAAGATTAACCAATAGACAATTTAGTTGGCAACTTACTAAGTGTTTCTGTTAAGACTTGAAGTTGCTTAGAGAGCAACTTATTTTGTGCCAACAAAGCATCCTATGATCATAATTCCAATAAGATTTTCTTGGTGGGTTGGTGCACTCTATCACGCAGGATAGCATGATCACTAGCAGACATATTCTCAATCAATTTGGTTGCCTCTTCAGGGGTTTTCAACTTTAATGGTATAAGCATGAAACCAATCAAAGAAAAGGACATTAATTTTGACTCTTTCGACAAATTCATAGAACTTGTCTTGGATTTGTTTTTTGTTTGAACACTTAAAATGTTGAAAAAACCATCTCCTTTAAGGTTCATTCTCTGGAGAATAAAAGTCTTATCTAAGGGTTTCCTTATCAATGCTAAAGTTGTCAGATAACATCATAAGGTTCATGCATAGAGGAGTAAGTTGGAGATTGGATTGACTTTCGGTCGTCCTCTTGTTCTTGGTTGTATGTTGTTCTAGGTATACTAGAAGTGGTATCTAAACCTTGGAGGTTTACCATAGGGAACTGGTTGTGTGACTCAGATCTGGTTAATCCTACTGGAATTGAACGAGTTCTCATCAAAAAAAACCTTCTTGTTGACTCATATTCAGACCTAGAGACTTCTATTCTTGATGAGAAATAATTTCTCCAATTAAAGGTTATTTCTACCTTTCTGGAGTTATCCTGTTTGATCTTCTCTATGGTTGGAGTGGGTCGGGGAACTGACGGCATGGCCTTGTCCATGACCCATTTTCAGGAAGAGTCACCTCATCCCATTTTATGGTTCTTGGAAGAGAAACATTGGCCTTTGTCATATCGATGATAAACAAGGTTGTCTCTCCTCTTTGTGGTTTCAGAAGGAATCTTGATGCACAAGTATTCATGACCTTGTACTGAATCCTATAGATTAGTGCTGCTGGAATTGATCCTTCTTTCATGTCAAGGCCATGAAAGTGGATGTTTAAGAACAGAGAGTCAAGAATGTTTCTGTCCATCAGACTCACTATTTTGTTTGGATAGCAATTGAAGTAGACTGGACCATGTCCTAAACTTGTCTCTACCGTTCCTATCAAGGAATCTTCAAATTTGTTATGCCTAATGTCTCTAAGGCACATTAACACCGCGGCATCTATGCCTATATCAATTAAGGGCTTGATGGCTTCTTGTACACATCCTATGTGTAGGTATTTGTATTATCGACTATGTTCATAAATTGAATTTTTTGAAAGTAAACAAAATTCTTCCCATATATCTTGTCCTAGAGGAATGTTATTTTCTACAGTCTTGATTATGTAATCAAAATTGTGTTTGTTTTTAATTTTCTCAGGAACATATAGTGTGTCTTGAGGGATTTTTGGAATATTCCAATCATCCATGTTTTGGTTTATATCTTCAAATTGCACCTCCTCATCAAAGAGATTGTGTTTTGGGGCGACCTCGTGGGTCTGATTTTCTTGCTTGTTGAGCAAATTGGTGTTTCTTGGAGAATTTATTAAGGATGATGATGAAGACAAGTTAGATCTAAAAGAAATATGGGAGAAAGATCGTAAAAGACACGACATAATTAATTCATCCTCTAGTATATTTCCCTTCATGTGGTTCCATAGAAATGTTTCCATGAGGTTATATGTTACTAAATTTCTTGGATCTAAAAAAATAAAAAAGTTTAACTTTTTTTTTACGGACAATATAGTTTGAACATTACTCCTATAGCCACCAATATATTATGTCTAAATATTTTATTTGAACAATACAACTTAGCCTTACTGCCCTTTCGCATTCACAGGACTTACTGCTACAGTATCATTCAACTAAAATATCATACTATTGTACTTCCAGAAATAATTTTCAAACATATACTGTTTAAATTAAGAGTACTGTACATGAATGAAAATAGTTATCATACATAAGTTCAGATTCATGTAATCAGTAAACATATGTCCTTACGGACAATATTCCTACTTCCCCATCAAGCTCTGATACCAGAGATCAGCGGAAAGGGATCAAACAAACAGAAAGGAAGTAAGAATGTAGTATGAATGAACAATGGTTAAATGACTTGAAAATAAGAATGAAAGCAGTAAAATAAGTTAAATTAAAGCGGATAAATCATAAAACAAACAGAAGCGGCAGCAGAGCCGTGCAGGATCTAAGAAGGTGGGGAGAAGAGAAGAAATCGAAGCGACAGCAGTGTCGCACAGGATCGGTCAAGAGGGAGAAGGGAGAGAGAGGCATATTCCACAATATATATATATATATATATATATATATATATATATATAGAGAGAGAGAGAGAGAGAGAGAGAGAGAGAGAGAGATTCTGTCAACTTATAAATAGAAACTAAAATTTAATGATTCATATTCCACAATATGTATTATTTATATGATTTTAAAGCTATTTTTCAAAAAGAAAAAAAGAAATTGAGGTGTTACAAACGACACACTCATCTTTGCTAAAGGAAACATCAAGTCCACTGTCAAATAATTGACTTGTGCTAAGTAGATTGTGTTTAAGCCCTTTAACAAACAATACATTATCAATGGGAGGATAGAGATCAATACTTATCTTTCCTACCCCTGCTATCTTCCCTTTCTGATTTCCTCCAAAAGTGATTGTTCCACCATATATAGGAGTCAGGCATTGGAACATACAAATTTGTCCTATCATATGTCATGAGCAACCACTATCATATATCTGCAATAGGAATTATTTTCTCTTTAGATACCCAAATTTTCTTGGGTCCTTTCTAGTTAATTCTGAAAGCATTGGACGATCTAGTCATTGGTAGATGTCTACATTTGGATGTCATGTGTCCAATCTTTCCACAGAAGTAACATAATATGATTTCTTCATCATGAACATACTTCTTTCCTTTATATCCTTATCCAGATTTATTAATTGGGTATTTGTTGTATCTTAACATTTTGTTAATATTCTCTGTTCTTGAAACAAATTTGGATAGAGTTTCTCTCAAAAATTCAATCTCTTGATGAAGTGTAAAAACATCTTGAGGTTTTTTTTTTTTATGGAGAACCTCATATTCTTCAAGTTTATCATTTGAGAATTTCAGGCTTTTCTTATATCTGTAGAAGCAAGCTTCATGATGTTGAATCAAGTTGATTCAATAAGTTTTGATAATGACAAAGATGATGACAAAAAGCCCAAAGAATGATTTCAAGATTAAATCAAGAACAATTCAAGAATCAAGAGAAGTTTGATTTCAAGATTCAAGAAAAGATGAATTCAAGTTTCAAGAGAAGAATTCAAGAAGACTTCACAAGGGGAAGTATTGAAAAGATTTTTCAAAAAACAAACATAGCACAATTTTGTTTTTCAAAAAGACTTTTCACAAAATTTTCTAAGTTACCTGAGTTTTTACTCTCCAGTAATCGATTACCAGTGACAAGTTTTGAATAAAAATCAAAAGATGTAACTCTTCCAATGTTTTTCAGGTTTTTCTAAAGGTTATAACTCTTCTAATGGTTTTCTTGACTAGACATGAAGAGTCTATAAAAGCAAGACTTTGACTTGCATGTAAAATATATTCATTACAACTTACAACCTTTACAAACAACTTTTCCACATATTCTTTTACAACCTTTGAATCTCTTTGAACATCTTCTTCAACTTCTTCTTCTTCTTTCTTTGCAAAAAGCTTTCTAAAGTTTTTTGGTTTTCCAAACCTTGAAAACAAAAGTGTGTTATTCATCTTTTTCATTCTCTTCTCCCTTTGCCAAAAAGAATTCACCAAGGACTAACCGCCTGAATTCTTTTTGTGTCTCTCTTCTCCCTTTTCCAAAAGAACAAAGGACTAACCACCTGAATTCTTTTGTGTCTCCCTTCTCCCTTGTCAAAGAATTCAAAATGACACAGTTTGAGAATTCTTTTGATTCTTCCCTTTCCCTTATACAAAAGATTTCAAAGGACTAACCGCCTGAGATATCTTTTGTATCCCCTTCACAAAGTTTCAAAGGACTAACCGCCTGAGAACTTTGTCTTAACACATTGGAGGATACATCCCTTGTGGTACAAGTAGAGGGTACATCAACTTGGGTTGTTGTAACTGAGAACAAGAGAGGGTACATCTCTTATGGATCAGTTCTAGTGGAGGGTACATCCACTAGGTTGTTCAAAGAGAACAAGGGAGGGTACATCCCTTGTGGATCTTTGCTTGTAAAGGATTTTACAAGGTTGAAAAGAAATCTCAAGGACCGTAGGTCGCTTAGGGACTGGATGTCGGCACGGGTTGTTGCCAAACCAGTATAAAACTCTTGTGTTTGTCTTCTTCTTCCCTACACTCTTTATTTTTCCGCTGTGCACTTTAATTATCACTTTTACTTTTGGTTAAGTTTCTATTTTCTGTTCTTTACTTTCTTAACATTATAGTAAAAGCCTAAGAAGGGTAGATTTTTAATTAGTAAAGGTTCAGTAATAATTAATTCAACCCCCCCTTCTTAATTATTCTGAGGCCACTTGATCCAACAATATCCTTCACAATCAACCCATAAGTTATGTTCACTTGCCTCTAAGTTTTCATAATTCTTATGGACATGTGAACATTCTTTCAATAGATTACACCTTTCCTCATTTAGGCAATCATGAAGCTTATTGAGTGTGGTATACTCATTTTGCAAGCCTTTCAGATGATTTTTCAACTTCTGAAGGTCTTCTAATAGACTAGATCTTTCTTTACGAATTTCCTCATTTTCAAGGTGAAGCTTTATTGTCTTTACCTTTAGACTTTCAAATTCATCAAATAATTGAGTGGAAATTTTTGAAGAGTTATATTTATTTTCTTCATGTTTTCCTTGAAGTTGTTTGTAATCTTTCGAAAGACTTTTAAATTCTTTTCTCAAATATTGATAAGCTTTGGAGAAAATGGATAAGTTGGAGAGAAGTTCATGATATGTTAATTGAAGAGTTTCAAGGTTATTTATATTTACCTCTTCATCTTATTCAGAGTCTGATCCTTCTTATTTAGCGTATGCCATCAAATAAAGATTGGCTTCTTCTTCCTCTTCTCTCTCCTCATCAGATGATCTGTGTTAGTCGTCTTATACGACTAACTTTTGTATAGAAAACTTTTTCAAAACATGTATAGTTTCCCTAATTTATAGTTCTTTTGTAGGAATTTTTAAATAAATCTTCATATGTTTAAATATATGTCATTAGAGTATCTTTAATTGGAATTAATGATAAAATATGTACAATTTCAGGTCAAAAGAGCTTAAAGTCTTGAAGTGCTAAAAGGAGCAGTCGCACTAAGCGAAACCTGTGGGCTCAGCTCGCGTTTATCGTTAAGCGCACCTACAATGCACTTAGCATGATGAGAGAATCTGGAAGAGCACAAGTGTGGCGTCCCTAAATTAATGACTGGTTTAATAGAAATAATTTAAATAACAAAAACCATGGTAAAATTTTTTTTCTTCTTTTTCTTTTTCATTTCTTTCTCTTTTCACCATAACTAGGTTTAGAAGGAAAATCCTCACTATAAAGTCCTGAATGGCCAGTTCACAACTCTATTCGGAGTCATTTCTTTCTTACCGCTCATAATTCTCTAAGTTATTTTGTTGTTTCAAAAGGAAGAATGTACCAGCCATTACTTTAGGTCGTCACATGAAAATAAAAGAATAAAATACGGTCGATAAACTCTTTTACAAATAAAGTTGCTAATGCTTTCTTTTCAAATAACAAGATCAATTATAAATGCATATATCATTTAAAGCTGTCCAAAATATGGGAGTTTTACAAAATACAGTGTCATCCAGAGCAAAGGTGTCCATAGTGGTGGCTTCAGCCACATGTATACAATCATCAAATTCCTATACATCAGGTCTACCCATACAAAAACAAAAGAGTAAACCTAACAGTCAGTCCTAGATACACCCACCCTCAAAATATATAAAACTAATCCAAAAAGTTGTCCACTAGGATGAAGAGCCTCCGCTGATCGCCATCTCCCTCGGGCCACTATCCTCCGTAGAGTCTGCCTCAGATGCCGACATGACTTCCTCGGGAGAATCCACCTCAAGAAGTGGATCCTCATCACCCTCTAGAAAGTCAAGGGCATCCACAGCAGGCTCAGGAGGTAGCTCCTCCAGGTCCTCCTCAGGGTCTTCCTCGGATGACGTTACCTCGATCACTTGAACGGGCTCCACTAGACGATATGGTGTAGGCGTGGGTAGTATCCACTCCACAGTGCGCTGAAGCATCCGTGCAGGTTCCTCTGGATGCACCAAAGAAGTAGCCGTAAATCGAATGGTGCCCCGAAATCGGCACCTCGTGTTGCCTTCGAGGGTCTCCCAAGCTCCCTCTAGGCACTCCATCTCTACTCGATCACGAATTAGCTGCGCCGCCATCACGATCTACAAGAAAGAAGAGAAAGGGGTAGACTCTTTCACAAGAATCTAACTACGCTGCACACAATGCATCTCATAACCACTACATGACGTTAAAAGGAGTATCTTAAGGCTTTTCATCTCTGGTAATCGATTACACAACCTTGGTAATCGATTACCAGAGGCTAAACTTGAATTACACAGCCTCAGGACAAGAAATATGCAATAATACACTGTGTAATCGATTACACATGCCTGGTAATCGATTACCAGTGACCCATTCCTCTGTGTCAGGACTTTTAACCGCAGACAATCGATTACCAGGAGACTCCCTAGTTTCCTGACTTCGTTTCAGCTGGTAATCGATTACACCCTGTAATCGATACCAGAGACCATCTTAGCCTCCTGTCTTCAATTTTAAGCCTGTAATCGATTACCCACCCTTAGTAATCGATTACCAGAGGCCACAATCCACATATTACACAAAATTCACAGCTGGCCAGCCACCACAAGCCTCCTTGCTTTGTGGTCTTGTTTTCCTTTTATCTGTTGACTGCCAGGAGCTCGCCTGCTTAGGTACATCACAGGTTCTCACTGACCGACTATGCCCGGGTTGGGTCGGGATTGGTCAAGCTTGGTTTTGGGCAATAGCACCCCACCTGACGTCCCCAAGGTCTCCTGACCCCCGCGACATATCTCCAGGTACCACTCTGTGGTCAACAATAAAAGCAGGAAGTTTCACCCTTCAACACTTCCTCATCTCAAGCTTGTAGGATTATGGGGTACCCATCACATGTGGTACTAGGTGGCGGTCGGGCGATGGTGCACAACAAGTTTTCCACATCCACAATGCGCGCATAAACCCACCATCCCCTATTGCCCACCTCCAACTGAGCTCACGTACTCCCACGTAGCCCATATCCTCGTTTCTCTCAACACCGGGTCCCCATCAATCCTCCCAAGCTTCCACAACATCCAAGCAAAACAACATTCAAACAGCACAAGCTATCATAGCCAAGCAAAACAGAGCAAAGGCAGAAAACTCTGCTCAACACATCAACAAAAATCATAGCTTTTCTCACTTAAAGACCATAGTAACAATTCCTTCGATCCAATTCGTTAACCGTTGGATCGACTCCAAAATTTTACTGGAAGTCTATAGTGCATAAGCCTACATTGTGACCGTTGGGATCTACTAGCAAACATCCAGAACTCATTCTGTACTACTCTTTCCACAGCCAACCACACACAAGCATTTTTCTGCACAAAGCCAAAATCCTGCTGCACCTATTTTGACAGCAAAATTCTGCATAAGTGCAGATTTCGAAAATCACACTTCCCCTCATCCAATCTTGCTCAAATCAAATCCTACAAGTCCCAAATCATGTATCAAACATGTCTAAACCAAAGTCAAGCTTTAAAGCACAGCAACACAGAATCTAGGTATCCAACAGCCTAACCTTTCTCACATGTTCTAAATGACATTTCAAGCTAGGATTAACTCATTTTAACCTCCATTTACCACAGAATTCAGACTTAGCCTTCCAACTCTCAAAGCCTCACTCTTTTTCCACTCACAACACCACATTCTCACTTTCTAACCCTAGGTTAACTCTACCCTTCATCTCTAACAGTTTCCATAGGCAATTTCAACATATAAACATCATCACAAAACCCTAAAACAGAATGGGTATGTCTAACTCATCCAAACATGGCAATTTCAACAAGCTTTCAACAAGTTCCTTCACAAATAATCATTACACAGCAGAAAACTAACAAAACCACCCATCATATCTCCCAAAACCCCTTACCCACGAAATTTAAGAGAGAAAGAGAAAGAAGTCCACCCAAACCTGGATTTTCGAAGTCCCACTCGTAGCCACGCACTTCACGACTCCGAAAATGCTCTCCTTTCGCGATTTGGAGCAGAAATGAGCACCAAAGGTTGAAGCTTTGTTGGGCAACAATGGTGGATGGGAGAAAAGAAGAAGAAGGCTGCGTGAGAGAGAGGGAGCTGTCTGAAATTTTGTGGGGCTGAGTGAAGAGAGAGAGAAAAGCTTTTTGGTCTTAAAAGAAAGGGTTTTCCCGTTTTCCATTATTTTATTCAAGCTCTGCCACATGTCCCTATTTGATTGGAGCAAAAAGGACCCACTTTCTCTTTTTGACTGTGACCCACACTCAGTCACAAAAGTGAGAAAAATCTGACCTTTGAAATGTTAAAATACTGCCTCGGTTTGCGTGCCGTTTCTCTGATTCCAGTTTCTCGCGTTTCTCTGCGTCCGCCGGGGCCAGTTTTCGAAAGCAAGCAATATATATATCAAAACGCTCAGAATAAAACCCCGAGCGTGGTTCAGAGGTTGGTTTCGTTAAATTCTAAGTCGCACGCAAAACGATGATTTTTAACTAATTACTTAGGAATAAACCCATAACCTCCCAGTTATGGATTTCTCTTCCTTAATTAGCCTAACCCGCATATCTTGCCCCCACTATTCTTACCCTTACCAAGAACATATATGCATATACACTGAATAATACTTATATATATAATCATTCAAAATACATCGTTTCCAAAAACTCCGGGTAGAAATTTCCAGGATGTTACAACAAGAATCGAGGTCATGCACTAAGCGTGAGATCAACTCGCTAAGCGAGATGTTCTTCTCTTGCCAGGCTCAGCGCACGACTGGCACCATGCCCAAATCCACTTACTTGCGCTAAGCATGACAATGGTGCTAAGCGTGACATCATGATTTCAGAGCCTATTTAAAGCCTGATTTGTCAGAATTAAAACAATACCTTTACCAGAGCTGCATATTTTTGCCCAAAATTTAAGAAGAGTGCTCTGGAGGCAGAAGCTAAGCAAGGAAACTAGGGTACATCACTTTGAAAGATTAGAGAGTGTTTGAGTGATTGTGAGGTGCCAAGAAGAGGAGGAGGGATCCCCCTTCCTGTGTAAGCAGCAATTGCTCTTCATTTTCTATCTCACTTGTATTAGGGTTCCTTGTATGGCTGGCTAAAAACCCTAGTTGGGGATTTCTAATGAACGGTTGATGTAATTACCTTTCATATCTAATTAATTGTGTTTTGTGTGTTCAATGCTTCTTTCAATGCTTAATTACTGCATGCTTTTGGTCTGATCACCCACTTGTGTGTACTGTTAGGTGACTTTACCATTGGGAAATGTACTGTTGCCTTAGAACTTGATAGAAACAGGGCTAAATAACTGCATTACCAGGGATGGATTGCAGGGTTTTAGTTTTCTTATTATGTTGTGATCATAATGTTGTTTAAGTTAAGCCTAGTCCAACAAGAGGGATTTGAGGATGAAGCTTGGGTTAAATTAGTCTAAACTTATGAGGGATCAAGGTTTAGTACTTTAGGCTTCAGCATAGAACACAAGAACATGATCAATTAGAGAAATATATTCATATGCATCAACTCTTTTGTTAGAAAGACCCAACGCTTTTTACCTATTGTCGTCAACTTTTAATTACTTGCATTTACTACTTTTTAACATAGAATTTAGTTTACTTTTGTTTCTATCCACAATTATCAATGATTGTCTGTACAATGCCTAATTCCTTAATAAAACTTTGTCTAATAAACAAGTTCCCTGAGTTTGATACTCTGATTACTCTGTTTTATTTTAAATACTTGATGACCCGGTGTGCTTTCCGATTTTTCATTTCCCTTGAATATACTGCTTGTAAATTTAAGAAAAAGGAACTATGTGGGGAAACTAACAAAGTATTTATGGCGTTGTTGCCGTGGATCTTAATTCATTAGAAGAGTTCATTTTAGTTTTAAGGCATTGCTTTATATTGTTTTCTTTGATTCATTGTTTCTTTTTGTGAATATTTAGTAACTGCGAAATTTATTGTTCTTTGGAATTGGATAGTTGTTGTTTTCCTTGTTTTGTATGCAAAGAAGATCTACTACTGGTGATTTAATTCCCATAGATTTGGAGATTAACGCTACTTGTAGGAGACGAAACGCAAAGAGAATTAGAAAATTTATGCAGGACTTAGAAGTAGTAACAACTCCAGGAGAAGAACCTCGATCTTCTGAGGCATCTTCTAGTTTTCCTACTCTAGGGCAATCTCATACAGGAGTTAAAGGAGACATTATCATGGCTGAGCAGCCAAGGAGAGTGATCCTTGAAGATTATTCAAGTTCAAGTGTACCCCAATTTTTCACTAGCATTGCACAACCGGAGGTTCAAGCCCAGACCATTGCATACCCTCAATCATTGATTCAATTAATTCAAAATAATTTGTTTCACGGGTTGCCAAATGAAGATTCATATGCACACCTAGCCACATACATTGAAATATGCAACACTATTCGATTGGCTGGTGTGCCTGAGGACGCAGTTCGATTGAGCTTGTTTTCGTTCTCATTGTCTGGAGAGGCTAAGAGGTGGCTTCACTCGTTCAAAGGCAACGGTCTTAAGACCTGGGGTGAAGTTGTTGAGAAATTTTTGAAGAAATATTTCCCTGAGTCTAAGACAGTAGAAGGCAAAGCCGCCATCTCTTCTTTTCACCAATTTCCAGATGAATCCCTGAGTGAGGCCTTAGAAAGATTTCGTGGTTTATTGAGAAAGATACCCACTCACGGATTCTCAGAACCGATTCAGCTCAACATTTTTATAGATGGGTTAAGGCCGCAGTCCAAGCAGCTGTTAGACGCTTCTGCTGGGGGAAAAATAAAGTTGAAGACCCCCAAAGAAACCATGGAATTCATTGAAAATATGGTTGCAAGTGACATTGCTATTTTGATAGATAGAGCCCACATTCCAACAAAGGGAAGTCTGCTGGAACTCACATCACAAGATGCTCTATTGGCACAGAGCAAGCTGTTGTCTATGCAACTTGAGGCATTGATAGAGACACTAAGTAAGTTGCCAAGTCAAATACATTCTACATAATCTTTACCATCTACTGTCTTGTAGGTTGTAGGGTGTGCCATCTGTGATGGAGCTCACGATTCTGGTTGTTGTATCCCTAATGAAGAAACAACTCATGAAGTCAATTATATGGGGGACCAGCCAAGAAACAATTTTAATGCAGGTGGATTTTCTAGATTCCAACATGCACAGTAATACAACCAACAACAGGGACAATGGAGGAACCACCCTGGGAATCAATTCAATAGAGACCAGGGTGGACCATCCATAAGGTCAAAGCAACAAGGGCCTAGTCTTTATGATTGGACAACGAAGCTGGAAGAGACTCTGGCTCAATTTATACAGGTATCTATGTCAAATCAGAAGAGTACAGAGTCTGCCATAAAGAATCTGGAAGTCCAAGTGGGACAGCTGGCTAAATAGTTGGCGGATCAACCGTCAAGCAGCTTTAGTGCTAACACTGTGAAAAATCCGAAGGAAGAATGTAAAACTGTCATGACAAGGAGTAGAATAGAAACCCATGTTGATGAAGGAGAAGCTGAGAAGAAGGTGGAGGAACATAAACAATAGCTGGCAGCTAAGCCGACACGTGAACCTGTTTCTGACTTAGTTGAACTAGAGAAAGTTGTGGAAGATGAAGATTGTTAGTGCTTAGCTCTACTGAGCTTTAAAAGATTGGCTAAGATTTTGTTAAAACATAAGCACTTAGACAATGAAGGAAAGCTGGAGTTGCTGCACATGATGTCCAACGTTATGTCAAGGAATAAGATCGGGCTGCACAATGCACAAGGCAAGATAAAATGTCTAATGAAGAATTGAAGTTGCAGGATCCACGATGTCGGATACAATGTCCTGACATCCTGCCCGAAAATACTGGAGTTGCTGCACAATGCATAAGTCAAGATAAAGTGTCAAATGAAGCATTGAAGCTGCAGGATCCACGATGTCGGATACGATGTCCTGACATCTTGCCCGAAAATACTGGACACATAAATCTGTTATATCTTTAACAGATTATTGTGCAGTTAGCAAGAGATTAGATGATCTATCTTTAGGAACGAATTAAAAGATCATTAAAGTTCGAATTTCAAAGTAGAAGAGTTCGTTCAGGGATTAAAGATTAAAGATTAAAGATTCAAACTAAAAGATCAAAAGTTATCTTTTAGTTCTTTAACTGCAGATTTTCAGGAAAGTGATAGATCTCATCCAGCATCAAGAAGTTGCAGCCCAGAATCGTACACGGCTATAAAAACATGGAGGCTGCACGAGTTCTGTACCAAGTCCGGGATTGAAGAGTTATTTTGTGAGCTTTGGGACTTGAGTGTTTTGTGAGCCACCTTGATGGTACCCTAACATCAAGTGTTGGACCTGAGTGTGTAGAGTTGATCTCTAGTGTGTAGAGTTGATCTCTTGTGTGTAGAGTTGATCTCTAGTGTGTAGAGTTGATCTCTTTTGTTCAGAGTTGATCTCTGGTGTGTCTTTGATTT
The DNA here is from genome assembly GCF_000004515.6 of Glycine max. NCBI lineage: Eukaryota > Viridiplantae > Streptophyta > Magnoliopsida > Fabales > Fabaceae > Glycine > Glycine max. Next base: position 35,355,016 of record NC_016089.4, on the reverse strand, counting down.
AATAGTAAACACGGGAGAGTGTTTGAGAGGGAGTGAGCGGGGTTTCTCATATCTAAGAGTGGCTCTTAGGTAGAGATCGCACGGGTAGTGGTTAGGTGAGAAGGTTGTAAACAGGGGCTGTTAGACCTTGAACTAACACTATTGAGAGTGGATTTCCTCCCTGGCTTGGTAGCCCCCAGATGTAGGTGAGGTTGCACCGAACTGGGTTAACAATCCTCTTGTGTTATTTACTTGTTTAATCTGTTCATACGGACGCATCTAATCTGCATGTTCTGAAGCGTGATGTCGTGACATCCGGTACGACATCTGTCCCCAGTATCAGAATTTCAATTGGTATCAGAGCCAACACTCGAAATCACAGAGTGAGATCTAGGGAGATAAATTCTGATGAACATGGAGAAAGAAGGAGGACCAGTGAACAGACCACCAATTCTTGATGGAACCAACTATGAATACTGGAAAGCAAGAATGGTGGCCTTTCTCAAATCACTGGATAGCAGAACCTGGAAAGCTGTCATCAAAGGCTGGGAACATCCCAAGATGCTGGACACAGAAGGAAAGCCCACTGATGAATTGAAGCCAGAAGAAGACTGGACTAAAGAAGAAGACGAATTGGCACTTGGAAACTCCAAAGCTTTGAATGCTCTATTCAATGGAGTTGACAAGAATATCTTCAGACTGATCAACACATGCACAGTGGCCAAAGATGCATGGGAGATCCTGAAAACCACTCATGAAGGAACCTCCAAAGTGAAGATGTCCAGATTGCAACTATTGGCTACAAAATTCGAAAATCTGAAGATGAAGGAGGAAGAGTGTATTCATGACTTCCACATGAACATTCTCGAAATTGCCAATGCTTGCACTGCCTTGGGAGAGAGGATAACAGATGAAAAGCTGGTGAGAAAGATCCTCAGATCCTTGCCTAAGAGATTTGACATGAAAGTCACTGCAATAGAGGAGGCCCAAGACATTTGCAACATGAGAGTGGATGAACTCATTGGTTCCCTTCAAACCTTTGAGCTAGGACTCTCGGATGGGGCTGAAAAGAAGAGCAAGAACTTGGCGTTCGTGTCCAATGATGAAGGAGAAGAAGATGAGTATGACCTGGATACTGATGAAGGTCTGACCAAGGCAGTTGTGCTCCTTGGAAGGCAGTTCAACAAAGTGCTGAACAGAATGGACAGGAGGCAGAAACCACATGTCCAGAACATCCCTTTCGACATCAGGAAAGGTAGCAAATACCAGAAAAGGTCAGATGAAAAGCCCAGTCACAGCAAAGGAATTCAATGCCATGGGTGTGAAGGCTATGGACACATCATAGCTGAATGTCCCACTCATCTCAAGAAGCAGAGGAAAGGACTTTCTGTATGTCGGTCTGATGACACAGAGAGTGAACAAGAAAGTGATTCTGACAGAGATGTAAATGCACTCACTGGGAGATTTGAATCTGCTGAAGATTCAAGTGATACAGACAGTGAAATCACTTTTGATGAGCTTGCCACATCCTATAGAGAACTATGCATCAAAAGTGAGAAGATTCTTCAGCAAGAAGCACAACTAAAGAAGGTCATTGCAAATCTGGAGGCTGAGAAGGAGGCACATGAAGAGGAGATCTCAGAGCTTAAAGGAGAAGTTGGTTTTCTGAACTCTAAGCTGGAAAACATGACAAAATCAATAAAGATGCTGAATAAAGGCTCAGATACGCTTGATGAGGTGCTGCTGCTTGGAAAGAATGCTGGAAACCAGAGAGGACTTGGATTTAATTCTAAGTCTGCTGGCAGAACAACCATGACAGAATTTGTTCCTGCCAAAAACAGGACTGGAGCCACGATGTCACAACATCGGTCTCGACATCATGGAACGCAGCAGAAAAAGAGCAAAAGAAAGAAGTGGAGGTGTCACTACTGTGGCAAGTATGGTCACATAAAGCCCTTTTGCTATCATCTACATGGCCATCCACATCATGGAACTCAAAGTAGCAACAGCGGAAAGAAGATGATGTGGGTTCCAAAACACAAGGCTGTCAGTCTTGTTGTTCATACTTCACTTAGAGCATCAGCTAAGGAAGATTGGTACCTAGATAGCGGCTGTTCCAGACACATGACAGGAGTCAAAGAATTCCTGCTGAACATTGAGCCCTGCTCCACTAGTTATGTGACATTTGGAGATGGCTCTAAAGGAAAGATCATTGGAATGGGAAAGCTAGTTCATGATGGACTTCCTAGTCTGAACAAAGTACTGCTGGTGAAGGGACTGACTGCAAACTTGATCAGCATCAGTCAGCTGTGTGATGAAGGATTCAATGTAAACTTCACAAAGTCAGAATGCTTGGTGACAAATGAGAAGAGTGAAGTTCTAATGAAGGGCAGCAGATCAAAGGACAACTGCTACCTATGGACACCTCAAGAAACCAGTTACTCCTCCACATGTCTATCCTCCAAAGAAGATGAAGTCAGAATATGGCATCAAAGATTTGGGCATCTGCACTTAAGAGGCATGAAGAAAATCATTGACAAAGGTGCTGTTAGAGGCATTCCCAATCTGAAAATAGAAGAAGGCAGAATTTGTGGTGAATGTCAGATTGGAAAGCAAGTCAAGATGTCCCACCAGAAGCTTCAACATCAGACCACTTCCAGGGTGCTGGAACTACTTCACATGGACTTGATGGGACCTATGCAAGTTGAAAGCCTTGGAGGAAAGAGGTATGCCTATGTTGTTGTGGATGATTTCTCCAGATTTACCTGGGTCAACTTTATCAGAGAGAAATCAGACACCTTTGAAGTATTCAAGGAGTTGAGTCTAAGACTTCAAAGAGAAAAGGACTGTGTCATCAAGAGAATCAGGAGTGACCATGGCAGAGAGTTTGAAAACAGCAGGTTCACTGAATTCTGCACATCTGAAGGCATCACTCATGAGTTCTCTGCAGCCATTACACCACAACAGAATGGCATAGTTGAAAGGAAAAACAGGACTTTGCAAGAGGCTGCTAGGGTCATGCTTCATGCCAAAGAACTTCCCTATAATCTCTGGGCTGAAGCCATGAACACAGCATGCTACATCCACAACAGAGTCACACTTAGAAGAGGCACTCCAACCACACTGTATGAAATCTGGAAAGGGAGGAAGCCAACTGTCAAGCACTTCCACATCTTTGGAAGTCCATGCTACATTTTGGCAGATAGAGAGCAAAGGAGAAAGATGGATCCCAAGAGTGATGCAGGAATATTCCTGGGATACTCTACAAACAGCAGAGCATATAGAGTATTCAATTCCAGAACCAGAACTGTGATGGAATCCATCAATGTGGTTGTTGATGATCTAACTCCAGCAAGAAAGAAGGATGTCGAAGAAGATGTCAGAACATCGGGAGACAATGTAGCAGATGCAGCTAAAAGTGGAGAAAATGCAGAAAACTCTGATTCTGCTACAGATGATTCAAACATCAACCAACCTGACAAGAGACCCTCCATTAGAATCCAGAAGATGCACCCCAAGGAGCTGATTATAGGAGATCCAAACAGAGGAGTCACTACAAGATCAAGGGAGATTGAGATTGTCTCCAACTCATGTTTTGTCTCCAAAATTGAGCCCAAGAATGTGAAAGAGGCACTGACTGATGAGTTCTGGATCAATGCTATGCAAGAAGAATTGGAGCAATTCAAAAGGAATGAAGTCTGGGAGCTAGTTCCGAGACCCGAGGGAACTAATGTGATTGGCACCAAGTGGATCTTCAAGAACAAAACCAATGAAGAAGGTGTCATAACCAGAAACAAGGCCAGACTGGTTGCTCAAGGCTACACTCAGATTGAAGGTGTAGACTTTGATGAGACTTTTGCCCCAGTTGCTAGACTTGAGTCCATCAGATTATTACTTGGTGTAGCTTGCATCCTCAAATTCAAGCTGTACCAGATGGATGTGAAGAGCGCATTTCTGAATGGATACCTGAATGAAGAAGTCTATGTGGAGCAGCCGAAGGGATTTGTAGACCCAAGTCATCCAGATCATGTATACAGGCTCAAGAAGGCTCTCTATGGATTGAAGCAAGCTCCAAGAGCTTGGTATGAAAGGCTAACAGAGTTCCTTACTCAGCAAGGGTATAGGAAGGGAGGAATTGACAAGACTCTCTTTGTCAAACAAGATGCTGAAAACTTGATGATTGCACAGATATATGTTGATGACATTGTGTTTGGAGGGATGTCGAATGAGATGCTTCGACATTTTGTCCAACAGATGCAATCTGAATTTGAGATGAGTCTTGTTGGAGAGCTGACTTATTTTCTGGGACTCCAAGTGAAGCAGATGGAAGACTCCATATTCCTCTCTCAAAGCAAGTATGCAAAGAACATTGTCAAGAAGTTTGGGATGGAGAATGCCAGCCATAAAAGAACACCTGCACCTACTCACTTGAAGCTGTCAAAAGATGAAGCTGGCACCAGTGTTGATCAAAGTCGGTACAGAAGCATGATTGGGAGCTTACTATATTTAACAGCTAGCAGACCCGACATCACCTATGCAGTAGGTGTTTGTGCAAGATATCAAGCCAATCCTAAGATAAGTCACTTGACTCAAGTAAAGAGAATTCTGAAATATGTAAATGGCACCAGTGACTACGGGATTATGTACTGTCATTGTTCAGATTCAATGCTGGTTGGGTATTGTGATGCTGATTGGGCTGGAAGTGCAGATGACAGAAAAAGCACTTCTGGTGGATGCTTCTATCTGGGCAACAACCTTATTTCATGGTTCAGCAAGAAGCAGAACTGTGTGTCCCTATCTACTGCAGAAGCCGAGTATATTGCAGCAGGAAGCAGCTGTTCACAACTAGTTTGGATGAAGCAGATGCTGAAGGAGTACAATGTCGAACAAGATGTCATGACATTGTACTGTGACAACATGAGTGCTATTAATATTTCTAAAAATCCTGTTCAACACAGCAGAACCAAGCACATTGACATTAGACATCACTATATCAGAGATCTTGTTGATGATAAAGTGATCACACTGAAGCATGTTGACACTGAGGAACAAATAGCAGATATTTTCACAAAGGCTTTGGATGCAAATCAGTTTGAAAAACTGAGGGGCAAGCTGGGCATTTGTTTGCTAGAGGAATTATAGCAGCTACTGCAATCTGAACGTGCCCAAACGAATCACTTAACATTAATAGCACGTTCACTACTAAGCCAAAACGAATTCGACCGTTGCCTCACACGCCCCTCTACATTCTTCATTCAAATTTATATTTGCTTGGCATTCGTGTTTTCACCAGCATTTCCCAATAGTTTTCTGAGATTCACGAAACCATTTCAAACGCTCTGCTTTTCCATGGCTACCTCACCAAAAGAAACTTCAGCTCCTGGTTCACCCGCTGTACCATCATCTCCGCACCAGGAACAACCAGAATTCAACATCCAACCCATACAAATAATTCCTGGTCAAGCTTCTGTCCCTGAGAAACTGGTTCCCAGAAGACAACAGGGAGTGAAGATTGCTGAAAACCCTAGCCTTGCAACAAGTCCTAGGGAAGTAGACACGGAGATGGACAAGAAAATACGCAGTATTGTGAGTAGCATTTTGAAAGACGCCTCTGTTCCTGAAGCTGATGAAGATGTCCCAACATCGTCCAACCCAAATGTTTTTGTGCCTGATGTCAATAAAGATGTTCCAACATCTTCCGCTCCAAATGCTGAAGCCCTCCCTTCACCCAGTGAAGAGGAATCAACAGAAGAAGAGGATCAAGCCTCAGAGGAGACCCCTGCACCAAGGGCACCAGAACCTGCTCCAGGTGACCTCATTGACTTAGAAGAAGTCGAATCTGATGAAGAACCCATTGCCAACAGGTTGGCACCTGGCATTGCGGAAAGACTTCAAAACAGAAAGGGAAAAACCCCCCTTAAGAGGTCTGGACGAATCAAGACTATGGCACAGAAGAAGAGTACTCCAATCACTCCTGCCACATCCAGAAGAAGCAAGGTTGCTATCCCCTCCAAGAAGAGGAAAGAAATTTCCTTTTCCTCATCCGATTCTGATGATGATGTCGAACTAGATGTCTCGACATCTAAGAGGGCCAAGAAATCTGGGAGAAAGGTGCCTGGAAATGTTCCTGATGCACCATTGGACAACATCTCTTTCCACTCCATTGGCAATGTTGAAAAGTGGAAATATGTGTATCAACGCAGACTTGCGGTTGAAAGAGAACTGGGAAGAGACGCATTGGATTGCAAGGAGACCATGGAACTCATTAAGGCTGCTGGACTACTGAAGACAGTCACCAAATTGGGAGACTGTTATGAAGGCCTAGTCAGGGAATTCATTGTCAACATTCCCTCTGACATAACAAACAGAAAGAGTGATGAGTATCAAAAAGTATTTGTCAGAGGAAAGTGTGTTAGATTCTCCCCTGCTGTGATCAACAAATATCTGGGCAGACCTACTGATGGAGTGATAGATATTGCTGTTTCTGAGCATCAGATTGCCAAGGAAATCACTGCCAAACGAGTCCAGCATTGGCCAAAGAAAGGGAAGCTTTCAGCAGGGAAGCTAAGTGTGAAGTATGCAATTCTACACAGGATTGGTGCTGCAAACTGGGTACCCACCAGTCATACTTCCACGATTGCCACAGGTTTGGGTAAATTTCTGTATGCTGTTGGAACCAAGTCCAAATTTAATTTTGGAAACTATATTTTTGATCAAACTGTTAAGCATTCAGAATCTTTTGCTGTCAAATTACCCATTGCCTTCCCTACTGTATTGTGTGGCATTATGTTGAGTCAACATCCCAATATGTTAAACCACATTGACTCTGTGATGAAGAGAGAATCGCCTCTATCCCTGCATTACAAACTGTTTGAGGGGACACATGTCCCAGACATTGTCTCAACATCAGGGAAAGCTGCTGCTTCAGGTGCTGTGTCCAAGGATGCTCTGATTGCTGAACTCAAGGACACATGCAAGGTGCTGGAAGCAACCATCAAAGCCACCACAGAGAAGAAAATGGAGCTGGAACGGCTGATCGAAAGACTCACAGATAGTGGCATTGATGATGGTGAAGCAGCTGAGGTAGAAGAAGATCCAGCTGAGCAAGAAGAGGCAGCTGAGGAAGAGGAAGATGCAGCAGAAGAGACAGAATCAGATGATGATTCTGAAGCCACCCCATGATCATCAGACCTTTATTTTTACTTTTACTAGCTAAAGGGGCATGTCCCTTTGAACAATTTGATTACTTTTGGTCTGTAATATTTGCACATTAATTTCATGCATCCTACTTTTGCCAAATTTATGTCTAAAAAGGGGGAGTAATTGTTAGACAAGTGGCCTCAGATATCTTAAGAAGGGGGGGGTTGAATTAAGATATTCGAAACTTTTTCCCCTAATTAAAAATCTATCTTACTTTTTACTTAAGTTATGAATTCCCTTAATGACAATCTTCTTAAATATTAATTCAAATGAAGCAACTTGAATATGAATATAAAGCAATAATAAATAAATGAGATTAAGGGAAGAGAAAATGCAAACTCAGTTTTATACTGGTTCGGCCACACCCTTGTGCCTACGTCCAGTCCCCAAGCAACCCGCTTGAGAGTTCCACTAACTTGTAAATTCCTTTTACAAGTTCTAAACACACAAGGACAACCCTTCCTTTGTGTTTAGAGATTCTTTACAACAAGAGACTCACAGTCTCTTAATCCCTTAGAGAATGAGAAGAAGAAGAGGAACAAATCTCTCTTGAAAGAGATGGATTTTACAGATTGAGCACTCAATTAATTCCTTAATGAATTGCAATTGAATTGGCCAAGGAATTCTTTAAGAGGATAAAATGAAATTGCTTTTTGAGAGGATAAACACTTTGTTGTTCTGAAAATCTCTGAGCAATTTCGTGTTTAAGTCACATATATATAGACCATTGGTGGTCATGAGTAAAGCCTTTGAAAAGTTGTGACTCTTGAAATTATTTTTCTGAAATTCCTGTCTGGTAATCGATTACAGCAATTGTGTAATCGATTACAGCTTTTAAAATTTGAATTAAAACGTTTACTAACTGCTGGTAATCGATTACCACAATTGTGTAATCGATTACAGCTTTTAAAATTTCGAATTCAAATTTTTTATAGCTGTTATAAAACGTATTTGGCCACTGGTAATCGATTACATCCTCTGGTAATCGATTACCAGAGAGTAAAAGCTTTGAAAAACACTTTTTATTTTAAATCACTTGGCCAAACCTTTGCTAATTCAATTAGGAATTCCCTTCCTAATATTCTAGTGATCATCTTGATGTTGTGACTTGTAATCTTGAAGTATTGTCTTGAATTTTAATCTTGAAAAGCCCATTTGCATCAATTGCAACACATCATCATGATCATCATCAAAACATCAAAGCCAATTGCATCTACAATCTCCCCCTTTTTGATGATGACAATACAATACCTGAAATCAAGATTCAAGCAAGCAACAAACAATTGTATATAGATAAAGTGTGCATCCGTTTTCTCCCCCTATATTTCGGAATACATGATCACTTGATTTCTAAGTTTGTTAAGCTTTTTCTTAAGCTTTTGCTACAACCTTTTTCTCCCCCTTTGGCATCATCAAAAAGCCAAAGAACTAGGAAATCAACACAGTTATAACAATGGAGTAGCAAGATATAAGTATCAGAGTATTAAATCCAATAAGCCAAACTCATAATCAAGAAAATAATCAAACCAGAATTCAAATAACATAAAATGTCAACAACCACAAAATATCCAAGACTGAAACACAAGAAAAATAAGCAAAGTACTTAGCATAATAATGTAAATTCTAAGAAACTAAAAGCCAAAATACACGGCTTATAAAAGATAAATAAGCAGAATATAAAATCTAAGAAGACGGAGGAGGTGGTGGAAGATCAAAACTCTGACGAATGTATCCGACATCCTCTTCAAGCTGTGTAAGACGAATGTCCATACCGGCAAAGCGTGAATCTAACGAGTCAAAGCGGTCACCAACATACGAACGAAGACCCCGTAATTCGGAGAGGACTTCATTCATGAGTGCGGAATCTTCACGTTGAGGGGGAGGTGAAGGAGTACGTTCATCTTGAGGAGGGAGTGCATCCTTCTTCAGCCATTGTCCATTCCGATCTTTACGATACCCAAAGGAGGTCACTGCTCCAGCACCAATTGCAAAGGAACGCTTGACTTGAACAAAGGGTTCATCATCAAGCGGAATTTGAAAATGACGCAAAAATAGAGTAATCAAATGTGGATAAGGAAGAGGTGCATTGGCCCGTAATGCCTTATGCATTCGGTACCGAACCAAATGGGCCCAGTCGATCTGACGACCGGTTAGAAAAGCCCACATAAGAATCAAATCCTCCTCAGAGGCTTGTGCTAAATTTGAAGACCGAGGAAGCAAAATCCTAACAATGATATAATGCATGATGCGATTATCAAAAGTTAATGACCCGGCCAACAATCTACCAGTCATGTCAGCTTGATCATTGCAGACCATGCGACGAGCATCATGACTCGAATAATCGAATTTCCAGTCATCAACAATGGTGCCCTCAAAAGGTGCACCTTGACTGGGTAAATGAGTCAAAGAAAAGAAAAGTGACTGATCAATGACCATAGAAGTACCATGCACCTCAGACATAATAATACCATCCTGAATTTTTAAATTGCAGTAGAAGACCTTTACAAGTTCAGGATAATATGGCAATTTAAATGACATGAAATCAACAAGACCAGAATTTTGAAACACTTGATAGCAATCAAACGTTTCATCATTAAAGAACTCTACGTCTAGATACTTAGGGTCTAAGATTATTCTAGAAGAAAACTGAGAAAGGTACCGTAGACGTTGATCATCGGATGAAAACAATGTTGATGATCTTGGAGATGACAAAGAAGGAGGAATAGGTGCTGTGGGTGCTCCGGATGGGCCGTGACGACGATGGGCAGCAGCGGTGGCGGTGGAAGATGATCCCTTTCTCTTCTTTGATGGCTCTGCCATTTGATGAAGTTTTTCTGGATTTTGATCGGTGGAAGTGAAAGAGGAGTGAAAAAGAGGAAGATTGGGCTTTACGGGACGTGATTTGGTGAAGAATCGAGTGAGAATCGAAGGTTTGAAGTTCTAGGTATGGAGGAAAACGTGGAGGAGGCTTTGGCTGCGCACGAGCTCCGATTTCGTGAGTATATATAGAAGATGACGCATTGTAATCGATTACAGGTATTGGTAATCGATTACAGGCCCAATAAGCCTTCTGGTAATCGATTACAGGATGTTGTAATCGATTACAGGCTGCCTGTTCATGTGTAATCGATTACACTGGATGGTAATCGATTACCAGAGCCTATCCTAGGCTAGTTTCTAAGAGAATATCTATATTTATGCTCAAATACATCCTATATGTCTAATTTTCACTACTAATACACTAAATTCAATCATTCAATTACTATATACACAAGAAATCATAAATTCTATCATAAAACAAGAATTCAAACAAGATCAAACAAAATAATCTACAATCAAAAGGTAAAAAGTAAATCAATCAATCAATCAACCAATCAATCAACCAATCAATTTCTATTTTTCTAAATCTCTTACATCTAAGAGACCTAATTCTCTTCTAATAGAGAAAAACACTTCCTTGGGGAGAGGTTTAGTGAAAATATCAGCAAGTTGATTCTTAGTATCAACAAATTCTAATACACAATCTCCCTTTAAGACATGATCTCTAAGAAAGTGGTGTCTAATCTCTATGTGTTTAGTTCTTGAATGTTGAACTGGGTTTTTGGATAGATTTATGGCACTAGTATTATCACACTTAATAGGTATGCGATCAAGAATGATGCCATAGTCAGATAATTGTTGCTTCATCCATAAAATTTGTGCACAACAACTACCGGCAGAGATATACTCCGCTTCAGCAGTAGATAAAGCAACACTGTTTTGTTTCTTACTATGCCATGAGACAAGAGCCGATCCAATAAATTGACAAGTTCCACTTGTACTTTTTCTATCAGTTTTAGATCCGGCAAAATCAGAATCAGAATATCCTATTAAGTTACATGTTGAATTCTTAGGATACCATAATCCTAAATTGATTGTTCCTAATAGATATCTCATGATTCTCTTTACTGCACTTAGATGTGATTGTTTGGGGTTGGATTGAAACCTAGCACACATGCATACACTAAACATAATATCAGGTCTACTAGCAGATAAATAAAGAAGAGATCCGATCATACCTCGAAATTGTTTTATGTCTATAGACTGACCAGATTCATCTTTATCTAAGTAACAATTAGTGCTCATCGGTGTAGACATGTGTTTTGCACTATCCATCCCAAATCTTTTGATCAATTCCTTGCAGTATTTGGATTGATTGATGAATATACCTTCTTGAGTTTGCTTGATTTGTAATCCCAGAAAGTACTTTAGTTCTCCCATCATTGACATTTCAAATTCACTTTGCATATCAAGGGAAAACTCCTTGCACAATGAATCATTAGTGGATCCAAAAATTATATCATCAACATATATTTGAACCAACAAAATATCATTATGCCTTCTCTTTATGAATAATGTGGTATCCACTTTACCTCTGGAGAATTCTTTTTCAAGAAGAAAATTACTTAATCGTTCATACCATGCCCTAGGGGCTTGTTTCAAACCATAAAGAGCCTTTTGTAATTTATAAACATGGTTTGGTTTATCAGAAATTTCAAAACCAGGGGGTTGTTCAACATATACCTCTTCTTGAATTAAGCCATTTAAAAAGGCACTCTTAACATCCATTTGATAAAGTTTAAAGTTCATTATGGATGCATATGCCAAAAGCATTCTAATGGCTTCTAATCTTGCAACAGGAGCATATGTTTCTTCATAGTCTATCCCCTCTTCTTGGTTATACCCTTTTGCTACTAATCTAGCTTTATTTCTAATAATTATCCCATGTTCATCTAATTTATTTCTAAAAACCCATTTTGTTCCAATGACAGGATAATTTTCAGGTTTTTCTACTAATTTCCATACATTGTTTCTTTCAAATTGGTTTAGTTCTTCTTGCATGGCAATGATCCAATTATCATCTACTATGGCTTCTTTTATATTTTTAGGTTCAATCATAGATACAAAAGCCATATTATTGCATAAATCTTTAAGAGAATGTCTAGTTGTTACCCCTTTTGAGATATCACCAATAATATTGTCGAGGGGATGATCTCTTGAAGTTTTCCATTCTCTTGGGAGTGCATCATTGGATTTGCCTTCTTCTGGAGGATCTTCATTGTTTCCTTTGTCATTTCCTTTAGAATCTTGTTCATGAATGTTCATATGTTCTAAAGAATCTGCAATGTCATCTAGCATATTCTTTGTTGACAATATAGCATTAGATTCATCAAAGGTAACATGAATGGATTCCTCTATATTCATAGTTCTCTTATTATATATTCTATATGCTTTGCTTTGTAAAGAATATCCAAGAAAAATGCCTTCATCAGATTTTGCATCGAATTTTCCTAGATTATCTTTACCATTATTAAGTACAAAGCACTTGCACCCAAAAACATGTAGATGAGAAATATTAGGTTTTCTACCGTTAAATAACTCATATGGGGTTTTCTTTAAAATAGGTCTTATCAAGGCTCTATTCATGATGTAACATGCAGTATTGACAGCTTCAGCCCAAAAATACTTTGGAAGAGAAGTATCATTTAATAAAGTTCTTGCAATTTCTTCCAATGACCTATTTTTCCTCTCAACAACTCCATTTTGTTGAGGAGTTCTTGGTGCAGAAAAATTATGTTCAATACCATGTTCATCACAAAATAATTCAAAATCTTTATTTTCAAATTCACCCCCATGATCACTTCTAATGGATGCAATCTTGAGATTTTTCTTGTTTTGTATGACTTTAGCAAGTTTCCTAAATGCATGGAATGAATCACTTTTATGTGTAATAAATAATGTCCAAGTATATCTAGAGAAATCATCAACTATAACTAAAGCATAGTAATTTCCTCCAAAACTCATGGTTCTAGATGGACCAAATAGATCCATATGCAATAACTGTAATGGTCGAGTGGTTGAAACAACATTTTTAGATTTGAATGAGACTCTTGTTTGTTTGCCCTTTTGACATGCATCGCATAATTTATCTTTTTCAAATTTCAATTTAGGCAAACCAACTACTAAATCCTTTGAAATTAATTTATTTAAGTGATCCATGTTTATGTGAGCAATTCTTTTATGCCATAACCATGGATCATCATCTTTACTTAGAAAGCAATGATTGTTTTCTTGTTTTATGCTTAAGTCTATCATGTAAACATTATTGACTCTATGTCCTACATGCTTTATATCAATGTCATGCTTATGTTCTATAAGACATTTCTGAGAATCAAATGATACTAGATAGCCTTTGTCACATAGTTGACTAACGCTAAGCAGGCTATGCTTAAGACCTTCAACAAGTAGAACATTTTCAATGGAGTTTGAAGAATTTGTACCTATTTTACCCACTCCAAGAATTCTACCTTTGTTGTTGTCACCATATGTTACATGCCCGCTTTTCTTTGGAGATATGTGTGTAAAATTTGATGCATCTCCAGTCATATGTTTTGAGCATCCGCTATCTATGTACCACTTCTTTCTCAAAGATACCTGCATAATCAAGTTTTTGACTTAGGTACCCAAATTTTATTGGGTCCTTGCATGTTAGTATTAACTGAGGATCCTTTTGGGACCCATATCATTTTAATATTACTGTAATTTTTCTTGAAGTAGCAAGTTGATATGCCATGTCCTCTTCTTCCACAGTAAAAACAAGTGATAGAATTAGAATTACATTTTTGTGTGGAAGTGGAAAAGTTTTTATGAACCTTTTGTAGTTTTTCAGATTTATACCCTAGTCCATTTTTATTAGACACATATCTTTGTTTACTTAATATAACATCTAAATTATTTCTACTATATGAAAATTTTGCAAGTGAATTTTTTAACTCTTTAATTTCTTTTACATATTTATCACAACAACTACAAGAATCTGTTATTTTCTTGTCATTTATAGTGGAGATATTAACTTTTTCATTTGTTTTAGAGATTGAAACTTCATTTCTAAGAAGATCTAATTCTTTGTTTAATTTTGAAATTTCATTTTCTAAATTTGAAATTGTTTTCTTTGATGATGAAACTAATTTTGCAAGTTTAATTGATTCTTTATGCAAATCAGCAAATGCATCTTGCAATTCATCAAAAGAAATAGATAAGTTGTTTGAAGATGTTACCTCTTCATCACTTTCGTAACTTTTTGCCATAAGGCAAAGATTTATCTCTTCATTTTCAGAATCATCAGAGGATTCCAAATCATTTTCATCCCATGTGATGTATGCTTTCTTTAGTTTCTTCTCACTATGATTTTTCTTTTCAGATTTTTCCATCTTTTTCTTGAAGATGGGACAATCAATCCTCAGATGTCCAGGTTGATTGCATTCAAAGCATTTTAGAGTAGAGGATGAATTTTCTGTCCTTCTCTTTGATTTAAAATTTGGTCGCCTCTGATTTCCTCTTACTTTAAGAAATTTGTTGAACCTTTTTACAAAGAAACTTAGATCATCATCATCATCAGCATCATTATCCTGATCACTTTCTTCTTGAATTGAGGATGATGCTTTAAGAGCAATTCCTTTCTTTTTCTTGTCATTTTCTTCATTTTGGTGCAATCTCAATAGTTCCATCTCGTGTTCCTGCAACTTACCAAATAAAGTGGCAAGAGACATGTTAGACAAATCTCTTGATTCAGAAATAGCCGTTACTTTGGGTTTCCATTCTCTACTTAAACATCTTAGCACCTTGTTTATAAGATCTTCATTTTGAAATTCTTTGCCTAAGGCTGCTAGATGATTTACTATATGTGTAAATCTCTTTTGCATACTCTGAATATTTTCATTTGTATTCATTCTAAATAATTCATACTCATGAGTTAGTGCATTTATCCTAGATCTTTTAACATCTGTAGTTCCTTCATGTGTTAATCGAAGAGTGTCCCACATTTCCTTAGCACTCTTGCAATTTGAAACTCTGAAATATTCATCCATTCCTAGGGCAGATGTTATTATGTTTTTGGCTTTTAGGTTGTATTGTACTCGTTTTCTATCCTCTTCAGACCATCTATCTCTAGGTTTTTCTATGGTTATGCTTTCACTTGATGAACTACCATCTATTGAAACTCTTTCTACTGTGGTGGGTATATAAGGCCCTATTTCAATGGCTTCCCAGATATTTAGATCTATTGCCTCGATAAAAATTTGCATTCGGGTTTTCCAGTAGTGGTAACCCTCTCCATTAAAGATTGGAGGTCTATTGATAGAATTCCCTTCTGGAAATAAGGAATTTGCTGAGGCCATCTTTTTCTTGAAGCTTCTAAACTTTGTACAAGAATGAAGCTCTGATACCACTTGTTAGACAAGTGGCCTCAGATATCTTAAGAAGGGGGGGGTTGAATTAAGATATTCGAAACTTTTTCCCCTAATTAAAAATCTATCTTACTTTTTACTTAAGTTATGAATTCCCTTAATGACAATCTTCTTAAATATTAATTCAAATGAAGCAACTTGAATATGAATATAAAGCAATAATAAATAAATGAGATTAAGGGAAGAGAAAATGCAAACTCAGTTTTATACTGGTTCGGCCACACCCTTGTGCCTACGTCCAGTCCCCAAGCAACCCGCTTGAGAGTTCCACTAACTTGTAAATTCCTTTTACAAGTTCTAAACACACAAGGACAACCCTTCCTTTGTGTTTAGAGATTCTTTACAACAAGAGACTCACAGTCTCTTAATCCCTTAGAGAATGAGAAGAAGAAGAGGAACAAATCTCTCTTGAAAGAGATGGATTTTACAGATTGAGCACTCAATTAATTCCTTAATGAATTGCAATTGAATTGGCCAAGGAATTCTTTAAGAGGATAAAATGAAATTGCTTTTTGAGAGGATAAACACTTTGTTGTTCTGAAAATCTCTGAGCAATTTCGTGTTTAAGTCACATATATATAGACCATTGGTGGTCATGAGTAAAGCCTTTGAAAAGTTGTGACTCTTGAAATTATTTTTCTGAAATTCCTGTCTGGTAATCGATTACAGCAATTGTGTAATCGATTACAGCTTTTAAAATTTGAATTAAAACGTTTACTAACTGCTGGTAATCGATTACCACAATTGTGTAATCGATTACAGCTTTTAAAATTTCGAATTCAAATTTTTTATAGCTGTTATAAAACGTATTTGGCCACTGGTAATCGATTACATCCTCTGGTAATCGATTACCAGAGAGTAAAAGCTTTGAAAAACACTTTTTATTTTAAATCACTTGGCCAAACCTTTGCTAATTCAATTAGGAATTCCCTTCCTAATATTCTAGTGATCATCTTGATGTTGTGACTTGTAATCTTGAAGTATTGTCTTGAATTTTAATCTTGAAAAGCCCATTTGCATCAATTGCAACACATCATCATGATCATCATCAAAACATCAAAGCCAATTGCATCTACAGTAATAGTATTATGCTTGCTATTATGCATGATTTTGAGTAGTAGAATACTATGTATGCAATAGTCGTATTATGCATGATTGATACGATGTATGGCAGTAGGAAACGATGTATGCATGGTTCATGATTTTGAGGGGGAGTTGTATGTATATGACTTTGAGGAGGAGACTGCTGCTGATGATGACTGATGGAAGCTACTAGAAGATGCTGCAGTAAGAGCATGGAGACAGGGGGAGCAGATAGCTGATGTCACATGAGATGTCTTGACATCCTGGAGAAGACTAGTAGCTGATAGAAGATGCTGCAGTAAGCATGAAGACAGGGGGAGCAGAAGCAGAAAGCTGATGTCACGAGAGATGTCTTGACATCCTGGAGAAGACTTGTAGATTTGCAACTTGAAGAATTTCCGCTGTGCTTGATTACTCTGATAATGGAAGTTGCTGATCCCACTTGCATAACTGCTTGTACCTGCTCAGGAAGTGTCTAAGTATGTTTTAGACAAAATTTGCCAAAGGGGGAGATTGTTAGTGCTTAGCTCTACTGAGCTTTAAAAGATTGGCTAAGATTTTGTTAAAACATAAGCACTTAGACAATGAAGGAAAGCTGGAGTTGCTGCACATGATGTCCAACGTTATGTCAAGGAATAAGATCGGGCTGCACAATGCACAAGGCAAGATAAAATGTCTAATGAAGAATTGAAGTTGCAGGATCCACGATGTCGGATACAATGTCCTGACATCCTGCCCGAAAATACTGGAGTTGCTGCACAATGCATAAGTCAAGATAAAGTGTCAAATGAAGCATTGAAGCTGCAGGATCCACGATGTCAGATACGATGTCCTGACATCTTGCCCGAAAATACTGGACACATAAATCTGTTATATCTTTAACAGATTATTGTGCAGTTAGCAAGAGATTAGATGATCTATCTTTAGGAACGAATTAAAAGATCATTAAAGTTCGAATTTCAAAGTAGAAGAGTTCGTTCAGGGATTAAAGATTAAAGATTCAAACTAAAAGATCAAAAGTTATCTTTTAGTTCTTTAACTGCAGATTTTCAGGAAAGTGAT
The DNA here is from genome assembly GCF_000004515.6 of Glycine max. NCBI lineage: Eukaryota > Viridiplantae > Streptophyta > Magnoliopsida > Fabales > Fabaceae > Glycine > Glycine max. Next base: position 35,337,407 of record NC_016089.4, on the reverse strand, counting down.
AGATCTCATCCAGCATCAAGAAGTTGCAGCCCAGAATCGTACACGGCTATAAAAACATGGAGGCTGCACGAGTTCTGTACCAAGTCCGGGATTGAAGAGTTATTTTGTGAGCTTTGGGACTTGAGTGTTTTGTGAGCCACCTTGATGGTACCCTAACATCAAGTGTTGGACCTGAGTGTGTAGAGTTGATCTCTAGTGTGTAGAGTTGATCTCTTGTGTGTAGAGTTGATCTCTAGTGTGTAGAGTTGATCTCTTTTGTTCAGAGTTGATCTCTGGTGTGTCTTTGATTTAATAGTAAACACGGGAGAGTGTTTGAGAGGGAGTGAGCGGGGTTTCTCATATCTAAGAGTGGCTCTTAGGTAGAGATCGCACGGGTAGTGGTTAGGTGAGAAGGTTGTAAACAGGGGCTGTTAGACCTTGAACTAACACTATTGAGAGTGGATTTCCTCCCTGGCTTGGTAGCCCCCAGATGTAGGTGAGGTTGCACCGAACTGGGTTAACAATCCTCTTGTGTTATTTACTTGTTTAATCTGTTCATACGGACGCATCTAATCTGCATGTTCTGAAGCGTGATGTCGTGACATCCGGTACGACATCTGTCCCCAGTATCAGAATTTCAAAGATGACCAATAGGAGAGAGAGAAAGAGAGAGAGAGACACCAATAAAATAGAGTGAAAAAGGAATAAATAAGAAGGAAGGAAAAGAAAAACAAAAAGAAAAAGAAAAATAAGTAGAAAAAGAAAAAAGTGAAAAAAATGAGAAAACAGAAAAAGAAAAAGAGAAGGTAGAAGAGAGAAAGAAAAGCAAGAGTGAGATTTCAAGGGAGAAGAAGAGAGAAACCACTCCAGCTGAAGGCAAGGAAGTACCATATCCTTTGGTACCTTCCAAGAAGGATAAAGAGCGACACTTAGCTAGATTTCTTGACATCTTCAAGAAGTTAGAGATCACATTGCCTTTTGGCGAAGCCCTCCAACAAATGTCACTCTATGCTAAGTTTCTAAAAGACATGCTAATGAAGAAGAACCGGTATATCCACAGTGACACGATAGTTGTGGAAGGAAATTGTAGTACTGTCATTCAATGTATCCTTCCACCGAAGCATAAGGATCCAGGAAGTGTCACAATACCATGTTCTATTGGTGAGGTTGCTATGGGTAAGGCTCTCATTGACTTGGGAGCCAGTATCAACTTAATGCCTCTCTCCATGTGCCAGTGACTTGGAGAGTTAGAGATAATGCCTACTCACATGACCTTACAGTTGGTTGATCGCTCCATCACAAAACCCTATGGAGTGATTGCAGACGTTTTGGTTAGGGTCAAACATTTGATCTTTTCGGCTGATTTTATAGTGATGGACATAGAAGAAGATTCTGACATTCCCCTAATTCTTGGACGACCATTTATGTCTACCGCAAGTTGTGTGGTAGACATGGGGAAGAGGAAACTACAAATGGCCATAGAAGACCAGCAGATCAGTTTCGATCTGTTTCATGAAGAGAAAGCTTTGCCTGACCAAAATGTTTGTTTGAAGGTGAATGTGATGGATGAGAAGAGATTGGAGAAGAAGGTTCTGGAAGTTGGAACCTTGTTGGATCCAGGATAATAGAACGATGCGTCAAGCTAATGACGTTAAACGAGCGCTTACTGGGAGGCAACCCAGTTCTCTTTCTAATTTCTATTTTTCTTGCATTTAGTTAGTTTAATCGCGTGTGATTGTGTGTGATTTAACCTTGCTTATTATTGAGAGGAAGGGTTTCAAATTCTTGAGAAGAGATGGACAGGAAAAGACTTAAAAAAAATTAGTTGTCCATCCGCTTAGCGCAACCCCTGCGCTAAGCGCCATGTCTTCACGCGCTGTCGCAACCTGCCCTTTTGCGGGCGAGCGAGGCGAGGTTCACGGGTGCGTTTTCCAAAGGAGGAAAATGCGTGGAGTCGCCACCAACGTTTATTTGTGGAAAGCGTTGGAAAAATCGAAGGAACCCGGTCAAAAAGAATATTCCAAGTTCGGGAGTTGTATTTACGTTTGAGGAAGGTATTAGCACCTTTCACATTTGTCTCAAAGGACAACAGCCTTATTTTTAGAATTGTGTGAAATTGTGTTACCCTAACTTTATTTCTTTTTTATTTTTGAGGTCGACAAAAGCGGGGCTCTTGCTCCTACGTACCCTCCATCAAAGAGGAAATCAGACCTACGTAGTTCTTTTTTAAGGGTGAATCAAGCAATTCTTTTTACTTGGAAGGTGATCATTTTAAGGCGTTGGACCTTTAAAAATGATCCATTTACTTGGTAAGAAAAACTGAGATATTGAACTTTCAAATCTTCGCGAAATCACCCACGGAAACGTTACGGAAGCGTCTCGGCTTGGATTTTCTTTACGGAAACAATTTTTCTCAGCAATTTCAAGTGAATACGAAGTGCCAAGAAGGCTGAACCCTTTTCTTCTTCACTCCTCCCCCTATTTATAGCAAAATAGGGGAGGAGCTTGCCACCCAGCTCGCCCAGGCGAACTCAGCTCGCCCAGGCGAGCTAGGTTGCTTCCTCCAGAAGCAACCGCCTTCTGGAGGAAGAATCTGGAAGGCTCAAGTGGACCTGGTTGCTATTTGCACCCCTTTTTTTACTAAATACACCCCCCTTTTACCTTTTTTGGTGATTCTTTTTCCGTAACGTTTACGAATTTCATAACGATACTTATTTTCTTTCCGTAAGGTTATGGAACCTTACGGATCATGTAATTACTATTTTTTAGCTTTCAAAAAAGTTACGAAAACTCACGGATTGCGTAACAATACTTCCTTTTGATTTCCGTCACGTTACGGAATTTCACGGATTGCGTAACAATGCTTCCTTTTGATTTCCGGCACATCTCGGGACTTCACATATTGTGCAACAAAGGGTGCCAAGTACTTTGAAGCGGTCAATTAAAGGTGGCATGCCATCAAGCAATAGTCCCCAAACGAAATTAGGGTATGACACGCGCTAAGCCTCTGTTGCTTGCGCTAAGCACTTTGACCCTTCACCAATTGGCTAGATGGTTCAGCGAACCTCACATCACTGCGCTAAGCCCAATTTCTTCTCTGGAATTGAACTTCACTAACTTGGGCTTAGCAAAGATGATGCGCTAAGCGCAATTCCTTCTCTGCTGAAAAATTATTGTAGCAGCACTAAGCATCACCCTGTGCTAAGCTCAATTTCCTCTCTGGATTTGAACTTTCATGAATTAGGCTTAGCGATAGGATGCGCTAAGCGCCAATCCTTCACTATTTTTGAAACTCATAGAATTGCGCTAAGCCTGGACTATCCCTGTAAGTTAGAGCTTGATTTAGCGCTAAGCCTAACATCTCAGGCTAAGCGCAAATTATAGAACAATCTTGAGTTGCAGACAGCGCTAAGTGCAGGCCTACTGGGCTAAGCCCCAAAACTGTCTGGAATTTGAAAATTTTAAAATTGGGCTTAGGGCGAGGTTGGGCTAAGCACAAGGCTTTGTTAAAACCAAACTTCATATTGACTCTCTAAGCGTAGTTGTGCGCTAAGCGAGCAATACGAATTTTGCTTAAAAGGAAACGACTTAGGCAATTTCATTCACCCAGAAGCTTTTATCTCTTGTGCTTGTGCCTACATTTGTTCTTTTGTGCATTTTTCTGCCTGTGCTTTAAGTTATCTTCTGCATCCTTTTTGCTCTCATCTTGCATTTCCATCACAATCCAAGTAAGCTTCTTGCTTTATTTTCATTTTCTTTTCGAAACTTAAACCTTAGGGTAGATAATTTATTGCTTTTTAGTTTACATTTCTGTTTAGCTTTAGTGTTTTTAGGTTTAGGGTTCACAATATAGGGTTTAGGTAAGATTTTAGAGCCCCATAAGGGCAATGCCTGTAAGAGGGAGAAGCCCCTCATTTCTGCTAGAAATCGCGATGAACGTGCTAAGCACACCAGCTATGCTTAGTTGGTTCATCGCAACTGACAAATTTTTAGATTTCTCGATGATCGCGCTAAGCCCGACCATGTCACGCTAAGCACGTTCATCCTTCTGATGAGTTTCAATGATGAGCTCGCTAAGCACGTCTGTGCGCTAAGCGAGACTAGTGTCTCAGACACTTAGAATTTTTTTTTAAATTTTGTTCGGTGCTAAGCCTGGCTGTTAGGCTAAGCGTAATTTTGTCTCTTTTTTCTATTTTTCTGAATTAGGCTTAGCGCGCCTACTGCGCTAAGCCCATGTTGTCTTTTTGAGAGGTTAGGCTAAGCGCGCCTATTGCGCTAAGCTCAAATCTGTCTCTGTTTGTGAAAATTATGGATTTAGGCTAAGCCAACCTTGTTGCGCTAAGCCTAATCTGCAGAAAAACATTTTATGAGTACTCACGGTAAGCGCGTGGCTATCGCACTTAGCCCATGTGTAAATTTTCATAAGGCACGCTAAGCCTAGCCTTCTGTGCTAAGCGCCCAGTCCTATTTTCAGTTTTATTTTTCTATTTTTGTTGAGAATAATCATGTTTTAACCATATTGTTTGATCTAATTCTTTTCATGTGGCTTCTAGGAAAATAAAGGCACCAGCCTCAGTATCCCAAGCCCGCTATGACCACTCTAGATTCACATCTCAGGAGGCCTAGGATTGCTACTCTAATATTGTTATTGGCAGGAAGATCCTGCCTGAGAGAAATGTCATGATATATCATACAGAATTTGATGAGTTCAAGGCTGAGCTCGATAGAAGGAATTGGCACAAGGAGCTGACCAATTTCATGGATGGAAGCATTGATGTTGCAATCGTTAAGGAGTTCTATGCTAACCTTTATGATTCAGAGGATAACTCACCAAAGTAGGTGAGGGTCAGAGGTCACTTGATCAAGTTTGATGCAGATGCTTTGAATACTTTTCTGAAGACCCCTGTGATCATAGAGGAGGGGGAAGAGCTACCTTCATACTCCAGATTCTGTCGTCTGAGGCTAGACCCACACGAACTGGCAACCAGATTATGCATCCCTGGGATGGGATTTGAGCTAAATGCAGATGGGCTGCCCTTGAAGATCCTGAGGAATAATCTGACCACTCTCACTCAGACATGTAGCATTCTTTCATTCTCCAACCTGGCCCTTACTTCTCACACTTTTGACATCACACTGGACAGGGCCAGGTTGATATATGGCATTATCTAGAAAATGGACATGAACTTGGGGTATATTATCTCAAGTCAGATTTCTATGATTGCACAGCATGACTCCTCGAGGCTAGGTTTCCCCGCCCTCATCGCTGCTTTATGCAAAGCCTAGGGAGTCACTTCTGATTCATTATCTTTTGAGAGTCTCAGTCCAACCATTAATTTGGCTTACATGAAGAAAAATTGGTGGAACGTCGATGACCCCTCAATCACTTTTAGAGGGCCTCGCAAGGCCAAGGGGAAAAGGTCAAAGACTCTCCCATCTTTTGAGATTCCCCCATCAGTAGCTCCTTCTACTGCAGCTCCATCTATTCCAGCTTCATCTTTACCAGTTCTAGCTTCAGCATTCACTCCTTTGCCAGTTCCTACTCTAGTTTCTACAGGACCTTCCTCATTCAGCTTTGAGACTTTATTTGCTATGTTACAGAGCCTGCACAGAGGCCAGATCATCATCATGCAAAGATTATAGAGCTCAAGCTTGTAGCCAATGATGAGCATGGAGGAGTTCATTAGCCAGGTGACTTGGCCAAGAACCCAGCCTTCTCCTTCGGGAGGGGGTGAGGCCTCCGCAACCCAAGAGCCTATGCCAGAGGAGGACAAGCCCATCCCTCCTAAGCCATTCATTTAAGAGACAGTCGCAGAGATTGCTCAGGAGGAGGCAACATCACCAGAGCTTGTTCCTCAGTCTCACCCATCACCAGCTCCAGTCCTTGAAGACCCAGAGTCATCTACACTAGCACCAGTGCCTGACCAGCCTGTTGCTCAAGACCCTCCAATTGCACCGGTGTTGGATCTGAACGAGCATGCAGAGGATCATTTGAAGGATGATTCATATGATCTTTATTTTCTTGCATTTTGAACAGTTTTATTATCACTTTGTCTTTAGTACATTTTATGTTTATGTTTCAATTTTTAATTTCCAGTTCAGTTTTTAAATTTAGTTTATAGTTATATTTTGTTTGGTAGCTTGTATAAAAGCAAGATTGAACAGTGCATTGATTATATTCAGTGGTTTGATGTTTGATTTGAATTCGGTGTTTGTGATTGGTTTGAATGAAGCAATTGTATGATTTGAGTGGATTGGAATGCGTAGATCATATGTCTTGAACAAGCATGCAATCATTAGAAGAGAAAGAACATGAAATTAGGATTATGACTGAAAATGCTAGTCGATTTGTCAGATTGATTGTGAAGGAATGCTTAACCGTAACCCGGTGAGAGTGTAATCCTAATTGTAAGAGAAACGACTAACATTGGGTAATGATTTTTGCATGAATCTCTGAAGTATGGAATGGACACATGAATTTGAGGATGATGAAGGCCATGTTTGATTGTAAATAGCCACTTAGCCAAAAAGTTGACCATGTGCATGAATGATTTATCCCTTGCACCCAGTTTAAGCTGAATGAATGTTTGATTGATTTAACCTTGAGCCTGGACAATTTATCTCCTACTACCTTGTCTTAGGTTGTAGGAGAGCATCATTCATAGAAAAAATTGGTTTAAGGCAGAATTTGCCCCAAATTTGGGGGAGTCACATCTCAAAGCAGGTTTGCCCCAAATTTGGGGGAGCTACTAGGTAAAAAGGAATGAAATGGTAAGGAAAAAGCAGCACACATAGTAAAAAAACTATAATTATAAAATAAAAGTGTGTGTGTGCTGCCATTTAACAAAAAGAAAAAGCTAAGTGCCAAAGGGAAAGTAGTGGGTTGGGAATTAATAAAAAGTAAAGGTTGATCTATGGATGAATGCTCTCCTAGAATTTAAGCTTTTGAATCCTAGAAAAACCATGATTTCTTGGCAGCCCAGTCTCATTACAAGCCTAGAAAGCCCTTCGGATTTAGTTTATGTGTTTATTTATGTATGGCATGAGATGAAATGCAAAGGTTGGGACTTGTGTTAGTTGTTTATGATGGAATAAGCCTAAGCACTTGTGTGTGAGTGAAACAGTGACCGTGAGGCTTTGGTTAATGATCCTTCCTTAATATCTTCCATTCTTACTAGCTTATTTCAGTTGTGAGTTCTAATAAAAATGTTCATATTATGTTGTGATGATAATCTTGTTTAAGTTAAGCCTAGTCCAACAAGAGAGATATGAGGACGAAGCTTGGGTTAAATTAGTCTAAACTTACGAGGGATCGAGGTTTAGTACTTTAGGCTTCAGCATAGAACACAAGAACATGATCAATTAGAGAAATATCTTCATATGCATCAACTCGTTTGTTAGAAAGACCCGACGCTTTTTACCTATTGTTGTCAACTTTTAATTACTTACATTTATTACTTTTTAACATAGAATTTAGTTTACTTTTGTTTCTATCCACAATTATCAATGTTTGTCTGTACAATGCCTAATTCTAGAATAAAACTATGTCTAATAAACAAGTTCCCTGAGTTCGATACTCGGATTACTCCGTTTTATTTTAAATACTTGACAACCCGGTGCGCTTTTCGGTGTTTCATTTCCCTTGAATATACTGCTTGTAAATTTAAGAAAAAGGAACTGTGTGGGGAAACGAACAATGTGTCATCCAATTCTTCCCATGTGCTCATTAGTACTTTCTTGTCCTTTGGTTTGAAGTACCTTTTCTTGTGATTTGACCTATCAAGGTCTGGCATTCTAACTTGAAGTGTCCTGGTTTCTCACACTCATAGCATATGATGGAACTTTTATCCTTATCTTTTCTTTCTCTATAGTTTCTTGGATCCTTTCTAGTCTGATCCATTCCTTTTCTTCCACATGTTCCTTATCTTCCTTGAGATTAAGGCTAACTGATCATCTTTGCATGAGCTTTCATCATCAAACTCATCATTATAAGATGTTTTAGTGTTGATGGCTTTGGATGAGCTTTTAGACGCAAGTCTGGATGAAGATTCTTTGCATGTTGGAGAGGTTTTGGCTTTTTGTGTTGTTAGAGCCAAAGATTATCACTTTTTAAACCCTCATCTTATTGAAGTTCCTACTCATGAACCTTTAAGGTTCCAATCAGTTCTTCAATGGACATGGAGTCTAGGTTCTTTATAATTTTCAATGTTGTCACCCTTGGTCTCCGCTTTCTAGATAAACTTCTTATAATTTTTTCAATGTTATCATAATTATCAAAAGTTCTATTAAGACAATGTTTGTTGCGTTTTACCTATGACGACCCTTCATATGTTAGAGCTAATGTGTCTCACATTTGTTTTGAACTTCTGTAGCTATGGACCTTCGAATATTCTTCCTCGGAAAGGGCGCATAACAAAGTGTTTTGAGCTTTAGAGTTAAACAGGAACCTTTTTCTTTGAGCGTCCACCTAAGAGGTTCTAAGGACTTTATTTAGCTTATCATCCAATGGTCTGTAGTTGCCATGTTCTACGACGTCCCAGAGGTCTATATGAATAGACTTGAAATGAGTTATCATACGTTCCTTCCAATAGTCATATTTGAGGCCTTTGAATAGTGTGTTAGTCAAAATATAAGATCTTTTCGCAATGGAAGATGTTATAATAAACAAGTTTATAAAAACCCTCATCCAATGAAAAAGGTGGATTGTCATCCAATAAGGTGCAGAACTTATCTTTCAGTAAAAACCTTGTGTGTAGAGTGTGAGAGTAATGGACAATGACATGCTTTAATAACCTAATGAAAAGTAGTAAACATTCTTCATTTTATGCTGGTTCACTCCACCTGAGCTACATCAAGTTCTCGTCTACTAACTAGTAAAGGGTTCTACTAATCAACCTTGATTACAACAAGTATTCTTTGCTGCCACTTCTGCCATACAAGTATTCTCAAGGTTGTTGGACAAGTGACCTCAATAACTTAAGAGGGGGGTGAATTAAGTTTCAAAATTTCCCACTAACAAAATTTTAACCCCCTTCTAAATGATAGGCTCAGAATGTAGAAGAAGAAGTAGCAATCAATTTAATAATGTTCTTTAAAACATGCAAGACAAAATTGATTGCAATAACATAAATGAGATAAGGGAAGAGAGAAATGCAAACTCGATTTATACTGGTTCAGCCACTTCTCGTGCCTACTTCTAGTCCTCAAGCAACCTACTTGAGATTTTCCACTATCTCTATAAATCCTTTACAGACTTTGAACACAACTTGGGATCCTCACCCTTGTGTTCAAGATTCTCCAAGAGACAACCCATCTCTTGATTACAATTCTCACAATCCAAGAGACAACCAGTCTCTTGATTACAACTGACTTTCTGAGACGAACAAAAAGATTTCTCTCCTTTAGAGTGGATGATACAAATTGAAGATCCTGGAGGAATTTCTCTCTTTTAGATTTGCAAGTGCTTGCCCTAGAGTTGTTGAGAGAGCATTTGGCAATGAAGTTCTCCTAGAATATCTCTCTCTTCCTTTTCGAAGTCAGACACACATATATATAGGCCCTTCGTGCCTTTCCAAAATGGTTTGAAGAGATGTGTCTTTTCAAAAAGCTTTTTCTAAAATTCTTCACTCGTAATCAATTACAGGTTTCTGGTAATCGATTACATAGTTATATTTTGAAATTTCATGTCTTTTCAAAGTGTTTTCTGAAGTGTCGTTGCTGGTAATCAATTACATGATTCAAAATTCAAATTCAAATTCAAAACCCTTTTTAAAAGTTGTTTTTCAAAATTGTCTTCTAGTAATCGATTACACTGCCTGGTAATCGATTACCAGAGCCTAGATCTCTTGGAAACACTTGTTTTGAAGAAAATTTTTGATCTTGAATTAATCTTGAAGCAATGCTTGTTTGTTGAAGCAACCTTGTATTAATCTTGAAGCAATGTTTAACCTTTGAATGTTTGTTGAAGTAATCTTGAAAGCAACCTCGTTTGATTATTCTTTGGCATCATCAAAACCATGTATTTATACATTCAGAAAGGTCACCACTAACACAACCCTTAGAGTGGTTTTACAAGAATGTTCTTATCTCTCACTTATACTGTGTATTCTACAAAGGATGGACTCTCTTAAGCTCAGTGTGTTTCTTAACAAGTGTTTTTCTTTTCTCTTGTTTCTTGATTCATGACTTTTTCCTTTCTTTATACGTTCGCCAATTTCCTTCAATCTTTGATGTCGTATTTATAAGTAGAGAGACGCTTGTTATTGCGGAGAGTATCTCTGGAATTGAATGTTATGACCATTGTGCAGATTGATTTTGTTTCTTGAATTAAACAAATATTGTGCGTTTTTGTTTGATAGGATCATGACTTCCATATCCACCATTCATAACTCGATATGACCACTTAAACATATAAAAGGAAATAAAAGATAGTTTCACATGTATGTTCCTTTTAAACAAAATCATATAAACTAGAATAAATAGATAATTCAAATAAAGTGTTTATTCCACTCGCTGTTTGGATGGACTGGACGAGTACTTCATGCTTCAAGTAGATAAACTATCATGTATTGGATAGGTCTCTCCTAGGGTTGCTTCTAGTCATAAATCATGTTGACTTTCATGCAACAAAGTGGTTAACATAAATTTATATCTTTGTTTTCTTCAAAACCTTAAGAAATGTTTGGGTCGTCTAGTGATGAATCGTCCAATATCTAACAAGATCACAGTGTGCTACAGATTTGGAATGCTTCAACTTTTTCTTCATAGCCTTCAAAAATGCCCCATAAAGCTCTCAACAAGACCGTTGTAGTGGGATCTTCACAATTGACTCACTTCTAGAGCAAGTAGGTTCACTTTCTAACTGTCAAACGTGACAGTAGATAAGACCATTCTAAGGAATCTTTCTAATGAGCATTCTGAAGAACCATCAAAATAATCATTCTGAGGTTTATTGAGAATGAATCCATACTTTGATGAACTCCCTTGATGAAGTTCATATTGATATCCTATTCTGATGTATTCTAGCTTCATCACTCTTAACACTTCTTTACAGCTTCAAATCATTTTGAAGTTGATTACTTTATAAAGATTTAGTAAAAGTTTATTTGTTGGTGAGTTAGTGTGTTAGCGTTTTGTCCAAGGTCAGACTGAGCAAATCTCTTCAATCCTTCAATCTGATACTTCACATCATTGTTTCTCATGGACAACTTCATCATTCAACAATCGTGCATCTTATGTAGTTGGTTCTTTTTTTCTAATGTGCCTTCAATGATTACGGCAACATATGGAAGGTGAAGAACTGTCAGACTTCAGCCTGTTGATATTGTTTAAGTGATCCATTTTAAGTCTTTCTGAATCATTCTGATGTTCACAAATTTAGAGTCAAGGTCTTCATCATTCTAATGTAGACACTGCATAGCTTAATTTTGAACTATGATGCTCTTCATGTAGCCTTTGATGAATCATCTATGTAAGGCCTTGTTGTTCAGTATCTTGCCATGAACCAAGTACTTAGAAGGAAGCAAACTTCATCATTCTGATAGGCTTCAAGAATTCTTCTGAGTTTTCAACTTTGACAACAATTCTTTGAACCTTTTTTAGCATCATTTTGAGGACCTTAGAATGAAAGAACATCTCTGCTTCTCAAAGTAATAATAAACACTAAAACACTTAAGAAGAATTGTTAGTCATCACTTAAACCCATCATCCTTTCAATTTGCATTGCAAATGGTTTGTCATAATTAAAATCAAGGATGTGGATTCAACAAAGACAACCCTTTGTTTCAGCTCAAAATAAATGAGAAATAATATGATTGAATTCTAGTTAGAGAACAACATGCAATGGAATACCAAAAGGAGAGTCAGGCATCATTACAAATCAAGCCCCATTTGAGTATGAATTCTTCCCCTGCGATCATTAGACCAAGTGAAAAGGGATCCTCTAGTTAGTAAATGAGTGAGGTTACAGTAATCAGTCCGCTTGCTAAAGACCTCATAGAAAGACTTTAGAGGGCTAAGACACCCTTGTTTTTCATGAGACCCAAGCACGGCATTGTAGTCACCTACACAAAGCCAATGACCCACATGTTAGTATGTCTTTCATACTTGTAAAAGTATATGTGTGTGAAATTACAATGTTAATTTATTTTCTCTAGTTTAATGTTATTCATTTGATCTATTAATAAATTTATTAGTTTTAAATTGTATTCTTGCATCTCATTTTTTTATATTATTTTGTCATTTTATATTAAAAAGAACTTTTAAAAAAATGTTTATAATAGATAAAACATAATTTATCCTTAAAAAAAGAATAAGAAAAACCTGAAATCAAATCTAACTCAAAACTTCTTTAAATTGAAATAATTGGATCAAATATGATTTTATAATGAAACCAATTGTACAATGGAATATAATTTGATAAAGGTTCATGATATTGAATCAAATTATTTTCTTCTCAAATTTGATTCAATTTTAACAAATATTCATATATTTATCTAATTTAGCATAGTAACCGGGTGGAGCAAAGGAGTCATCAATATAACTTTACATAATTTGACCTTCACTAACATCATTAACTTTAAATTTCAGGTAGAATAGTTCTTTATGTTGCAATGTAGAAGCTTTCAGTTGTCATAACAATATAAAAATGGCATAATTTGATAAACAAGAACAAATGATTTTGAGACAAAATCCATGTCCAAATTCAACCACAATCAAAATTTGAAGATCTTAACGTCTTTGATTTAAAGTAAAGGATAGGAAAATGGAGATTTTTTTATTTATTTATAATTTTTACTTCATTTATTTAAAATTGAGAGGAGATAGGAGGAAAAATGAGGGGGCTAAAATCCCTCTTTTCCATTTTTTTTCCTTCCAATATTGGAATATTCACAAGGAAGGGAAAGGGGTTTGTATTTTTTGGACTATATGAACCAAATTATCCTAAGATTCATATTTTTTTTTTATAGACAGAATGAGACTGATGTATTAATAAAAGGTACATAGTGTTTCCCCCCAAAAAGAATACATCAACATGAAAAAAAAAACATTGAAAAAAAATGCAATCAATCATCCTAAAACAACAAATGGTTGCAAACACTAGTTGGCAAAGGAACTAGCCAACGTCCCATGACCCATATACAGAAGTCACGACCAAAATAAGGTCTAAATCTGCTGCAAAACCTCATGTGCATCTACTACCTCTCCATATAAAATAATATGATTCTTGTAAAACCAAAGACTCTAGTAAATCGCATGCCAAATGAGATAGTGAACTCTACACATCATCTTACCCCTCCAAAAAAAATCATGCTGCATGAAATGAAACAGAACCTCTGAATGATGTATTATAGAAATACCCCACCAATGGTAGACCTCTCGCCAAATACAAAACGAGAAGGTGCACCCAAAAATAGGTGTTGTGAATCCTCCCTATCAGCCCCGCAAAAAACACACCCACCATCCTCCATCATAACTCTTCTCCTCACTAGAGTCACACGAGTAGGCAGCTTGTCTAGGATCAATCTCCAAGAAAAAGCCAAGACCTTGGACGGGACATCCCACTTCCAAAATGATCAGAAGAGGAAATTCACCATCGGTGGACTATCAAAAACCTCGGATGTGAAATCCACAACCATCTGTCCTCTGTCATCAAATCCAATCGGACCACAAAAAGTAAGGCCACCATCTATTGTATCAGAAAGCTCTTCACCATCTCCAACTCCACGCCATCCCATGATCGCTAGCCTCCACTGACATCTCCCCTACATTGACCTCCTGGTCAATCATCAAATAAAATAGATGTGGGAAGATATCCTTCAAACAAGACTCTCCATACCAGCTATCCTCCATGAAGGAGGTATCTTGTCCATCACCAATCCAACAAACCACCCTACTAGAAAACCAGTCAACCCCCACATCAATCCTCATGAGATCCTGCCACCAAGCCGACCCAGACCGGGCCTGATGCTCCCTAAACCGGTCCAAGCACCCATACCCGTGAGCAAGAAAACCACAACACAGAGCATCATTCTCCACCAGAAACCTCCACCGCCACTTAGCCAACATACTAGCATTGAAAGTTGCTATGATCTTCACCCCTAACCCCCCATCCGCCTTAGCCCTGCACACTGAATTCCAATCCACCCAGCATATCTTATCTAAGTCCAACATACCAAACCACAAAAACCTCCTCTGAATACTTACCAGGGTGGCTATAATGCGCTTGGAAGCCCTATAAAAAGAGAAAAAATAAAGAGGGAGACTCAATAACACAGAGTTTATCAAGGTGATCCTCCCTCCCAAAGAAAGATATTGTCCCTTCCAACTCCCGTGCCACCTCCTAAAAGAAGAAACCACAGGTTCCCACATTGAAACCCTCCTAGGACTAACGCCTATCGGAATACCAAGATACTAAAATGGAACACTGGGCAGCGAACATTGCAAGAAATTAGAGGCGCTAGCCATAAACCCCTCCTCCATATAAAAAGCGAAAGAAACTTCTCTTCAAGAAATTAACCCTCAAAGCCACATAGAGTGGCTTTAATAGCCCATAGATTACCGTAACAAGGCTCCCCTATGATAATCGAATCATCAACATACTGAAGCAGAGAAAACTCCACCATTCAGCTTAACATTAGACTCTTAAAATCTCCCATCTTCCTTGCCTTCTCAACCAAACCATGTAACCCCCCCACCACCATCAAGAAAAAAAACGGGGCCAACAAGTCCCCTTGCTTCAGACCCCACTCAAGTGTCATCAAAACCCAATTGATTCATCATATAGTCCAAAAAAAACCCAACTCACTGAATCATACTCCTTCTCAAAATCAACCTTGAACATGAAACACCCTCTCTTACTCCATTTTACTAAGTCCACCAACTCATTAGCCACAACCACACCATCCAAAATGCACCATCTAGGCAAAAAAAGATGACTGGCAAGATGAGATAACAAATCCAAGTACCTTACTCAACCTAAGAGCCAAGAGCTTGGAAATCATCTTGTGCATACTAGCAATGAAAGAAATTGATCGATATTCCAAAAGATATCGGGGGTGATCATTTTTCGGAATCAATGCCACAAATGACATTGTCACTGCCTTCAGCAAAACACCCGAAGAGAAAAAAAATCCATCACAAAAGCCACTAGGTCATCCCTAAATAACTCCTAACCATCCTGAAAGAAATTGAAATTGAACCCATCAGGCCCTGGACTCTTATCCCCAGCTCATCTCCAAACAGCCTCCTTGATTTCCTCAAGGGAGAAAAGAGCAGCCAAGTAGGCGCAATCCACAAAGGACAATTGTTTAAACCGAACACCATAAAGCATAGGCCTCTCCTCCATCAGCTCTACTAACAAGGACTGAAAATGCCACATAATCTCTCCCTTCACCACCCCACATCCTACACCCACGCTCCACCCACTAAGGAGTTCCTCTAAGACCTTTCTCTCAGGGAAGCATGGAAGTAACGAGAATTAGCATTACCCTCTTGTCGCAACCTACCCTTCGGCGGGAGGGCGACGCGTGACTCGCGGGATGCGTGTTCCACGAAAGGAATACGCGCGGAGTAGCCACCAACGTTTATTTGAGGAAAACGTCGGAAAAACCGGAAAAGACGCGATCTACGAACTTTTTAGTGAAAGGTTCGGGAGTTGTATTTACGCGCGGGGAAGGTATTAGCACCCCACACGCCCGTCCCAAGGGACGGCAGCCTTTAATCGAATGTGCAAACATGACTTTGATTTTTATGTTCCCTTTTATGTTCTTATATCCTTTATACCCTTTTTATATTTTTTCTTTTTTGTGGTCGACAAGGGTGTTTCCCTTTGCTCCTACGTATTCCTCAATTGGGATGAGAAAATCAGACCTACGTAGTTCTTTCTTATCAAGTGATTCTTTTTTACTTTAAGAGGTGATCATTTTAAGGCGTTGGACCTTAAAAATGATCCATTTTACTTAGTGAGAAAATGAAATGACAAACTTCAAAAGCCTATTTTTATGGATGAGCTTGACTAGGCGAATTGATTTTAGCCTTTAGTTTCACTTTAGTTATTAATCAATTCGATTAAGAATGAGAAATCCCAAAGAGAAAACGTCCGATCGATTTTCCGCTTTATTTTACTAAAAGATGTCTTTTTGATTTTTATATTATTTTTTTACCTCTTTTTGATTTCCAATGTGGTTACGGCACGACCGAACGGTCGGAATTTATTTTAACCGAAGTTAATGGATAATACAATTCAAACGTTCGGTGGAAATTTATTTTATTTTTAAGTTAAGCGAGAAACGACTTAAGTAAAATGGCTTAAGCACGTCAACAGGGGGTATACAAAGTAAACAAAACGAGAATAAAAATGCACGAAACACAATGTGGACCACTACGGGTACATAGAATGAATCGAAAAGCTTGGTTCGAGGTACTTACCCGTTGAAGATCGAAGAACGATGAAGAACGAACGAAGAACGTCGAAGAACGGTTGAAACCTTTGCGAAATTCTTCACGGAAAACGTTACGGAAACGTTTTGGAAGCGCCTCGGCTTAGATTTTCTTCACGGAAACAATTTTTCCAAGCAAATTCAAAAGAGAGAGAAGTGCCTAAGGGGCTGAACCCCTTCCTTCTTCACTTCCTCCCCTATTTATAGCAAAATAGGGGAGGTGGTTGCCGCCCAGCTCGCCCAGGCGAGCAGGGTTGCTTCCTCCAGAAGCAACCGCCTTCTGGAGGAATATTCTGGAGGGCCCAAGTGGGCCTGGGTGCTATTTGCACCCCCATTTTTACTAAGTACACCCCCCTCTGCTGTTTTTTTGGTAATTCTTTTTTCGTAAAGTTACGGAAACTTACGAATTTCGTAACGATACTTGTTTTCTTTCCGTAATGTTACGGAACCTTGCGGATTACATAATCATCCCCTTTTTGACTTACGGAATGTTACGGAACCTCACTTAATTATGCAACGATGCTTCCATTTGATTTCCGGTGTGTCACGGAAACTTACGGATTGTGCATCAATATTTTTTTGGTTTTCTGGCATGTCTTGGAATTTCACAAACTGCCTAATGATGGGTGTCAAGCACCTCACAAGGACCAAAGAAAGGTCGCATGTCATCAAGCAAAGGTCCCCGGACGAAATTAGGGTATGACACCTCTCTAATCCACCTAACTTGCAACTTCTGAGCCAACATACTTTCCTTGGCTTGCACCCTCCTCCAGAACCCTGAGACAACAAGTCGACGCTGCTCACTATCCACCAGCATCTCATCACACAACCTCTAGTCTAACTCACCCATGTCATCCACCAAAGCAAAAATCTCCACAGATAGATCACCATAGACCTCTCGCTACCACACCCTAATCTTTGCCTTCAGAAGCTTCAGCTTCTCCTTGAATACAAAAGATTTCCACCCAGCCACATGAAACTCCTTCCACCACTCACCCAGTAGCCCCACAAAACCATGATGCTCCAGCCAACTATTAAAGAAATTAAAAGGCTTCGGACCCCAATCCTACGGGCCAATCTACAATGCTATCGTACAATGATCAGAAAATGTCCCTTTTCCCCACCCGTTCGGAGGACACCCCCACAACTTGATCAAATCCTGACACACTAGAAACCGACCCAATATACTCAAAGTAGAATAGTCAGCATTAAATCATGTACACCTCTTCCCCATAATTGGCACATCCACAAGCCTCATCTGGTCAATAAACTCTTGGAACTCTGCCTACTCCCCTTACTCCACCTGAGAGCCACGACCTCGTTACTCTATTGGATGATACCGATTTAAAGTCCCCCTTTACGCTTACCTGCTAAGTTGCAAGGTAAGTAAACGTTAACGAAGTGGAAAACAAACCTGATTTTAACGCAAGCAACACAAAAACCCATAAAACCAACTCCAAAGAAATGATACTTCACCTCCACTATCCATTTCTTCCAAAGACACAAAATCCCACCAGACCAACCAAAAAATGGCCTTGCCATTCAATCAAAATTTGTACCACCCCACAAACTCCTTAGCACACCATTAGAAAGCACTAAACACTTAGTCTCATGGAAGAAGCACATAATTGTCCCTTCCTCTCTAATAAGGGACCACAACCTAGAATGCTTAGCCTAGTCCCCTATCCTCCTCACGTTCAGTGAGAGGACCTTCATGGGGAACCATTGGCCTCACCCTAGAAACCATTGCCTCGCGCTCTCTGGCTTCCTGCTCCTGGATCCTCCTAATCCACTTCTCATCTGCCCCCTTAGCCTCCAAACCCCAAGCACTCACCATCGACCACACACGTCAGGTCACTACTTCATCAAAATGATCCACAACCCTCGGAGTAGTTGGAACACTAGCAAATCTCCTCAATTCACGCTGACTGGATCTCGAAACCACCCAGCTTTGTCATGGCTGAGGATCCAAAGACTCAACCTCCCTCTAAACCTCTTCCAAAACCCTAGCAGCATGGCTACTATAGCCACTCACCTCCATCGTAACCAGAACAATCCTAAGATTTATATTATATCTTGTTTTTATCTCAAGCTTGCTACATTATTAGGCTTACAAGTTACCAAATCCAAGGTCCATTTTTGCCTTGTCTTTCATATAAGCCTTAATGATTTTGTGCTTAAAAGGCGCCTCATGGGTTAAGGAAGAAAAACATTTAAAAACTACTAATGGCATTTGAAATTCATTCCTAAAGCATGTGACTTGTGTTAGTGTACCAAAATAGTAGCCCTTAATTAAGGCTTAGGGACTAAAGGTTTTATTAACCTCACTTTCCCATCCTTTCACATATTCCAATATTTGGAAAGAAAAAAATAGACCCATCCTTTCAAATATTCCAATATTTGGACGGAAAAATGGGGAGGAATTTTAGTCCCCTCATTTTCCCTCTTATCTCCTCTCAATCTTAAATCAAATGAAGTAAAATTATAAATAAATGAATAATAAATATTTGAGAGGGCCTAATGTTTTTTTTAAAACTAAATTCAGGTTAAACAAGATCATAGAGCCAGGTCTAAGACATTATTTCTATCATAAATGAAAATGAATTATCATATCAAGCATTCATGAAATACGTAATACTCAGCAAAATTATATCTGTTAATGTGTGGGATAGAGGAAGGGGTCCTCATTTTTTTAAGAAAATTATATATGTTCTAATTTGTTTATTAGAACAAAAGTATATAGTTTTATAATTTGTTAATATAATAATTGTGTCAATTTATTTATTTTTGTTCCTCCATTAAAAAAATAAAATTGATCTAACCCAAATTATTAATGATGTGCCAGTTGACATGGATGACAAGGAGAGAAAGATGAAAACAAAATTGAACATTTGCAAGAGATGATGCAAATTAGCACCACGATACGAAGAGGTATTGTAGAAAAAACAAAACCTTTTTTCATTTTCCGAAAATAATTTGAACAAGTGGCGGTTCCTCCCTCCATTTTTGTGAGAAAATTTCTTAAAAACGAAGCCAAAAGACAAGATTTGTAGTATGCCACAGAGGCCAAAATTTCAGCCACATTTGCACTAAAGAAAATCTTAGAAGGGAAAAGTTATGTTTTTCCTTCCCGTATTTTATGCCAGCTCGGGACCAGAAGGTAGCGCCTCGTAACCATCATGGTGCGTTGTAGCATCTCCTCTTTCAACTGGGATGCACTTGAGTATAGCAGATATAG
The DNA here is from genome assembly GCF_000004515.6 of Glycine max. Classification (NCBI taxonomy): domain Eukaryota; kingdom Viridiplantae; phylum Streptophyta; class Magnoliopsida; order Fabales; family Fabaceae; genus Glycine; species Glycine max. The sequence goes on along the minus strand of NC_016089.4, from coordinate 35,317,751 downwards.
GCATGCTAAATGCTCCGATTACGACACTGAGCACCCAGAATTGCCAGCTTAGAGGCACTGTACTGGCAAATGTTCCCAGGAACTCAACTATGAGTACTTGGAACACCACTGTGGAGAAGATCACCGTAAAAAATATCCAGCTCTCAAACATGCCTTTGAATATGTTTATCTTTTCGATTTCTCGGCTGTTTATCTCATTGAAAACCTAGCAAAAGAAAGAGTGGCAAAGGGGAAACAACAAACAAAATAAGCACAATGCAATGGAACTAGATCATTTTATACATCATCTTGAATGGTTTACAATGGTATTTAAGGCCAAATTGAGGAATCATAGAGGCAATAGCAAAGGTATTAACATGTTAAAACTGAGTTTTATAGGCAATTAGGCATGCACTGTCACAATCATCATTAGTATGACTATTAAGTTTGTGATTGAATGACAATGTCAGTTCATGTATTATTTATTCTAAAACTTTTCAGTAAATCATCAATACACCCAAAAAGAGGGAGTTTCCGTTATTCACGTTGTCACATATCTTATTTTCACATAAAGGTCAAGTATAATAGTAACAATCATATGTATAAATTACAGAATCCATAACAAATAAAGATTATTATGACACATTGTTCTAAAGCTTTATTATATCTTTTAATCATGTTCAACTTTTCTTCCTATTTTTATCAACTATTTGGAATAAAACATCATGTGGTTTCTTTAAAAAGGCTAACCATCTATTTGCCAATTACAATCATCACGGTGTTAGTGAGGATCCATGTGATACTTTACCTGGCAAAATACAAAGGAGTTGAATATCAAAGTGTTGAGCACTATAGTTGCATCTGGACGATTAATTCTCAGTAGCCTCTTCCCATCAAAAGTGAGGACCGCAAGGACAATTAGTTGATATAAACTTTGACCAAAAATATTCCTCCACATGGGTTTGGTGATAAAATTTGTTGTCCTTCCAACTGGGGGTCTTAGCATAAGTCCATCATTGGGAGGTTCAGTGGCCAAGGCCAAAGCACCCAGAGTGTCCATAATCAGGTTGACCCAAAGCAACTGAACAGCTGTGAGGGGAGCAGATCCTGAAAATAAGGAAGAAAATGAAATCGGTTGTTCATTGAAACAGATTCGACAACACTGCAGTGGAAACAAAATGTTTATGAATCAACAAACCTGTGATGCATGCAGAAACAAAGTTAATAATCAGAGCAACAATATTGACTGTTAACTGAAACTGCACAAATTTTTGAATGTTTATGTATATGGCCCGTCCCCACCTGGCCACATTGACAATAGTAGTGAAGTTATCATCCATTATAATGACATCAGCATTTTCTTTGGCAACCTGTAAAAGGTATAATTTCAAAAAAGGAAAAATAATATTAGTGATAACATCAACCAGGTAATAATATAAAATAGACATCGAAACAAATAGGACAAGGATTTCAAAAATAAAAAAGGCACAACACAAAATAGGAAATTATGTCCTGGAAAGGCATCAATGTTTACGACTATGACAAGTATTTCGAAAAACTGCAGTTTTCTTTTTCTATACTGCTTCCTGAATTAATAACAGACTTGTTGATGAGGTTCTGGATAGGAGTATGGGTCCGAGAAAGCTGCTGCCTAAGCCCAAAGTTTGGACTGAGGCAGCAGCTTACTCAAGCCCATACTCCTATCCAGAGCCTCATCACTACCTCTCCCTTGAACAGCAAACTTGTCCTTAAGTTTGTCTTCCGTTGTTGTCCAGCTATTAGGATATCTGGCTTTCACCCAGAAGACCCGGGTTCGTCTCCCGGCAACGGAACAAAATTTGGTAGGACACAATTAACAGTACAGAGAATATACTAGGGAAATAGGATGGATGAATGATAAGGTGTGTGATGTATTATTTGCTAAAGAAAAGAAACTGCAGGGAATAGAGTATTCCCTTACACCAGAGCACTCACTACCTCCCCCTTGAACAGCAAACTTGTCCTTAAGTTTGTCTTCCGTTGTTGTCCAGCTATTAGGATATCTGGCTTTCACCCAGAAGACCCGGGTTCGTTTCCCGGCAACGGAACAAAATTTGGTAGGACACAATTAACAGTACAGAGAATATACTAGGGAAATAGGATGGATGAATGATAAGGTGTGTGATGTATTATTTGCTAAAGAAAAGAAACTGCAGGGAATAGAGTATTCCCTTACACCAGAGCACTACTTTTTACGAAAAAAACCGAATTCTCTGCCCAAAATGACAAAACAAATGATTACCCAAGATCCCCCTTCACTCTCTCTCTCCTTTCCCCCATATAATTGAATTCTCACACGAGTCACACGCACACCCCACTAACTGCCTAAACATGATCATTCCCATTCTGCCCCTTTTTCCCTCTCCTAGTATAAACTTTCCAAACTTTGGGCTTAGACAGCAGCTTACTTTAAGCCCATACTCCTATCCAAAGCCTCATCGCTTGTTTAACAGTCAGTCTCATCTATCAAAGGATGTAGTCTGGCTCCACTCTAAACAGAAAGTGAAGTAGGGACAAGAGGGAAAAGGAAAATGTATAACATCAATTAAGAAATATATAATGTAACTAGAACAAAGGATAATAGTTTGTCTTAAACAATATTGGAGTATGTAAATACATAACTGTGAAAACAGTTTTGTTTCATGATTGTAAGGGATGTTAGCTCTTGCTAACAGCACCCATCTAGTATTAGTCAACAGTATAGATATTGTAAGGACTGTTAGTTTTTCACTAACAACACCTCACTAGGTATCTCTAAAACGGATTCCTAAACCTTTATTTCTCCTAATGACACCGGTATAACCTTTTAAACTTCACAAATTGTTACATGTTCCTTCTATTTTGAAAAATTTGTTAAGTGTGAGTTAGTTTGCCAAAGATAACTCTGTTTTTTAAATTTCATCCTCATATCTGTCTTGTCAAATCTCAGGAGACACATAAGGTCTTCCTTCAAGGAGTTGTGAGTGTTGATGGCCTTTATTCATTTCACAATCTCCAACTTCAAGGCAATCCTTCCCTGTTGATGTCTACTTCTGTCCCTGTTACAAATGTAGACCTCCCTTGTTCAATTGCTAATGTCAATAATAGCTCTAACATAGGCTCGAAATCTGTTGTTTCTTCTTCCAATATTGCTAATCTCAGCATGCTAGGTTAGGGCATCCAAATGATCATGTTATGAAAATTGTTCTTAATCATTGTAACATTTCCCATTTGAATAAAAGCTTCATAGAATTTTGTTCCTCTTATTGTATGGGTAAAGCTCATGGATTACCTTCTCACAATTCTACTTCTGTGTATTCACCTTTAGAACTTATTTTCACTGACTTGTGGGGACCTTCACATGTTCCCTCATATGCTGGTTATACATATTATGTTTTCTTCATTGATGCTTTCTCTAAGTACACATGGATTTTTCTTATAAATTCCAAGGCTAAAACCATCTCTGTTTTCCAGAATTTCAAGTCCATGGTTGAGTTACAGCTTAATACTAAGATCAAGAGTATTCAGTCAGACTGGAGAAGTGAATACAGACCTTTCTCTAATCTCCTAGCTTCCTTTGGTATCTCTCATAGACTAATTTATCACTTTCTTGAAACCTTTGGGTGTGCCTGTTTTCCTTTGCTAAGACCATATCATACACACAAGCTCAATTTTAGGTCTCAAGAGTGCTTGTTTCAGGGTTACTCTTCTTCTCACAAAGGATACAAGTGCTTGTCATCTTCTGGAAGAGTTTACATATCTAAGGATGTTCTATTTAATGAGTTAAGGTTTCCTTACTCTGAACTTTTCCCCTCTTCCTCTAGTTCCACAAAAAGTCTAGATTCATACTTTAGTCTCAGTCCTAACATCTCTCCACCTTGTGTTGCAACTATTCCCCAGATAACTCAAACATCACCTACTAATTCAGGTTTTGTTCCACTTATTCCTCCTAGGTTTTCACCTTTGCCCACTCATTCTCCCATCACCATTGTGTTTGTACCTCCACCATATACTTCTTCTACATCCATTTTTGTTGTACCTCAAAATTCTGAGTCGACTACCTACATCTACTTCAAAGATTGTTACTGCACCCACCTCTCTCCCAATTAACACTCACCCCATGCAAACAAGGTCTAAATCTGGTATTCACAATCCTAGACTCCACCCTTCACTATTTCTCACTCACTCTAAGCCTAAGACTGTGAAACAAGCTCTAGCAAATCATGATTGGCTCTCTACTATGCAACAAGAGTATGATGCCTTGATGAAGAATAATACTTGGGCCTTAGCACCATTACCTCCTAATAGGCAGGCCAGTGGCTGTAAATGGGTGTGCAGGGTAAAGGAAAATGTTGATGGTTCTATTAACAGATTCAAAGCAAGATTGGTAGCCAAGGGGTTCCATAAAGTTCATGGCTTTGATTTTCATGAAACATTTTCTCCCATAATTATGTTTGTCACCATTCGAATTATTCTTACTCTTGCTCTGTCCTATGGGTGGAAATTGTTTCAACTTGATGTGAATAATGCTTTTTTAAATGGGACTCTTGAAGAAATTTTTTTTATGAAACAACTTCCTGGCTTTGAAGTTACAAACAAGTCATTGGTCTACAAACTCAATAAAGCTATCTATGGTTTAAAACAGGCTCCCAGGCAGTGGGTTGACAGACTTAAGTCTACTCTACTACAATTTGGTTTTATTGGAAGCAAAAGTGGTTCATCCTTGTTTATCTACCGGCAACAAATGCATACTATTTATCCGTTGGTCTATGTGGATGATATAACTTTGACAGGCAGCTCAACCTCTCTGATTCAGCAGCTTACAGACAGACTTAATACTGCTTTTTCCCTTAAGCAGCTTGGTCATTTAGACTATTTCTTGGACCTAGAAATCAAGTATTTGTCCAACAATTCTATCTTGATGACTCAGAGTAAATACATTCGAGATGTACTCCATAAGACTAACATGGCTGAGGCTCACTCCATTTCCTCTCCAATGGTCTCCGACTGCAAGCTGTCTAGACATGGTGTTGATGCTTTTCATGATCCTAATCTATACAGATCTGTGGTTGGTGCATTACAATATGCTACCTTCACTAGACCTAAAATCAATTTTGCTGTTAACAAAGTTTGTCAATTTATGGTTGTCTCTTTGGATTCTCACTGGACAGTGGTAAAAAGAATCTTAAGATACCTCAAAGGCACCTTATCTCATGGTCTACTTCTTCAACCCACTTCTATTTCAAAGCCCTTGATTATTAGAGCATTTTGTGATGCTGACTGGACGTCTGATGTGGATGATAGGCACTCAACCTCAGGGACTGCCATTTTTCTTGGTCCTAATTTAATATCTTGGTGGTCTCGCAAACAAAAAATTACTGTCAGGTCCAGTACAGAAGCTGAATATGGCAGCATAGCTCAGACTTCCACTAAGTTGACCTAGATCCATACTTTGCTGACAGAGTTACAAGTCTCTTTCACCACTCCTGTTATCTTCTGTGATAATCAAAGTGTTGTCTCCATTGCTCATAATCCAGTTTTCCATAGCAGAACTAAACACATGGAAATTGATGTGTTTTTTGTCAAGGAGATTTTGGCCAAGCAACTTTCTATTGTTCATGTTCCAGCTTTGGATCAGTGGACTGATGTTCTGACTAAGCCTATCTTTGCATCAAGATTTGAAGCTCTTCGAGGCAAACTCAATGTGAAGAGTGTTTCTTCTGAGGTATTGGAGTATGTAAATACATAACTGTGAAAACAGTTTTGTTTCATGATTGTAAGGGTTGTTAGCTCTTGCTAACAGCACCCATCTAGTATTACTCAGCAGTATAGATATTGTAAGGGCTGTTAGTTTTTCACTAACGACACCTCACTAAGATCAAGTAGTTACATTTTGTTAGAAGTTAGTTAGGATTAGTTAGAGTTAGTTATTATTAGTTTCTCGGTTCAGAGGTCTTTAAATATCTCAGTTGTAACTAACGCAAATTAAGTTTTGAGATCAATAATATCAGTTTTCAATTTCTCTCTCTCTCTCTCTCAATTTATCGAAAAAACAAGATGCCAAGCAACAAAGCAAAAACAGTACAAAGAACTGCTACACTTAATACCATCAGACACACCATAGTAAACAAATCATGGGCACAAACCTCAGTTCCAGATATGCCCATAGCAAGCCCAATGTCTGACTCATGCAGTGCAGGAGCATCATTGGTTCCATCACCAGTAACAGCTACAACCTCACCAAACATCTTCCTCAAATGGGTTACCAAGGTATGCTTGTCAAGAGGTAAGGATCGCGCCATAACCTGAAACCATGTTAAGCACATAAGAAAGACAGGCATCGTGAATGACTATTGAAAATCACAGTACTTACAATGATATCACAACCTGAATTCTTGGTATAATACTCTTCATTTGCTCTATAGACAAGTCCTGAAACTGGGGTCCTTCGATGGCCACACCATCCTCTGTAAGAATGCCACATTCTCTAGCTATAGCCTTAGCTGTATTTATGTTATCACCGGTTACCATGCGGACAGTTATTCCAGCAGCTAAACAAGTTTTAACAGCTTCCCTAACCCCAGGGCGCACAGGATCCTTGATTCCCACAATGGCTATCAGAGAATAGCTATCTTCAGGGATACTGGCTTCTCCTTGGGTTTCATTTACATCTTTGACAGCTAAACAAAGAGTTCTCAAAGCTTCAGAGGCAAATCCATTTATAATATCAGAGACTTTCTTTGCCTCCTCATCAGAAAGATCAACAGCTGTTCCATTTGGATCAATAACTTTGTTACACAATTTTAATACTATTTCTGATGCACCTTTGCAGAAAGCTTGGACACTTCCATCAGGAAGACCGACTAGCACAGACATCTTCTTCCGCACTGAATTGAAAGGCTCAACCTTAAGTATCTTATATGTTCCACGCTGTGCTTCAAAATCACCACCTGAAAGCAAACCAAATTCTAACAATGCTGATTCTGTTGGTGTTCCCAATATTGTCATTTTTCCATCTTTGTCCTTAACAACTTCGGAAGAAGTATTTTGAAATATAGACCGCAAAAGGATGCTTAAAACTTCTTCAGATATCTCTGTCTTTAGTTTGTCAACACTCTCATTACCTTTAATCTCATTGCTCTTTCCACATATCCAAATTTTATTAACCACCATATGGTTAGTGGTCAATGTTCCTGTTTTATCTGTGCAGATGCAGGTCGCTGAACCCATAGTCTCACAGGCAGAAAGATGTCTCACTAGTGCTTTATCCTTCATTAACTTTTTCATCGCAAAAGCAAGACTGAGTGTCACAGCTAATGGCAGTCCTTCAGGAATTGCAACAACTATTATGGTTACCGCAATAGCAAAGTAGTCCAGCAGCTTCAATGCATCATTTGAAGACCAACTAGCAAACTCACCACGAACTGCTTTTTCAACAACAAACCTTATTGTCAACACCACAAATGTCAGCACAGAAAAAGTCAAACCAATTTTACCAATAACTGTAGCAACTCCATTCAATTTCACCTGCAGTGGAGTCTCATCCTCTCCTCCCTCACTTAGAGTTTCCATCAACTTTCCCCATTCAGTCCTCATGCCAACAGTTGTAACTATCATCTTCCCCTGACCATCTTGCACTTTGGTTCCTGAAAGAAGAAAAGGTTTTTTTCCATCTATATTTACTGGTTCGCTCTCACCTGTCAAACTTGACTCATCAATTATCAAAGAGTATCCTGATATATAAATTCCATCAGCTGGAACTTGATCACCAGTTGACAAATGAACAATATCTCCCACAACCAAATCATAAATTGAGATCTTCTGTCTTTTTCTGTCCCTCGTGACCTGAACAAAGATCTTTTTCTTTTCTTTGTCCAAATCCCTGAACTGCAGGGATTGCTGGTAGTCACTGATAGCAGTAACAATGACCACCAAGAATATACTAAGTATGATTCCCAGACCATCATAAACACCTTTTGGCCACCCTTCAGTGGGAAGCCCTATAGCTATAGAAACTATAGCACAAACCATGAGAATGATTAGTGTTAAGTCATGCAGTGCTTCCCAAACAAACATGAGGAAGCTTTTAGAAGGTTTCTCAGTATAACGGTTGACTCCATAAATCTCTTGCCTGGTATCTATACTGGCTTGACCAACACCGTCATCGACTGAGGCACGGAGTTTCTCTATAATCCCTTCAACTTGACCAATTTTTTTATAGTTCGTGTAATCATGGCCTCGAACAACTGATGCAATATCATCTGGTTCAATACCAAAACCAGCTTCTCTCGTCTTTTCTGACACCTTGTATTCAGCTTGAGGAAGAGCTGCAGTAGAAAACCACATGAACCAAGAGAAAGACCACACATTAAGAAAAGTGATTAGTTCTAAAGCAATCATAATATCATATGAATTTTAATTTTAATTATAAAAATTGGAGAACCTTACCGCTGATAAATTGGCCTTCTACCCATTTAACATTAAAAACGGTCCGAATCGTGCTCTGATGGAGTAAATAAACATAATATTGTCAAACTAAATAACAAATTAACAAGCATAATTTTAAACTTTCATCTTATAAATAAATAGGAACAGAGTATAAATATTCTCTGCATAAAAAAATACTATAAATATTCTAGTGTATTTAAAAACCAATACCCATATTCAGATTTACGGATTGGATAATCTATAAGCCTCGTATCGGATGAGGCTTACGGATTCGTAAGTGGTTTATATAATTTTTTCTTTAAAAAAATTCAAAACTATGTTTTACAAATTAATTTATAATTAATGGCGAATGATTGAAATTGTAACTTTCACCTCATTAACACACGTTCTAACCAACGGAATTAATAAATCAGTTATATTATAAAATAATTAATATCATTATATGTAATCTTAAAATTTTTAATGTATATTTAATGTGCATATAAATTTAAATAATAAATTTTGTAATAATTAATTTTGATCTAATAATTAATTTTTTTACATATATAAATTATAAATAAAAATCATAGATTTATTAACATAAATCTATTAATATATTTTTTGATCTTATTACAATTAATTTTGATCTAATAATAAATTTTTTTACATATAAAAATTTTAAATAAAAATGATAGATTTCATAAAAATTCATCTATATAAACATTATTAATTATTATATCAAAATTAATTGTCACAAAATTTATTATATAAATTTATATGCGCATTAAATATACATTAGAAATTTTAGTGTTATATATAGTCACATTAATTATTTTATATTTATTAGCTCAATTAATTATAACGTTATTAATAATGTAAAAGTTTTATGTTTAATTCTTATTTGAACCATTAATTTTAAATTAACTCGTAAAACATATTTTTGAAAAAAAAAATTTAAAAATGTATGAACCACATAGAGATTTGGACAATCATTAAGCCTCATACTCCCCTCCGGTAATTTACTCGTCTCATTGACGCTTGCTCATTTGGTTTTTAAATATAACAAAAAAAATTAAGTTTTCTTGATCTTAAATATAAAAAAAAAAAATAATTAACTTATCCTATTTAATATTATTATCTTTAAAATACTCTTTCATTTAATTGATATATTAATTTTAATGACTATTTTTTATTCTTATACTCCAATAAAGAATAAATTTAAAGAAATTACTTTTTAATTAAAATTAATAAAATTAAATTTGGTTAAATAGCTAACAAAGTTAGAATAACATTTTTTATATAGTTAAGATAAGAGGAAATACTTTTTATTTCGACTCCACTTTGGTAATTTCCAAATAAAAAGAAACATTTGCTAAAGTTCGCATCTTTTTCCCATTGACTTTGTGGCTTTTATATTCGTAAGTTTTGTGACTTTCATTATAGCTTTATAACATTTTGTAAGAAAATTCATAAATTTATAGAAACCCTGCACTTCTCAAGAGTAATCATTATATATTTATACTCGCGGAAATTGACAACACAAACACGACCTATTTATTATATTATCATTATATAAATATACTTCACGAATATAGTGAGATGCTATTATCTCCATCTCTACTTGAAGGATGCAACAGTGCATTGAATATATATTTTTAAAATTACGAATAATCCCCTTAAAAAATAAAAAATAACTAACTATCATTAATTTTTTTAATTTAATTCACTTAAAATTAAAAGAAAATATTTCATTTTTATTAAACAATATTTTACATAATTTTTCATATTAAATACAGTAATTTTAAGACTTTTTTATCATATTTAAAATTAAACTTAAATTATTTTCCATTTGAATATATATTCTAAAATGGATAACCAGTACAAATTTATATTTAATATTAGGGCTTTTGTTGCATTTGGATGAATTTGCTTTCGGTGAAGTTTGATAAATTATTTAAAAAATCACATTTGTATTTGAATTAAAAAAATCTTTAAAAAAAATACGAGCAAATAACATTAAATAAACTTCATATTTTAAAGAACTTATAAATTAAACAAACAAATTAAAAAATCTAAAAGGAAAAAAAAATCAACTCTATCCAAATGAATTAAGATCCAATTAGGTGAAACCATATCAGAATTTAAATCAAAACAACATTATATAACTAAGAAAAATGATTATAATAGATTCAATCAGACATCATTTTTCTTTTTTCTACATTATATATATATTAAGAAGCCATATATTCTCAAGTAAAATCAAAGTTTGAAAAGAGGTCAGGATACGCAATTATCGTTGTAACGTCAAAGATTTTTTTACTTTCGGCAACCACATTGTAATTGTAGCTACAATAGCCGTTTAACTTTCTACCATATCAAAAAATCGTCAACGAAACCTAACGATTACAATTGAAAACATAGATATTGAGATCAAATCAAGGCTTTAAATCGAAATCGCAGTGGTAGCAACAAATTAAGCTGCAACGCTGCTTTTAATCTTTGGGCATTACTGTAAATTCCACCAGGCTCCGAGAGAAATTTTCCAGTGACTATTCAACTAACACTAAAAACTTTTGACTCTCATCTAGGAGCGTTCGATTTCGATCTGTTTCGTTTCGTTTTCAACAAAATCGATTTAACTTTATTTTCTTCTTTTCGAGTATCTACTGCGATGTATTACGATTTAACAGTAATTTTTCAGTACCTTACTTTTCCTATGAACCTTTCAATTTTTGTTTTTTCTTTTTCAAAACAAACGAGAAAGAGAGAAAGAAACGGAACCTGAATTTTGCGGCGTTTATCTTCGGCGTGTTTGCGCTTGACGAGATCCGCGGCCCAGCGGAAGCGCCTTCTAGGGTTCTTGACCAACCACGCTGCGGATCTCCATTTCTCCAACGCTTCGATGGAACGATCCTTGTCACTCAGTTCGAACTCCTCCGGGTTCAGAAAACTCACCATATCGCTGTTCTCCGAATAAATCACTCTGCAATTGCATTCATTGGTAACCAACCATCGCTCGCTTTAAGAATATATTTTATATGCGATTAGGATTGGAATATTTTATTGTACCAAACGAGTAGTAATGGTCACTGGCAGTGGTGGAGCCAGCCACGGTGCGTAAAGGAAATGAAACGACGAGATTGTGCGGACAGGAGTGGCGTACACTATTGTTGGATTGAGCATTGAATATAAAAAGTCTATCTATACTTGTGATAAAGGCACAGTTATATTTTTGGTCTCTAGATTATTTTTTATTTTGGATTTGATTCCTCAATGATTTAATTCACGAATTGAATTCTCTTATTTTATAAAATTTTATAATATTGGTCCATCAAATTAAAATTGAACGTTGACCATTAGCAAGTAACATTGATTATCACGTGTTATATTGTTATTATTAGATGGATGATGAATGTCACGTGTCATCTTGAAATGCATTGTTGTTTTCATTAATCAAAACATGATATATGACAGTCATCATCCAATAAAATGTGACACGTGACAATCAACATTACTTAGTCACGGTCAACGCCTAACTGTGGTCTGGGGATCAACGTTGCACGATACGATTTTATAAAATAGGAGAAACTAATTCGTGAATTAAATTACTTGGGAACCAAATCCAAAACTGAAGATAAATTAGGGGATCAAGTTTACAATTTTACCTATGGTAAAAGAAATATTATCATTTAGTGTATATATTCTATTAGATTGTTTTATTTTTATAGTTTTTAAATTTTTATTACTTCTCCTAATAATTTATATTAATAATAAAAAAATATCTCAATTTGATATACATATTTCATTAAACTATTTTATCCTTTATTGATTTTTTTAATTCTAATTTTTTTTCTTTTTATTTTTAGTTAAAACAGATAAGGAGTAACCTCCACTATTAAATTATAACGGAAAAGTTGAGTTCTCATAATCACATAGATGTGGGATCCACGTCTGCAATTGTATTTATCTTTGGCATTGACTTTGCTTGACCTAGTTTTTTCATTTAAAAAATATTTTAAAGTTAAGTTTAAAATAAGAATTTAAAAGAGAAAATAAATTCTTAATTTACAAATAATATCTTTAAAAATCTAAACAATATCTCATAGATTTAAAATTACAAATTTCAATTATTTTCTAACAATCTCTCCCTTAATTAAATTTTTTTTATTTCATCTTTCGTTTTATGCTCTACCCAAAGTTTAATGTGTTTTTTCAGTATGCTCTTTGTAAGTATTGGATGGTCTCGATTTGCATCATTGTTAGCTACCATCATTGAAAAATGTTGCTTAACTTTCATGTCACCAAGATGACTTTCGACACAAGGATCCACCCAGATCCTTCATTAGCTTTTTCAAGCTTCAATACTCTTATTTTATTTGGTCACTAAGCCACAAGATCAATCATCTTTGATACCACTGATTGGGGGAAATGCACACATCTTAATTAAGCACAACAATGAAGAAAGGCAACACCATCAAGAAAATAAAAAAGATCACAACTTTATTTAGCATGATTTGACACCTCATGTTTACATCTACAACTTTGTTTAAAATGGTTTGGGTCTTCATTTCTACATCCACAATCACATAACAAGTGTTCTCGATAAACTTATAAACCTTCATTCACATGACTCTCATCCTCTCTCACATAGGGTGGTGACCACCTATCCAGGTTGGATAATTTTTCTCATCTCATGAACATCTATTTATAGACCTAATATTATAATCTTTAAAAGAATAAACAAATCCCTAATTTACAAATATTCTTTAAAAATCTAAACAATATACTAAGATTTGAAATTACAAATTCAACTTGTTTCTCAACAAAATATATACTCACTAATAAGAATATGATACTTAGGCTATGTTCAAAAAAAAATTGAAAGATAGCCAGTAATTGAAAGCTGAAAAGGTAGTTTGTTAAATCATAAGTGTTGAGTAAAATTATTTGTTAAAGTAGCTAGAAATACCAATAGAGGTACGAGAGCTTGATAATATAAAAAAATAAGAAAAGAAAAAATATAATATAAATCAGGAAAGGTGACAAAGCCTCCTAATTAGATTATATTATATTTTAGCAAAAATTAAAAATCAAGATAATGAATATCAGAGTAGTCGAAAGGAATGATCAAATTAGATAAATAGATGGTACTCCTCGAGTGGACACTATAAGTTTTGACATTTAAAAAAATATAGAATATGATGAATCCCAAACTCTTTTTTTTACAAGAAATCCTTTATAGGTTTTTTGGATATTAAGCCGAGTACTGAAGATCACTAATAGCCCACACTCTTTAGGTCTTACAAAGATCTTATTTTCCTCAAAGCACTAGCTTAACCATAAAGGACTTGTATATTTTAAAAACAAACATTAAGGAGACACCTTTTCAGGCTTACAAATCCTGAGTTTTTTGAAAGAAAGAAAGAAAAATAAAAAAGAATATTTGGGTTCTAAATCATATTCTCATTTTCTAAATGAAATAACTAAGACCCATTGAGGATACCTTCGAAGAACTTAGCCAGTCATGGTAAAGATCATACTTACAATAAGAAGGAAAGGAGGGAGAAGGGGCAATCTGAAGAACACTGAATATTATTGATAGTAGAGTGTATTACAAGCTCTTTCTATTTCTTCTCTTTCTGCTTACAACTGAGCTCTAAGGCTCTTTATATAGAGAAAATAAGAAAGAAGAAAACAAAAGACCCCTACATTCAAGAACAATAAAATTACTATTCTTTTACTTTGTCACAGGGTCTACTTTTGCAAAAGCTAGAAAAGACTGAAAGTAAAAGATGCTGCCAACAAATAAAGGAAAGATTCCCGCCTTAACTTACAACTGTGTTTTGGTAGGATGTGTTTGTGCCTTATCTTCAATTTTTTGAAGACTTTGTAATGGTAACACCCTCTTCTTCTTGGATATTTCCTGAAGATGAACAAAAAATGTCTCATGAATCTTCCATAGAAAGATCAGTGGATGGGAATAGAGGAATTTATTGTCTGTGGCAACCACTGGCCTCATATATTTATTTATCTTTCTTTTCTTTTTGGAAAAATTGTACTAATTTATTGTTATGTTCTATCGGAAAAGATATGAAAAATCGTCCCATTGTATGCAGGTAGAAAAAGTTATGTCAAAGGTCTCTCTTATTAGGTCAAAATTCCTTTTATCGGATTCTAAGAAAAACCATTGATAACCCTGTGTTTGGGCTCTCATGAGGCTGTATTGGTACTGTATATTGCCTTGCACATCCCAGTTCTCATATTCATCATTAAACAGACAAGGAAAATCCATGTGGTCTTCTGAAAATAGTTTCATAACATGAGTGGGATAATTTTGTGAGGTAAAATTACTCAGGCAGGTTACAATTTTGATGGATACATAGTCCATCATTTCAGCCTATATAAGGTTTATGGCTTCATTTATAGAGGGATTAAACCCTTCAAAAATGTCCGAGGGAGGGATTAAAATTGATTCTAGACAGCCATAATCAAGAAGACTTTTTGTGGTAACTGCTAAGTTGTCAAATCCAAAGGATTGAATTGGTCTAGGTCTAATCTGGATTTTCTAAAAAAGAATTTTATTTTACAAGGACAATTAATTTTATCCCTACAAAATGGAGTTTTATTAGTACACACAAAATTTTGGTTGAAGTAGGCATGGACACCTACATAAAGACCAGGAATTTGGGTTTGGTTGGTGTGAACCTTGAACAATAATCTTTGAATTTTCTTGAAATTATTAAAGTTCAAATAGTTTGTTGGTCTAGGAACATTTGGGCCAATAGAGTCTTTGTAAGTTTTGAGAGTAGTTCTGGTTTGGTCAGCATCTATGACTATAGTTGTGGGCTCAGGTTCAAGGGCTTCTTTTATTTTATTTACGTCGGTAATATTTAATTCAAGGGCTTTTTTGCTTCTTCTTTTGAATAAAATCCTTTGTAGATTGGGCTTTGAATACCCTCCTTTACTAAACAAAGGTCTTTGAAGTTGGTATAAACACCTTTATGGGGTCTTGATAATAGGACAAAAGTTGTATATCCTTTCCCAGAAGGAAAGGCTTTTAAGGAGAGGAATTCCTTGATTATCTGCTATGTAGAAATTGTATAGAGCACAAATTAGATCCTTTTTAACATAACAAACAAATTGTTCATTGTTGTTTGTATGCTTTGGAATATTCCAAATGTTGTCAATAAGACAATTAAATTTATCATTGACAGCTTCCCTACCAAGGTAGTGAAACTCATTTGTAAGTACCGGTAATTCTTGATTGCCAAACTTCATTTTATGTTTTATATTTTGATAAGAAACCTTGGAGGCTTTCATTTTGTTGGGTACCTGCAAAACGAGAAAAAATATCAGCAACAACATTCTTAACTCCTTTTATATGTTCAAAATTTATTTTTATTCCATTATGGTAAACATATTCTAGGAACAAAAGCCATTTTTAGAGAGGTTTTTTATCAGTATTTATCTGTTGACTACCATAAGCTACTATTGCTTCACAATCAGTTCTTATGGTGATTTCATTTTTATTGATCAGAAAGAATTTAAATGCTTCTAAAGCGTTTATCACAACATTGACCTCATAATCCGTAGAAGTAGAATATACCGTTGGTTTCGCATGATATTTTCCTGAGGCATACCTACCAATTTTTTCATCATGAATTTTTTCATATTTTTTTTTTCTTCTTTAGGATGGCTCCTCATCCTAGTTCACAACCATCATATTCTATGACTAGATAATCAGGATCTAAAGGAAGTGATAAATAAGGTAAATCATTGACCATTTCTTTTATTTTCTGGACCAGTTTTATATCTTCTATATTAAATTTCCTTTGTCCAGTTAAAGAAGTTTTATTATAAAGGGGAAATGTATATTTCCCCAAGATTTTAATAAAATTTGTTGCATAATTAAGTAACTTGAGAAAGGCCCTTAGAGTTTTTATATCTTCCATTTTGTTTGGAAAAGCAAGAATTTTTTGGGAAATGTGAGGTTGAAGCCTAATTTTTCCATTCCCTATTTTTGTTCCTAATAATGAAATATGGGTCTTACAAATTTCCATTTTTGACTTTGAAATAATCAATCCAAAATTTTCAAATAAATGGAAAACTTGTTTCAAGTGTAAATAATGTTCTTCCTTTGTTTTTGAAAAAAAACAAGCACATCATCAATATATGTACATGTGAATTCTTTATAATTTTCGAAAATATTATCCATTTTTCTTTTGAAAATTTATGGCACATTTTTTAATCCAAAAGGCATTACCTTCATTCAAATAATCCTTGTGAATTGTAATCAGATTCTACTATAGATAAATCATATTCTAATTCAATTTCTGATTTTATGCTATTTAAGATAGCCTCTTAATATGTATCTTGAACTGTATCTAAAGTGCCTATACTGTTAGATTTCATCTTAAAACCAATTGACATTAAGTGAAGTTGCCCAACAGATATATAAGCTGCACTCTAAGGATTGAGGCAGCCGATGTGGGACTTGGGTATTTCCCAATATATACTACAATACTTTTGTGATTCTTTTATCTTACAACTACCAGGTATGTCACAAGGACATTGGGAATTGAGGGTAGATATAGGGTTGGTAGGGGTATCACCACGCTTTGTTCGTAACTCTGATGTGAGTTCGTCTATCATTGGTGACATTTGTGAGTTGGTAGAGATTAATAAATAATATTTTATAATAGTAATTGATCTATTATCATGTGTAATAAAATAAAGTCCTAGGATCATTTGTTCTTTAGCAGGTTGCAAATCTACTATGTCTACCTTATTTATAAAAATCTTTTTGACAAAGATGTCACAATTTGTAGATAATTGTATAGTGAAATTTCTGGGTTCTGTATCATTGGTTATTATATCTCCTGACATAGTTCTAGTCTTGGTTATTATATTACTTCTAAAGCAATTATGTTGAGGTACAACACTTTTGCATATGGAAGTAAAGGAACAACCAGTGTCTACTAAAGCTTGTAAGACTACTTCAGTCTAATCAAAATTATTTATTTTAGGAAAACTTAATTTAACCAAAATATTTAGGCTTTTATTATTCTTTTTATTGCAAACTATGGGGATACAACCTTTATTTTGTAATGCCATAAGGCCACTTGTTTGTTCTTTAGTAGAAATTGAAGTAGAGTTTCTATTTTTCTCAAAATTTTCGTAGAAAAAGTCTACCTTTTTTTGAATTTGGTTTAATCTGGTTTCCTAAGTAGAAATCCTGTTATTTATAACTTTATTTCCATAATCATTTTCCTTTTTTAAAATTAGGAAAATCAAATTTCAAAATTATTTGTAGGAAATTTTTGCAAAAGTTCATAGAACATAAGCTACAATGAGCTCTTAATGTTTTATGAGGATATCTTTTGCAAAAATAACATTCTTTGTGATCAGGTCCTGTGTAGAATTGTATTTCATGTTCACAATCTTTAATTCAGTTTTGAACATAAGGTTGTATCCTAAATAATCAAAGATTTTTCCATAATGGTTATATTTATCATATACTGGGTAGAGGTCAGTATACTCATTTCTAGTGAATTCATTGATGATTTTATAGTCTTTATTAACCTTTTCTTCCTCAGAAGTATAGTCAGGCCAACTAACTATTGAAATTATTTTCGAGTCAATAGAAACTGTTTCGTCTATGTGATGCAATCCTACCCTCCAAGGGCATTGGATAGAAGACTCCAATAAGATTGGGCCAAAGATGCAAGAGAAGGCCCTAGGGTTCTCATGAGCCTTAGGGTAGATTTCGGGCCCATGGGCTAGGTATGAGCCCACTTATCTTTGCAAATATTAGATTAAGGTTTCATTAATTTTGGGTCTTGTATTTAGGGCTCCATAATGTAGGTAGGGTATCCTAGAAATATAGGATTTTTCAGCCCTTGTATTTTAGGACACCTAGACTAGTTTTTGTATTAGGGGTAGTTTTGTAATTTCACATGCACTAAGTGAATATTTGATGTGTGTGGTTGGAAATAAATTTAATTGAATTGGTAGAAGTCCTATCCAATTAAATTTTAGAGGGGGAGGTGAGCATTTGTTTACTACACCCCATTGCCACATCATATAGTCACACTTTGTGCATGTCCTTTATGCTTTACATGCCTCATGACACCTAAGCACAATTAGTGGAGAATCTTGGAATTGATCTTGGATTAGTGGGCTGAACCATAACTAAAATTCACTAATCATAATTAGTAAAATTTTGGCTCCAAAGTTTGGCTCCACAAATTCAATTTCAATTTCAAGTAAAATTTGAATTCAAATTCAAATTTCCCTCCAATTTTGTGTGACACTTAGGCTATAAATAAAAGTCATGTGTGTGCATTTTTTTAACTTTGATCATTTGAATATTAAACTTCAGATTTTAGAGCTCTTTTAGAGTACAAAATTTCGTGCTCTTCTCTCCCTCTCCCTTCATTCATCTCCTTCTTCCTCCAAGCTCTTATCCATGGCCTCCTATGGTGGTGAGTTTCTTTTAGACTCATCTTCTCCTTGAAGCAACAACTTAAAAGAAAGCCTTCTTCAAAATCTCATGGCTCTCACTCTTATCCAAGGAAGGACCAAGCCCATGGAATTTTGGGGGCTGCACCTTCAAAACCCAAGGAAGATAAGGGTAAGACCATAGAGAAATACACTCCTAAAACTAGTTCCCAAGAAAGGACTAGCAACATTAAATGCTTCAAATGTCTTGGGAGAGGTCACATTGCTTCTCAATGCCCCACAAAGAAAGCCATGATCATGAGGGGTCAAGACATTTATAGTAGTCAAGAGGAGACTACTTCTTGCCCTTCCTTTAGTGGAAGTGAAGACGAAGTAAGGGATGAAGAGTCTAGTGAGGAAGTCTACCCCCATGAAGAAGGTTACCTCTTAATGGTTAGAAGGCTCCTTGGAGGTCAATCTTGTGATCTATCTCAATCCCAAAGAGAGAACATCTTTCATACAAGATGCAAAATTTTAGATAAAACTTGTTCTCTCATTGTGGATAGTGGATCTTGTTGCAATTGTTGTAGCACAAGATTAGTTTCCAAGTTGAACCTCACTATCATTCCCCACCCAAAACCTTATAAACTTCAATGGCTCAATGAGCAAGGGGAAATGATAGTTAACCAACAAGTAAAGGTACCTTTCTCCATTGGAACATATAAGGATGAAGTTAATTGTGATATAGTTCCCATGGAGGCAGGACATATTCTTTTAGGAAGGCCGTGGCAATTTGATAGGAAGATAATTTATAATGGCCTAACTAATGAGATTACCCTCACTCATCTTGGCACTAAATTTGTGTTGCATCCTCAAACACCTTTACAGGTGGCCAAAGATCAACTAACTATGAAAGATAAGAGGGATGAGGAAGAAAAATTAGAAAAACAAAAGAAAAAGAAGGATAGTAAGACCTTGTCTTCAAAGGCCAGGGGGAAGGAAAAAGAGGGAAAGGATTCCTCCAAGAAGATTGTTAAGAAGGAAAATCATTTTGCAACAAAAGGTGATATTTAAAAAGCACTCCTTCTTAAAAAATCTTTCTACCTTCTCCTATCAAGGGAAACATCCCTTAGCACTGCCATACCTCTTGAGCTTGAGGTTATTCCTCAAGTAAAGGAGTTGTTGGATGAGGGTTTGGTTCGCAAGAGCTTAAATCCTTATGCTTTGTTGGTGCCTAAAATAGGTATTATTAGGCACCAAATCCCTATGATAGGTGGTATGATGAATGTGTCGAGTGGTGCAACACTCTTTTGTAAAATCACTCATGCACCCAACATCTTCATGATTTGTGTACATAGGGACTCATTAGGTAGGTTTGTTCTTATTTTTTGTTTCAATGCAAACCTAGGTGCTCATGTGGGACACCTTAGGTTTGTTGTAATTTTTTGTAGAAATAATCAACATGAAAATAAAGAAAAAGGTATGTTTTATTGCATTACTTTCCTTAACTTTTTAAATAGTGATCAAGGGTTTCCCCTGGACCCTAAGAGAATAAAGGTCATTCCTGAATGGCCTACTCCACAAAGTATAAGGGAAATTTGGGGCTTCAATATCTTAACAAACTTTTACAAAAGGTTTGTCCCAAATTTTTCTATACTTGTAGCACCACTCATTGAGTTGGTGAAGAACTATATTCTCTTATGGGAAAATGGCCAGGAAAGGGGTTTTTAGTCCTTACCGTACTCTAAAATACCCAACATCACTAATACATATGTTTTTATTCTTTTTACAGGTATTGAGGAAAGAATTAATGAGCTTCAAGAACATCTGGATTTGAGGTCAAATCCTTTTCAAGGGGGAGGGAATGATGCAATCCTACCCCCAAGGGCATTGGATAGAAGACTCCAAGAAGATTGGGCCAAAGATGCAAGATAAGGCCCTAGGGTTCTCATGAGCCTTAGGGTAGATTTCAGGCTCATGGGCTAAGTATGAGCGCATTTATCTTTGTACATATTAGATTAAGGTTTCATTAATTTTGGGTCTTGTATTTATGGCTCCATAATGTAGGTAGGGTATCCTAGAAATATAGGATTTTTCAGCCCTTGTATTTTAGGGCACCTATACTAGTTTTTATATTAGGGGTAGTTTTGTAATTTCACATGCATTAAGTGAATATTTGATGTGTGTGGTTGGAAATAAATTTAATTGAATTGGTAGAAGCTCAATCCAATTAAATTTTAGAGGGGGAGGTGAGCATTTGTTTACTACACCCCATTGCCACATCATATAGTCACACTTTGTGCATGTCCTTCATGCTTTACATGCCTCATGACACCTAAGCACACTTAGTGGACAATCTTGGAATTGATCTTGGATTAGTGGGCTGAACCATAACTAAAATTCACTAATCATAATTAGTGAAATTTTGGCTCCACAAATTCAAGTAAAATTTGAATTCAAATTCAAATTTCCCTCCAATTTTGTGTGACACTTAGGCTATAAATAGAGGTCATGTGTGTGCATTTTTTTAACTTTGATCATTTGAATATTAAACTTCAGATTTCAGAGCTCTTTTAGAGCACAAAATTTCATGCTCTTATCTCCCTCTCCCTTCATTCATCTCCTTCTTCCTCCAAGCTCTTATCCATGGCCTCCTATGGTGGTGAGCTTCTTCTAGACTCATCTTCTCCCTGAAGTGGCATCTCCTCTCTCTCTTCCTTCTCCATTCCACTGCCATTCATCTTCCAAGAAGCAAAGGAATCCATTAATGAAGAGGATCCTAGGCCTACAAGCTCCAATGGAGATTACATCACTATGGGGATGAGGTTCATCCTACAGCTTTTTATCAGTTATGCTTCTCTAGTAAACATATTGGTCTTGTTAGGATAGTCTTTGTAATAATGTCCTGGTTGATGGCAAGCATAACATTCTAGTTGTTTTGATAGGTTTTCCTAAAATAAATAACTTTGATCAGACTGAAGTAGTCTTGCAAGCTTTAGTAGACACTAGTTGTTCCTTTACTTCCATATGCAAAAGTGTTGTACCTCAACATAATTGCTTTAGAAGTAATATAATAACCAAGACTAGAACTATGTTAGGAGACATAATAACGAATGATACAAAAACCAGAAATTTAACTATACAATTATCTACAAATTGTGACATTTTGGCAAAAAGATTTTTATAAATAAGGCAGACGTAGTAGATTTGCAACCTGCTAAAGAACAAATGATCCTAGGACTTAATTTTATTATACATGATAATAGATCAGTTACTATTACAAAAGATTATTTATTAATCTCTACAAACTCACAAATGTCACCAATAATAGACGAATTCACATCAGAGTTATGAGCAAAGCGTGGTGATACCCCTATCAACCCTACACCTACCCTCAATTCCCAAAGTCCTTGTAACATACTTGGTAGTTGTAAGATAAAAGAATAACAAAAGCATTGTAGCATAGGCACTTTAGATACACTTCAAGATACATATCAAGAGGCTATCTTAAATAGCATAAAATCAGAAATTGAATTAGAATATAATTTATCTATAGTAGAATCTAATTATAATTCTGTTAAGATCAACAAAACTATAAACTTTGACAATATACAACAAATTATAGATGGTTGAAATTAGACAAGTATAATTGGAGAAGACCCCACTAAATACTGAGAAAAAAATCCTGTTATATGTAAATTAGACATTATAAACCCAAAACTAATTATTAAAATCAAAGATATTCAATATGGGAATTTTGAACAAGAAGAGTGTAAAACTCATATAAAAGCCCTTTTAGATTTAAAGGTTATAGAACCCAGTACTAGTCCTCACAGAAGTCCAGCTTTTATTGTTAATAAATTTAGAACAAAAAAAAGGATAGACTAGGAAAATCTATAATTACGAAAGGCTTAATGATAACACCCACATAGATGGTTATACTATTCCTTCCAAAGACGTGCTAATAAATAGAATACAGAAGGGCAAATGGTTTTCAAAATTTGATTTAAAATTATGATTTCATTAAGTAAAAATGCATCTTAACTTAGTAAAGTGGATTGCTTTTTCTTGTTCAGAAGGATTATTTGAATGGAAGGTAATGTCTTTTGGATTAAAAAATGCACCACAAATTTTCCAAAGAAAAATGGATAGTGTTTTTGGAAATTATAAAGAATTCACATGTACATATATTGATGATGTGCTTGTTTATTCAAAAACAAAGGAAGAGCATTATTTACACTTGAATCAAGTTCTCCATTTATATGAAAATTTTGGCTTGATTATTTCAAAATCAAAAATGAAAATTTGTAAGACCCATATTTCAGTCTTAGGAACAAAAATAGGGAATGGAAAAATAACACTTCAGCCTCATATTTCCCAAAAAATTCTTGCTTTTCCCAAGAAATTTTACTGAAAACTTGGGGAAATATACATCTCCCCTTTATAATAAAACCTCTTTAACTAGATAAAGGAAATTTAATACATAAGATATAAAACTAGTCCAGAAAATAAAAGAAATGGTCAATGATTTACCTTATTTATCACTTCCTTTAGATTCTAATTATCTAGTTGTAGAATGTGATAGTTGTGAGCTAGGATGGGGAGACATCCTAAAGAAAAAGAAAAATAAATATGAAAAAGGTCATGATGAAGAAATTTGTAGGTATGCCTTAGGAAAATATCATACGAAACCACAGGTACATTCTACTTTACAGATTATGAGGTCAATGTTGTGATAAACGCTTTAAAAGCATTTAAAATCTTTCTGATAAATAAAAGTGAAATCACCATAAGAACTGATTGCAAAGCAATAGTAGCTTATAATAGTCAACAAATAAATACTGATAAAAAATCCTACAAAAGATGGCTTTTATTCCAAGAAGATGTTTACCATGATGGAATAAAAATAAATTTTGAACATATAAAAGGAGTTAAGAATGTTGTTGCTGATATTCTTTCTCGTTTTGCAGGTATCCAACAAAATGAAAGCCTCCAAGGTTCTTATCAAAATGTAAAACATAAAATGAAGTTTGGTAATCAAGAACTACCGGTACTTACAAATGAGTTCCATTACCCTAGTAGGAAAACTGTCAATGATAAATTTAATTGTCTTATTGACAACATTTGGAATATTCCAAAGTATACAAACAACAATGAACAATTTGTTTTTTCTGTTAAAAGGGTATAATTTATGCTCTATACATTTTTTGCATAGCAAATAATCAAGGAGTTCCTCTCCTTACAAAAGCCTCTCCCTCCAGGAAAGGATATACAACTTTTGTCCTGTTATTAGGACCCCATAAAGGTGTTTATACCAACTTCAAAGACCTTTGTTTAGCAAAGGAGGGTATTCAAAGCCCAATCTATAAAGGATTTTATTCAAAAGAAGAAGCAGAAAAAGCCTTGAATTAAATACTACCAATATAAATAAAATAAAAAAAGTCCTTGAACCTGAGCCCACAACTGTAGTCATAAATGCTGACCAAACCAAAACTACTCCCAAAACTTACAAAGACTCTACCGTCCCAAATGTTCTCGAACAAAAAAACCATTTGAACCTAGATAATTTCAAGAAGATCCAAAGATTATTGTTCAAGGTTCACATTAGCCAAACCCAAATTCCTGGTCTTTACATAAGTGTCCATGCCTATTTCAACCAGAAATTTGTGTGTACTAATAAAACTCCATTTTGAGAGGATAAAATTAATTGTCCTTGTAAAATAAAATTCCTTTTCAGAAAAGCCAGATTACACCTAGTCCAATTCAAATCCTTCAAATTCGAAGGCTTAGCATTTACCACAAAATGTCTTCTCGACTATGGTTGTCTAGTATCAATTTTAATCCCTCCCCCGAACAGATTTGAAGGGTTTAATCCCTTTATAAATGAAGTCATAAACCTTATACAGGCTGAAATGATGGACTATATCTCCATCAAAATTGTAACATGCCCGAGTAATTGGGATGTTATGAAACTATTGTCAAAGACCACATGGATTTTCCTTGTCTGTTTAATGACGAATATGAGAACTGGGATGTGGAAGGCAATATACAATACCAATACAACCTCATTAGAGCACATACACAGGGTTATCAATGGTTTTTCTTAGAATTCAATAGAAAGGATTTTGACCTAATAAGAGAGACCTTTGTCACAACTTTTTTTTACCTGCATACAATGGGAAGATTTTCATATCTTTTCCGATAGAACACAACAATAAATTAGTACAATTTTTCCAAAAAGAAAAGAAAGATAAAGAAATATATGAGGTCAGTGGTTACCACGGACAACAAAGTCCTCCATTCCCATCCACTGATCTTTTTATGGAAGATTCATCAGACATTATTTGTTCATCTTCAGGAAACATCCAAGAAGAAGAGGGTGTTACCATCACAAAGTCTTCAAAAAATTTATTATTTAGGAGACAAGGCACAAACACATCCTGCCAAAACACAACTATAATTTAAGGTAAGATCTTTCCTTTATTTGTTGGTAGAATCTTCTGCTTTTAGTCTTTTCTATGACCAGTTTTTGTAAAAGTAGACCCTGTGACAAAGTAAAATAATAGTAATTTTACTGTTCTTAACTGAAGGGGTCTTTTGTTTTCTTATTTCTTATTTTCTCTATATAAAGAGCCTTAGAGCTCAGTTGTAAAATGTAGAAGGAGAAATAGAAAGAGCTTGTAATACACTCTGCTATCAATAATATTCAGCGTTCTTCAGATTCTCCCCTCTCCCCTCTCCCTCATTTTCCTTCTTATATTTACCATGTCTGGCTAAGTTCTTCGAAGGTACCCTCAAGGGGCCTTAGTTATTTCATTTAGAAAATGTGAATATGATTTATAACCCAAACATTTTTTTTTATTTCGTTCCTTCAAAAACCTGGGATTTGTAAGCCTGAAAAGGTGTGCCCTTGATGTTTGTTTATAAAATATAGAAGTCCTTTATGGTTAGGCGGGTGCTTTGAGGAAAATAAGATCTTTGTAAGACCCAAAGAGTCTGTTAGTGATCTTTAGTGCTCGGCTTAATATTCAGAAAACCTATAAAAAATTTCTTTCTTTTTTTTAAAAAAATTTAAAAGAAAGAGTTTGGGATTCATCATATTCTATATTTTTTTAAATGTCATAACTTATAGTGTCCACTTGAGAATTACCATCTATCCATCTGATTTGATCCTTCCTTCTGCTTGCTCTGATATTCATTATTTGTAATTTTTGTTGTTTTTCTTTTTGCTTATCATACTAAAATATAATATAAACTAATTAGGAGGCTCTGCCACCTTTCCTGATTTATATTATATTTTCCTCTTCTTATTTATATATTATCTACTGTTTGATACCTCCCTAGTATTATCTGCTGCTTGATACCTCTCTGGTCAACCTTCCTTCTCATAACTCTGATCATACTCTCTCACATAGGGTGGTAACCACCTATTCAGGTTGAATAATTTTTCTCATCTCATGAACATCTATTTATAGACCTAATATTATAATCTTTAAAAGAATAAACAAATCCCTAATTTACAAATATTCTTTAAAAATCTAAACAATATACTAAGATTTGAAATTACAAATTCTACTTGTTTCCCAACAAAATATATACTCACTAATAAGAATATGATACTTAGGCTATGTTCAAAAAAAAGTAATTGAAAGTTAGCTAGTAATTGAAAGCTGAAAATCTAGTTTATTAAATCATAAGTGTTCAGTAAAACTATTTGTTAAAATAGCTAGTAAAATGTAAAATGATAGAAATAAACATATTTTAATATAAATTTCAAATTTATTTTTTTGATAATTTTTTTTGAGGTATTATAATTTTATTTTTTAATTAATTTTAAGCTCTTGTAATTTTTATTTATAAATAAATTATCATTGTCCATTTCATGAAGTATAATGTTGAAATAATAAATTAAATATTATAAATAATAAATTGGTTTAAATAAAATGGTGTAATATAAAAAATATAGGAGGAATAAAATATAAAAAGTTAGAAGCTTGAAAATGACATTTTAAAAAATACTATCTAAGGTAGTGTTAAAAAATACGCTTGAAACTACTAAAAAACTAGTTTATCAAACAATCAAACAATTTTTTTACTGAAAGTGTCAAAACGGGTGAGCCCAACCCACACTGGTTGAGCATTAAAGGGACTAAACCAACCCCACTCACCTTTGAGTGAGCCATGAAAAGTCTAACCTGGCTTGACCCACCACAAGTAGGTAAATTATTGTGAATTATATTGTGTTTGAAGTTGACAAAAAGGTACAAGTTTATTATGCTTTCTCTATTATTGTCTTTGCACTTTTCGATGTACATTGTAATTTATGGTTTGTATAGTAACAAATAACTATATAGTGGTAGTGTCTTAAGCTTCAAAAGTTATTAATCACACATTTGTATATAATTAGAATCCCATTAAAATTAATTAGATCCTGCATGCTGAATTTGAGTTTGCATTTTGGAAAAGTGTGAAGAATTTTGAGTCATTTAATAGACAAAGAAAAATTGTATTGTTTAAGTTTAGTTTCGGAGCCATCTATTTTATTTACTATACACTAGATTTTGATCCATGCGTTATACGGGATAAATAATATATTCAAGAATTTTTATTTAAATTTTGTATAATATATAATTTGTTAATTTTTCTCTTTATACTTTTAAAAAAAATATACATTCCCATTTATTATTTTTTGCATATTTTCTGTGTTTTTAAAATAAAATATTCAATAAATTATTTAAATTAGGAAAGAGAAAATCATAAAACTTACATTTAAATTAAAATTATTATAATAAAAATATAAATTCACCATAATAATTTAGATATTAACGTGATTATCCACAAATTGTTCATCCTGTGAATTAAGTGAAAATTTATACTTGCTTTTCTATATAAAAAAATCATGACTATATATTATATTTTATATGTAATTTTTATTTTAATATATTGGCATATGCTAATCAATGTCTAAAAGGAAATTATTTTTTTCAGGTATAATAAAATCATGAATAATTTATTTTCTTAAAAAATAATTAGACACTAATTTTGTGTAAAGAAAAGCATAGTAATTATGCTGATTTAATTTTATTCTTGTTATTTGATTAAATATATGTCAATTATGTGAAAGAAAATTTAATTTTAATTGAACAACCAAAAATTTTAATAAAAAAGTTTATCCCTTTTAATTTAGTGTTATAATTTATATATTTTAAATTTGAAGTGTAAATTTCTCTTAATAATTTCATGGAATTAAAATATTCAGTTAAGTACAAAAATTTCTAGATACTTTCATGAAAAATTTATCATCATTTGTTAATAATTTTCATGTTCGTAAAACAAAACATTCAAGAGAGTATCTAAGTTAACAAATAAACAGTCACAAAAAAAATACTTTTAAGTTAAAATTATCATATTAAAAGATATAAACTCAACTTATTAATTTAAATATTAATGTGACTTTAAGTAAAAAATTTTTTCTCATGAATTAAATGGAAATTTATACTTGCTTTTATAAGAAAAAATAAACATGTGTTATATTTTGTATATAATTTTCATTTTAATATATTCGCATTACATATCAATGTTTAAAAGAAAACTCAAGTTTGTCCATGTAGAAAAAAATCATGAATAATTAATTTGTGTGAGAAGATAATAAAAAAAGAAAGAATTTTGCGTGGAAATAAAAATCATACCCATTAACTGATTATGTTGATTTAATTGGTTTTTTTTGCATGAAACATATATTAATTATGTAAATTTTAACTTTAATTGGAAAAAAAATATTGAATTAAAATTTTTATCCTTGTAAATTTAGAATAAATTTATTTAGTGTAAAATTTTATACTTATTGCATTTATAAAAAAAATCCATCCCTATGTTCTTTCGTTTATATATAACTTTTTATTTTAATATAATGGTATATACATATCAATTTATAAAAGAAATTTAAAATTTGTCCAAGTGAGAGAAAATCCTGAATAATTTATTTAGGTAAGAAAGTAATAAATAAAAAATGAATAATTATTTACAAAAAAATTAATTTTAAACATTAAATTTGAGAGGAGAAAATAATAGTGATTAAATTGATTTAATTTTATCTTTGTATGTGTAATTAAATATATATTATTTATGCAAAAGAAATTTTAATTTTGATTGGGTAAAAATCTTTAGTAAAATGTTTTTCTTATTAATTAAGTACTTATTATGAAAAATGTCCATCCCTATGTGTTATATTTATATAGTAAGTTAAGTCTAAATTTTTGTTGATACTTTCATGAAAGTACTCATCCTTATTTGTTTCATGAATGAATATATTTAGTGAATGTTTTTCAATGTATTTGACAAATTGACATAAAAAAATTTTATAAAAACACCTATGTGGGAAAATTTTTCATTATTGAGATCCCAACACGAATATATATATATATATATATATATATATATATATATATATAATTTCTATATTTTTATATCAATAGGTTAATAAATTGACATACAACACGAACATATAAGAGAAAATTTAAAATAATGAAGGTAAAAGTAAATCTTCAATAATTTACATTAGTTATAAGATAATAAATAAAAGGGCAAAATATATTTGTGGTCCTTGTAAAATTTTAAAATATTAATTTTGTCATAATATATTTTTATTAATTTAGTTCCTATAAAAAAAAAGACATATTTTTACTAGTCCTAAGTGGGAACTCCGTTAGATAATAACTTAATGTGACTAACAAACCTGTATGCGTAATTTGATTAAAAATATATTAAATAATTTGCATCGGTTAAAATCTTCCAAAGTGAGTTAAACAATTTCTAGCGGTTAAACACCTCCAAAAATTACAATTTTTTGCCACTTCTTTCGCAATTTCTTGTAATTTCTGATGAGATTAGGGGAAAGATGAAACAATAGTGGATTTTGGTATCTTCAGATTGTGCTGGTGAAGGTGGAGAGAGAAAATAATTAAGCCACCTTAGTAAATCGTTTAACAAAGTTACCACTAAAAATGAGCAAAATTATGTTTTATTCTTACATGAATCAAATTAATATGAACAAATTTATGAGGACGAAATTAATACTTTTCAAATTTTATAGGGACCTCGAACATATTTTACTCGCAATAAAAAATATATAATGATTTTTGTAAAAATATATTTGTATGAAGAAATTTAATTTATCCCTAATAATTTAGATGTTAATGAGTTTGTAGCTAAATTGTTAATTCTTGTGAATTAAGTGCAAATTTTTCTACTTGATTTCATACAAAAACTTTGCATGAGTTTTTCTACTTAGATGTTGATGACTATGCGTTTAATTTGATTTTTGTCATGTAATTAAATATATATTAATTATATTTAAAAAATTAATTATATTTGTACAATCTTTTTTAGTAAATACATCAACACACTATAATTTTAATGATTATTTTGAAGTTTACAAATCTAAAAATACAATTTTCTCATTCAAAAATTACAATTTAGACAAATATATTGTCAATAAAACAAAGATTACTAGATGAACAGTTCTCATATAGATAGATCATAATTCATTTGCAAAATAATAAGTTTCCTAAATAGTGAATTTATATAGTCAATTTGAATGGAATATTTGATACATGATAGAGGAATGTGCAAAGAGAAAGAGTTTGGCTTTGGTAGGCTCAATATGGATGGACCAATTACTAGAGCAAGGAGGAAGAGATTGCAAAAAGAGTTTGCCAAGAGACTAAATTCTCTCAAGAAGAAAGAGAAGAAGAAGCAAAGCGCATAAATTTTAGCCACCTTTTAGAATAAGATTTATTTTCATTTTTTAATGGTATTTTGGGCCTATTTTCGGACTTGTAATGAGATTTCATGACCTTTTATTGTTATTTTCAAGTCTTTTAATTATTAGTTTAGTTATTGGACCGACCTAATTTAGGGTTATTAGTAGGAGTATAAATAGGCTTCTTAAACACTTTGTTTGACGGTTTTTGATGGAATTTCATATTAAACACATTTAAGAGAGTGCTTCTCTTGGTTCTTGTGTGAAACCTTAGATTTTTATATAAAAAAAATTATATTCTTTGTGGCAAATCATCCTCAACTTATCATTTTGACATTGTTCTTACCATCTCATTTTCTAATTCCGCTTTTTCCTTTTTATTTTTTACAATTTCAAAGAGTCCCAAATAGGTTTCCTATTGATGTTAAAAATTGGATCCCCAAATTAGGGTTCCATCAATTGGTATCAAAACTTCGGTTCTTGAAATTAGATGTTATCTATCCTTTGTATTTTCTTTTTCTTGTGTGCTTCCTCCTTTGCTTATTATTTCCCTTTTGTTTAACTCTATATTATTATTTCATATTCCTTTGTTTTATTTCTTTAAGTCTATCTTTCGTTCTTGAACTCTATCCAGTATCAATATCTTATATATATATATATATATATATATATCCAACATTCGTGCAAAAAAAGGAAAGAAAAAAGTACACAAAAATCTAATTTTCAAATTTGAAGCCTAAATTCTATTAGAATCCAGATAATTGAAGTTGTTAGGATCTGAATTTGATTTTCTAATTCAGAACCAAAATTTTATTACAGTTTAGATTTGCATTCAAATTTGAATTTTCTGCCAAAAAAAAGTGAAAAAAAAATAAAAAGAAGCAAAAAAAAAACACAAAAAAAAAGTGAAAAAAAGTTCTGCATTAAGAGTTGTTTCCCTTCTAGTTTTCACATACCTATATTTCAAAAAAAAAAAATTGTGTCTTGTTGGTTATTTAGATATAGTATAGTTCAATTCTTGGACAATTCTTTTTCTTGATTTTGGAGTCTTCTAGTTTGTTGTCTTCCTTGACATTCCTTTTGAGTATTGCTTTTGTTATATTTTTTACTTGTCTTTAAATTCCTTAGTTTGTCTTATAGTATTTATATTTTTGGCTTCTTGAGTTAAGTTTTGATTTGTGACATATTTCACATTGAATACTTCTTGATTTTGAGCTTGAAGGTTCTGCTTAAGAACTGAAGAGGTGCAAGAGTGGTAAAAGGCAAGAGTGCATATTATAAAAGAAAAAGTGATACACAAGTGAACTTTAGTGAAACACTAAGTTGAGTGGTGAGGTCCTATTCTATTTATTATTTGTGCACTAACTTTCTTTGTAGGTATAGCTTCTACAAATGGAGATGCTACTCCACCATCTCCAAAAATCGCAAAGCTCATGGCAGAGATGATTAAACTTGGTGATCAAAAGAGAAGAATGAGTTATGAAAATGAAGAAAGGATGGAGAGAATGAGAAAGGAGAATGAGGAGAGTTTGGAAAGAATATGCAGGAGTAGTGAAGCTTTAAGTTTGAGGATTGAAAATATAGAACAAAGAAGAGAGGACAAATCATCTAATTCTTCTCATGGAGAAGATAAGGGGTATGAAGAGAATGAGGGAGGAATGAGAGGTATAGGGAGAGAAGAAATCATAGAAGATATGAAGGTAGGAAAATAGAGGAAAGGATTAAGGGAGTAAAGGTGAAGATCCCTACTTTTAAAGGGACTTGTAATCCAGAAATGTATCTTGAGTGAGAGATGAAGGTTGAGCAAGTCTTTGCTTGCTACAACTACAACTACATTGAAGAGAAGAAGATCAAACTGGCCTTCTTGGAGTTTGAGGGATATGCCTTAATGTGGTGGAACCAAGTGATGAGTGATGTTAAGAGGATGAAAAGACCTTTGATTAATACTTGGCAAGACATGAAAAGAGGTTTGAGAGAGAGATTTGTGATGTCCTATCATGGGAGAGACCTTCACAACAAGCTTCAAAGACTAATTGAAGGAAATGGGAGTGTGTATGAGTATTACAGAGAGATGGAGACTTCCTTGATTAGGACTCAAATTAAGGAGTCTCAAGAGGCCGCCATGACAAGGTTTTTGCATGGTCTCAATAGGGAGATACAAGACACTGTAGAGTTACACCATTATGCCTCTTTGGAGGATCTCATTCATTAAGCTATCAAGGTGGAGCAGCAATTAAAGAGGAAGCAAATATACAAGAAGTCCCCCTATGAATCTTCAACTTGGAAGGATAAGGATACATTCAAGAAGAAGGGAGGATCTTCATTCAAATCTCATGAAAAAGGTGTTACCCTTGGTAAAAATAATTCTAACCCTACTCTTACTTCTTTAAAAATGAATTCTATTAAATATTTTAAGTGTTTAGGAAAGGGTCATATTGCCTCCCAATGTCCTAACAAAAGGATTATGCCCTAGTGCATCTTCTTCTAGCTCTTCTAGTGAGAGTGAAAGTGAATGTGATGTACAACCCCTGGAAGGTAATCTTTTGATTGTTATGAGGTTAATGGGTAGTGTGTAAGGATAAAGATGAAACTTAAAGGGAGAACATTTTTCATACTAGGTGCATGGTCATGAAAAAAATATGCTCTTTGATTATTGATGGGGGGTAGTTGCACTAATGTAGCCAGCCAAAGATTGATTGAAAAGCTTGCTTTGAAAACTTCCCCTCACCCTAGGTCTTACAAACTACAATGGTTGAGTGGGAATGGGGAACTAGTTGTAGATAGACAAGTTTTGATATGCTTCTCCATTGAAAAATATATTGATGAGATATTGTTTGATGTTGTCCCTATGGAGGCTAGCCATCTCTTACTTGGAAGGCCTTGGCAGTATGATAGGGATGTTGTCCATAATGGTGTCACAGACAAATTTTCATTTGTACATAAAGGGAAAAATGTTACCCTCACACCTTTGTTTCCAAGTGAGGTTTGTGATGATCAAATAAAAATGAGAGTGAAAAGAGAAAAAGAGAGAAAAGAAAAACAAAATTGATGAAAAG
The DNA here is from genome assembly GCF_000004515.6 of Glycine max. NCBI lineage: Eukaryota > Viridiplantae > Streptophyta > Magnoliopsida > Fabales > Fabaceae > Glycine > Glycine max. Next base: position 35,284,070 of record NC_016089.4, on the reverse strand, counting down.
AGAAAGCATGAAAGGAGAGAAAAGAAAGAAAAGAGTGGAGATAAAACAAAGGAGTGAAACTGCAAAAAAAGATAAAAATCAAGAAGAGACAAAAAATACTGAGCTTGCTTATGAGAGAAAAAGAGGTGAAGAGAGTGATATTAGCTAGGCAACCTATGTATTTACTAATGCCTCATGATTACTTTTTATCTTCTATTGCTAGTTCTTTTCCTCTAGGTGTGGAAGAATTATTGAAAAAGTTTGGGGATGTCTTCCCCAAAGACCCCCCCACATAGGTTGCCTCCTTTGAGAAGGATAGAACACCAAATTGATCTCATGTCGGGAGTTTCCATACCGAATAGGCCAACATATAGAAGTAATCCAGAAGAGACAAAAGAAAGTCAAAGACAAGTTGAGAGCTTGATCGAAAAAGGATGGGTTAGAGAAAGTTTAAGCCCATGTTCTATGCCCATCGTTCTGGTAAATCGAATTCTATCTCCACTTCTAAGGTGCTTTGTAGGTAAGAATTTGAAAGCTTGGGAGGAATGCCTACCCCATTCTAAATTTGCTTAGTTGAGGGTTTATGTATTAGGTTTTTTGGCTTAGGGTTTAGGGTTAGTGTTTAGGATTTTGGGTTCATGGTTTATAATTTCTGATTGGTTAAGGGTTGATGGTTTAGGGTTTACTTATTTTAGGGATTAGGGTTTAATGTAATCTATTTATCCGAAGAACTTAATAGTTAAATAGTACATAAATGCAAATTAAAACAATAGTGATAAGATACGTATTTTGTCAAATAATATAAATATTAAACACTACTCATTTATATTGCATACATATATCTTATACTACTTAATCAATTCCAACTATCTACATGTGTCCTGTGTATCCCTCTTATGTCTAGACCGGACATAAACATTTCATTGGTCAATGATACCCCTGGCTGATCTTAGGTGGTGCTCGGTCAAAGTATATGCTTCAGTTCTAACAGTGACCATCCTCATGTTGATCATGTGTTCCAAACTTTCTATTATCCTTTGACAAGCGTCCTACGACATTGACAACAAAGTAAAAAATAATTATTGGAAGGATGACACAAAGAATCATTGATAGTGAATTGAAATAATATTATACCACTGCATGTCGTGGCATGTCTACATTAGCAGGCATAGCTGCTACGTGGACGGGCTACTGATGAGGATCTGGTACAATAAATGTATCATCATGCACCACGAGTGGTTGTCTAGAAGGCTCCCCAAGCCATTCCAGACTCATGAAGGGGTGAGATATCCTATAGAACCACTCCATGTAGTCTGTTGCACACTGTTCAGAAGCACTACAAATTTGTCCAATCGGTGTAAGGTATTCTGAAAACTGAAGCCATTTATCATCAATCTCCTATACAAAAAAGGAAGGAGCAGCAGGGAATAGAGAATGGTCTGAACATAACCAAATTGCCACACTACCCTCTCTGGTTGGTGTCTCACAATAGATGAACCTCATCTGATATGTCCAGAAAATAATAAGATGAGCTCAGATTCTCTAAATGCATGATGATCACCATCAAGAATCCAACACACAACATCTGGAATCAATCTATCCTAGAGCTTACGATATGTCGACACTGGCAATGCCTTCCTAGACTTCCATCGACAAGCACGTGGATTCCTCTCATGGTAATCCTCATCAGCAAAAATGGAAGCAATTGTAGGGAAATGCTCGTAGATCCAACACTGCACATATTAAAAAAAACAAATAAAATTTCTAATCAATATTAAATATAAAATATAAAATTAATAATTGGAGGTAAAAAAAGTTATAATTACCTACAACAGGGTGATATATCCTACAAGATGTTTTGTCTTATGCTTTGATGCATCATTCAGATTGTCATACATATGGACCAGTGCAATTGCTCCCCATGAATAGCTTCTAGATTGGTTGAGGTCACGAAATGCGTCTAAGAATACCACATTGATGTGTGTGACACTCTTGTTAGCAAAGAGTGTGCAACCTACTAGATGTAATAAATATGTTCGAGCTACTAGGGTCCACTGTCTTGCATCATATTTGCTATGATAAATGTCTCACAACCAGGCTAGCCGAACATACGTCCTCTGTATTACTCAGTCTCATCTTTTGCTTCTTGTGTACTGACTCCAAGCAACTCAACTAACAACTCCACGACTTGGTCTACATCAAGAGCATCGACGGTAAGGAAGGCACCTGTATTAGGTAGATGTAACAAGTATGCCACATCATCGAGGGTTATACTCACCTTCATTACCGGTAAATGGAAACTACCAGTTTCCTTGTGCCACCTCTCTACAAAAGCAGATAAAAGTCCCTTGTCACCTGTGTCCAATGAATATGAAATCAAAGAACTTAATCCTGTAGCAGTCACTATGCCTTCAATCTCGAGTCCAGGCCTTCCAAATTGCTCTACCTTCCTCCCATGAGATGCCAACTTCAACTCAGTACGTTCCTGAAAAAAATTAAAATTAATTAGTTCAAGTAAAATGATAAGCATGATAAGGTCACAAACTCTGGCTGCCCAAATAATTACCTCTCCTGCCCAAACTCTGGTTGCCATATGATAAGAATAATCCATCAATGGTGATGCATCTTGGGGCCCGCTTGGAAAACCCTTTGTATCAGTAGCTACATGATTTGTAACTGGTTCCTGAGGCTCCTCATGAACCTAGTCAGCAACATGATTCACATGGTCAACATCCTTAGCAACAGCTGTAGCTACCTGTTATCTACTTCGACGCTAAGAGGCTTCTTCTGCATCACCACTAACATGTCTCCCTAAGGCTCTTCCTAAAACTCTGCCTAAAGCCCGACGCAATCCTCTAGTTCTAACAATAATCTACAAATTTAAACAATAATAATAATAATTAATATCATCGTTCAAATAATAGTTGAATTTCATATTTCATAACAAAATTTATGTCATTCTATTAATAAAAAACTAACTAAAAATTTCACTAATAAATCTTCTAAAACCCTATTGTATTATAAAATGTAATATATTTTAACAAAGGTAGTAAAAATATTTAAATTAACAATGATTAATGCAGCAAACTAAAATATATCATCAAAATCAAACTACAATTTAATTTAAAATATTTTATAAATGACTATTTAATAATTCATAAATAAATATTTAATTATTTTTTAAATAACTATTTTAATACTTTTATATATTCATAAATCAATATGGATTTTTTTTAAAAAATTTTATACTTCACATCAGTAATTCTAGTAAACTAAAATATATGATAAAAATCAAAGTATAATTTTCTTTTTTATTTCTAATAAATGATTAATTCATTATTTTACAAATAAATATTTTAATACTTTTAGATATTTATAAATAAATTAATAAATTCATTTTTTATACTTCCAAACACTATTTATATAAATATTTAGTACTATTAGTGTAATAATATTTATACGATTATATTAATAAATTCATTTTTTTATTTAATTTTTTTATAAATAAATATTTTAAATATAAAAATTAATCAAAGTATTTATTTTAAAAATAATTAAATAGCAAAAAAATTATTTATTCACTAACTAAAATAATTATTAAAAATCAACTTAAATAAATAAATAAATTTTTAAAATAAAGAACAATAGTTATTTATAAAAATAATTAAATAGCAAAAAAAATTTAATATTGACGATCCGTCTGGTCATATAATCCATTGAAAGATCTAGAATAAAATAATTTATTAAATAATAAAAATAAATAATAATTTATTAAATAATAAAATAAACAAATAAATTATACGGATTGGGAATCCATATAATCCATCGAATTGACGATCCATCTGGTCATACGCATTCCCAATTTATATTAATACAGTAAAAAATAAACTCAGATAAGGGGAACTCACGACGACGGCGACGATGATAGTGGGAGGCGACACCACAACAACAATGGTAAAGATGAACGAAGGGAACTCGCAGCGTGGTGCAACAAGGTGGGACAACAAAGACTGAAACAGGAGGGAAGGGATGGGTGTAGGGAGGAGAGTTGATTTTAATTTTAAGTGAAAGACACTTTTCTCACTTCACATTATTTGTTGGGTGTAAAAGAACTTCTTGAGATGCACAAAAAATAAATCAATTACTTTATGTAAATAAAATTAAGAATGTGGCAAGCATATCTAACTTATTGACTTATTCTATACCCATTGAGTTACTTTTGTAAGGATAACCATGTGATTAACACCTAGTTTAGGTTATATAATATTACTATGAATATTTTAATCACTTCATCCTTTTTCTTCTTAAACATTCCATCCCATGTGTCACTATATATTCTCTTTACTTTTTAGAACCACTCCAACCAGATGTTATTTACTTTCCATTTTCATTCTTAGGTCCATACATTGTTAGCCCAACACTTTTGTAGAGTCTATTTGATGACCAAGACAAATAAGACAGTATAGTATAGAATAACTCACCAAGATAATTTTGTTAGGCCAACATGATATAATAATCTTATAAGTTTATCTTAACCTACTCATTAAAGTAATTTTTATGTCATGGGTTTCGATTCTTATCTTTTCTAGTGTAACCACTCACTCATCCAATGCAACATTTCATCTGCCCAACACATCTTATGCTCTTGTTAGCCCTTTATTGCCCAACATTCAGCACCATAATTAAAGCAACATTGATCATATGATTGCAAAATTAAATTTTCCATTAAGCTTAAGAGTCATCTTCGTATAGCAAATAACATCAAAATATATGATGCAAAATTGTATGAAGGAACTGCTATGATGTTTTCTAGACAATCCAGAATGAACATGGTTATACTTATAGTATTGAAATTGACCATTTCTACATAATTTAAGACAAACATGAAACTATAGCCAGTGTCTTACCTTCCAGATAAACCAAAATAAGCTTTTAACTGGGAAATTTTCCAAATGGTCCTATTAAAGATATCAGGTTTCTACTAATGGTCCTAATAAAGATATTAGGTTTCTACTACAAAACTACAAATTAACTAGTGTTAAAATTGGTTGACACAGAAAGAAGATAGTCAAATTTTCCAAATCATTGATTTGTACAATAGTTAATACTGACCTCCATGCCGGACGACTTCAAATTATTTATTTCATTTCCAGAAAGGCCAATATACTTTGGTTTAAGATTTTGTATTTCAGAATATAGTATATAACCCTGTCAAAAACATGCAAATAGTTAGGCCGTACAATCGTATGCTTCAAGTGTCAAGATAAGGATGTTGTGGATGGTCATTTGAAATTGTTTGGTGAAAAATGTGATAGAGGTGCAGTGGAAACATCATTTTAAAATTGCTTTACATATATAAAATTAGAAAGACACATAAATTTTAACTGTGTAATTACCTGCATCCTGGCCAATCAGGTTGTGCTTAAGTTCTGATTGATCAATTTTCCTATGAATCTCAAAAGGCTTCATGTGATCCATTTTCCATAAAGCATATAATTTACCTGTGACATTTTTGAAATAAAAAGTGAGACAGAAAATAAAAAATCGAACATTTTTTTAAACCAAGTAGTCTCTTATCTTTTAAACCAAGGAGTCTCTTATCTTTCATCGCATGGCACATTTTTTCAAACCGAACATTTTTTAGTTCCAGGTCCATCTTTTGACTTTGATCAACTAAATATGGCACTAAAAGATAGGAGACACTTAGATAGGGATAAAATTGAGGTAGAGATTAAGCAAAAAAATGGATGCCTTGATATCTGAGATTGAAAGAACTACACCGAATTTGAAGGCATTAGACCAATATGAAGCTCTGCTAGAAAAAGAGAGTTGTAAATGTGTCTCTTGACCTTGTCTGTCAATTAAAAAACTTAATAATTTGACCCAAAGCATACCTTGTCAGATAATCTTTCATAAATTAAGAGTATTAGCAGTTGTAGCATGCTTGAACTTCATTGTCAATAAGCACAAGAGCATTTTTTTGTCTAATGATTAGCCTTCAACTTGAAATTATATATATATATATATATATATATATATATATATATATATATATATATATATATATATATATATATATATATATTTGTTTGTTTTTGATTCAGGTTTATTGTTGGAAAGGTCTTCGGCTTTCAGCACAATTTTAACCTTGCTTTTTTTAATTAAGCCAGCTAACCAGCCATCAAGCACACTCCCAGGTATGCACTTGCTTCCTTTGTGATGTTTGCTATCTCTGATATAATAATAAGATATATCTTAATAATAAAATCACTCCAAAAAATAATTAAGAAAAATGAAATTGAGAATTGACTAGAAAAGATGTAGTTAGTCATACCTATATGGAACATGACCTGAGTGCTCAACCATTAATCACTCGTCCAAGTGTAAGCAAACTTCCTTTGACCAAAGATTGAATTGCATGATGTATTGTGTGTGTGCGTGTGTAAGATTGAATTGCATGCTGTATTGTGTGTGTGTGTTAAAAATGAGTTGAATTAGATTAATTCAAAGTATGTGTTTATATACATGGAGTCAAATTCTTAAAGGTTGCTAGTGGGAAAATTTTAAAACTTAATTCACCCCCCTTAAGTTATTGAGGCCACTTGTCTAACAAGTGGTATCAGAGCAGGATTCTTGTCTAAAGTTTAAAAACTTTAAGAATAATTATGGTCTCATACAATAAGGGTTACACTATTGGAAAATCCGAATGCAGATCTTTATAGAAGCCATAGATTTAAATATATGGGAAGCCATTGAAATTGGTCCCTTCATTCCTACAATGGCAGTGGGAAATGTAACTATAGAAAAAGCTAAAGAATAATGGGATGAAGATAAAAGAAGAAGGGTTCAATATAATTTAAAGGCCAAAAATATAATTACTTATTAGGCATGGATGAATATTTTAGAGTTTCAAATTGTAAAAATGCAAAAGAAATGTGGGATACATTACAAGTAACCCATGAAGGCACAATTGATGTCAAAAGATCTAGAATAAATACTTTCACACATGAATATGAACTGCTTAGAATGAATCAAAATGAAACCATACAAGATATGCAAAAGAGATTTACACATATAGTTAATCATCTTGCATCATTAGGAAAAATATTTCCTAATGAAGATCTCATTAACAAAGTGTTGAGATGTTTAAGGCAATGACAACCAAAGGTAACTGCAATTGTAGAATCGAGAGATCTTGCTAACCTGACTCTTGCAACTCTTTTTAGGAAGCTTCAGGAACACGAAATGGAACTTATGAGACTAAACTAACATGAAGAAAATGACAGGAAATAAAAAGGAATTGCACTTAAAGCCCCATCTTCTATTCAAGGAGAAAGTGACAGAGAAGACTTGAATGAAATAGAAGAAGAAGATGATTTTAGTTTCTTCATAAAGAGATTTAACAAGTTTCTAAGGAACAAAGGAAATCAAAGAAGAACAAATTTCAATCCAAAGAAAAAAGGAGAAGACTTTCCTTCTGTTCCAAAGTGCTATGAATGTAATCAACCTAGACATCTAAGAGTTGATTGCCCCAGTTTCAAGAAAAGAATGGAGAAGTCTGATAGGAAAAATTTTAAAGACAAGAAAGCAAAGAAAGTTTACATCACTTGGGAAGATAATGAAATGGATTCATCAAGTGATTCATAAAATGAAATCATAAATGTGGGCCTCATGACCAAAGACTATGATTGCAAATAAGAGGTAACATCTTCTAACTATGACTTATCTATTTGTTTTGATGAACTTCAAGTTGCATTCAATGACTTGCATAAAGAATCTGTCAAACTTGCCAAATTAGTTTCATTTTCTAAGAAAACCATTTCAAGTTTAGAAAATGAAATTTTGAAATTAAATGCAGAGTTAGAAAATCTTAAATCTGAAGTTAAAACATCAAAATCAATAGATAAAAACCAATCTTTTACAAAATGCTTAATACAAGAAAACATTAAAGCATCTCATTCATGTGAATGTTGTGATAAATTTAAAGAAGAAATTGTAGATTCAAAAATTTCTCTTGCCAAATTTCATCTTGGTAAAAATAATTTAGATATTATATTAGGCAAACAAAGATGCGTTTTGATAAAGTTGGATTAGGATATAATCCTGAAAATCAACAAAAGATGTATAAAAATTTCTTTGCCTCCACTCAAAAGAACAGTTCTCCCTTCTTAACATGCTTTTATTGTGATAAGAAAGGTCATAGTGCATCAACATGTTATATTAGAAAGAATGGTAGTAGCATTAGAAAAATGGTATGGGTTCCAAAAGGATCCTTAGTCAAAACCAACATTCAAGGACCCAAGAAAATTTGGGTACCAAAGTCAAAATATGATTATATGAATGAAGGACTCCTTGAAGCAATGTTGGTACAATGATAACGGTTGCTCCAAACACATGATGGAAGGGGGAGAATATGAATCATGCAGGTTTTGACAATGCCAAAAAAAATTTACTTGATAATGGTTGTCATCATCAAAAAAGGGAGAGAATGTGAATGTATGAATACAGATTTTTGATTATGCCATAGTATAATCAAACAAGATTGCTTCAAGAAACATTCAAGGATGAAAAAACAGGGAATGCTTCAAGATTAAATCAAGACAAAGAAAACAAAGATCAAGAAGAAAGCTGAGTCTTAGTCTATCTTTGTTAAAAGAGACTCTTAGTGATTGCAAAGGTTTTGCCTCCTCACAACCTAGTTTTTAAATTGATTATAAAAGGTTTTAGAATATTTTAACATTTTCTGAAAAATGAATTTTTCCACTGGTAATCGATTACTAGGCATTGTAATCGATTACCAGAAGTAAAATTATTTTAAAAAGTTTTTTCAGAAAGTTTTAAATTTGAAATTTGAAATTTGAAATTTGAAATTTGAAATTTGAGATGGAAATTTGAATTTTGAAATTTGAAATTTTAAAAGTTACTCTTGAAAAGTCACATCCCTTCATAAGTTTTTGGGAAGCCACCAAGAGCCTATAAATATGTGACTTGTCTATGAAAATCTTCAGAGTTTTTCAAAACCTCATTGCCTTATTCTCTAATAAACAAATCTTTGGTCAAACACTTCCAAATCATTTGAGTATTCTTCTAAGAACTTCAAATTGTATCATCTTCTCTAAAAGAGAGAAAAACATCTATACTTTTTGAAAAAGAGTTGTTGTGATAAAAAGACTGTTTGTCTCTTGAATTGTTAGAATCCTGAACATAAGGGAAAGGGATCCCTAGGTGGTTCAGAAGTTGTAAAAGAATTTTATAAGGATAGTGGAAATCTAAGTGGGTTGCTTGAGGACTGGACGTAGGCACGGGAAGTGGCCGAACCAGTATAAATCAAGTTTGTAATTCTCTCTTCCCTTATCTCAGTTATTTTATTGCAGATTATTTTGTCTTGTGCAGTTAAAAGAATATTATTAAATTAATTGTTTCTTTTTCTTCTTCTGCATTCAGATCCTATCATTTAAAAGGGGATTAAAGTTTGCTAGTGAAAAAATTTTGAAACTTAATTCACCGTCTCTTAAGTTATTGAGGCCACTTGTCCAACAAACATTATATATCTTTTTAACATAAGCTACATTTTTTTACTATTTTAATTAACAGCTAAATATTTTTTGTGGACTCAGACTATCCACGATCAAAAGCCATAGATTAATCTCTTAAAATATTAAAATCTTCTTACGGAATCAATTTTTTTTTCAATAAATGTTCTTCTATATACATGTAGACCACATGCTTAAGGGGTATAATTATACTCCAAATAACTAAAGCAAAAGTTTCACCAATATATACCAATGAATTTAAAACTAGGATAACTCACATGATCTCAACAATTTGGTTAATTTGCTATCCCTGATATAATAATAAGATATATCTTGATAATAAAATCACTCCGGAAAATAATTAAGAAAAATGAAATTGAGAATTGAATAGAAATGTTGCAGTTACTCATACCTATATGGAATGCATCTGCAAAATTTTATAACAATATTATTTACATGTACGTGCCTTGATAGTGTTAGACACAATCTTTAATTTTTTTGTTGAGATAGTGGGTCATGCTTATATTTTTTTAGTATCCCTATTGTTTGTGGACTTCATCTTTCCATGTTGCATAATTCTTCCATTAGTAACTTCTGTTTAGGTTATTGTTCATGACTTAATGTTCAGGCTTCAGCTGAATTTTAAAAGAGGGTGTTTAATTTGCACTAAGTTGGATATATTGTTATTGTTTGAGTGAGCTTACCTGAGAAATGATCCATTTGCTTGTAGTTATGTCTCAGTTTCTTCATTTCTTTGGATAACAGTCTGTTTTGATTCATATTTTTCCCCATTCATTATGCAGTTGTAGAGTAATCATTTCAATACAAAGGATGGATACATCATGAATCTATAATCGGAGAGCGATTACACGGAACAGATCAAACTAATGGAAAAAATGTGGAAAAACTGAAAGGCTGTTTTGTTGTGGAAGTGGAAAAGTTGAGGGAAGTATTTTAAATCTACTGCAAAACTGAACATACTATTAGTAGTTAAAAAGTGTATGTGTCTAGCATACGTCATATTTATGCAAATTCAACCTTCTCAAATTCTTTACTATTGAACCTTAAAAAGTGTATGTGGTTATCATTGTTGAATGGAAAAATACGTTGATGAACTCCTGAAGGTTAACTTTAAGGTAAAATATGTTTGGGACCTTTGTAAAATTTGAAAAGTATTAATTTCGTTCTTATAAAATTTTTTGTATTAGATCGTAATTTAACATGATTAAAAAATTTACACATATAATTTGATTACAAATGAATTAAAAAAATTATGATGGTTAACCCCCTTCCCCCCAAATGGATTAAACAATTCTAGCGGTTAAACACTCCCAAAAGTTACAATTTTTGTCACTTTCTAAGTGATTTTGTTGAATTTTCTTATGAGACTATGGTGAAGACAAAGCAAGAGTGGATTCTGATGTGCTTTGAGTGTGCTTGAGAAGATAGAGAGAGAAAATAATGAAGTCTATTAGTCACATCAAGGAAGCATCTTATGGACTGAAGACCGACAAAAATATATTTTATTTTTACCGGGATCAAATACGAAAAAAAAATAGGATGAAATTAATATTTTTCAAATTTTACAAGAACCCCAAACATATTTTACCCTTAACTTTAATCATTTTGGCCATTGTTGAATTATGTTTACAAATTTTCATGGCTTGAATATTGTATTGATAAACCTGGATTGACTGTATTTTGATGTAAGTTTTCATGTCATATTCATACATTTTGATTATATTATTTGGCAAAAATTCACGGTTTAGTGTAAGTTTGTGAAAGACAGATGCTTAAGAGATTTCATGTGAAAAAGAGCTAAATATCATGAACTTTGGGAACAAATCAGAGTACCACGGTTATGGTAATTTTGTACAATCACGATAATTTTGTACGTATGCGGTAATTTTGGGCGACCGTAATTTTGTATGACCGCAATAATTTTGTACACGGGCAGTCATTTTTTGTACATCTATTGTCTACGTCTGTCACATGTCACTTAAAGATTGCAAGGATCACCTGCCACATTTAAATCTTAATTAATAATATTCTCTAATTAAGAAAAGATAGAAGGAGAACCTCCCCAGAATATTATTATATTATTGTAATAAGGAATGAGCTGAGGTCTCTCTCTTTTAAAAAGAAAATAAAGATGTTGAGTTTTTTTACGAATTTAAGAGAACCTTGAAGACTTTTGAGAACTAAAGTGCATGAACAACACTAGGACGAATCACGATCATCATTCCTATCTATTGGTATGTCTATGTTTATTTTTTTTATAGGATTGCTAGTTTTACTCTAATCATGAGTGGCTAGTCCCACTAGTCTGGGTTATGATATAATTGTCCAAATGTACTATCCTCCTTGTTCTTAATGGAATTTCTTATTATTTTATATTAATTAATTATCTTTCTTATTTTAATGTTAATTTGGAACCAACCATTCTAATATTAAATTGATTGAATGATAGGGGATCATCTGCATGTAATTGGTAGATTTATGTAGATAATGTTTTGCACCAAATTACATAATCAAACTATTTGGGTCATTTTTGATACATTAGTTAATTTTTAATTAATCATTCCTAAAATTGATTTTATCCTTTAACTTAAATTGATAGTTCCATAATCGTTGGGGTATTGATCTAAGGCAAAAAACATCTTTTTAAGTTGATCATTGACTTTAGTTGATTTTGAAAATAAGTACTAATGAGTCACAACCCCTAGTCTCTTTTATCATAACTCAAAAACTGTCTTTATATTCATTTAATTGATTTCTTATCAAAACCAAGACCACAAAAATATTTAAATCATCTTTTTAATCATCTCTATTTTTATTTAAATAAACTTAATTAATTGAGAATACAACTAGTGATTTAGGTTAGATATTCAGACTTTCGAGTCCCCTGTTACTATTACGTAGGATACATTTATCTTTATACAAGCCTAACATATTTTTGCATAATGTATTTTCCTGATTAAATATTTGTACTATATTTGTGGTTAGTTCTAAGCCTATTAATGAATTGTCTTTACAACTCCTATGAATATGTGTTGTGTTAAGCTTATATTTGAATGTGACACTATTATCTATGTGTATGTGTAGTGAGTCTCTTATGGCAATTTTGTTATTGTAATAGACTTACTGAGGGAACTAGTTCTATTTTTTTAATTGTTGTGTGTTGAATTTTAGGTACTTTAAGTTTGTTCAAGCGTTTACTAGGTTCAGAAATAACTGTTTTTTGGTATGTATAAATTTTTACTTGTATTTAGGTCACATGAATGTTTTCTTATTAATTATTTAGTAAGTATATATTGTATGATTTTGATTAAATGTTACAGCAGAGGTTTCAGAGTTTAGGAAGATAACTTTGTTCTATTTTTTTTTTTACAAGTGTTCACTTCTGAAATTCAACTGTTAATTCAAATTTAAAATTGATCAATTTGTGTTACATATTGTGGCTGCGCTGTTTTGTTAGTGAGGTTAAAAATTTGTTCTTCATAAGATAATGATGAATTTTCATGTTGTAAATATGCCCAAGATGGACCATTCTCTAAGTGTATGCAAACTAGCTTGTGAAATTGGAATCAAACAAAAGAATTGTTGTTATGTTAATTTGTTAACCTTTTAGATCCATTAAGATAAAAAAATTGTTCTAAAAAATCACTTTTTAGAATGATTATTTAAACAAATAAATTTAAAGTGATAATATTTTAGAACGGTCGTCAAAAGAACTGTTTCAAAAAGTTGTTTTTAATAACAGTTGAAAATCATTTTAAAATGTCATGACTTTCTATTATATGTGACTTTTTACAACATTCGTAGAACGGTTCTTAAAAATCCTTTTTAACTGTTCATAAAAATCTTTTTTCTTGTAGTAGTGTCTTTCTAGGAAAATGTAATTTTGGCATAGTGCGAAATAGAATTACACACAGTTTTCATCAGAAAATACAAAAATAAAAGAATAATTTCACAAAGAAAATCCATATAAACCCACACACAAAATTACAAAATCAATCAAATCAAAGCTAATCGGTTGTAAAAAAAAAATACAAAATCATAACGTAACCATTTTACATAGGAAATTGATTTCCAAAATTGAAAATCCAAGCTCACAAAATTACAAAATTAACCGAAGCAAACAGTATATACGACAAATACAAACGTTAGTTTTTATGACTATTGTGAATAGCCGAGAGAACATGTCAACTTCTTCTTGTGTTCTTTTCCAAATAAAACTTTGCTCCCCGATGCAAACAGGGAGGAATTTATTTTTGTCCCTATCCGTGAAATTATTTTAACTTGAATATGATCATCATCCGATAATTAAGAAGACTAAGTCAAATTTATTTGTTCACATTATATATTAATTTTAATATTATATAGTTAAATCATAAAATTAGAAAAATGTCAATTTCTCTCATAACTTTATAATTTGTAAATATTTTTTCAAACTATTAAAATATAAGTTTGAATGTGACCCCAAATCAATCAAAAAAATAAAATTAGAAAAATATAAAAGTACGTTATACCACATTACTGAATAATTTAATTTAAATGTAATTTTCATGATCGCTCCCATCATTTAGTAATAACTATTAACTATATTTTTATTATCAGTGTTAATTTAATTGAAAAATAAAAATATCATTAAATAATTTTTATTTTTATATCAATCTAACAGTAAATGTTTACATTATTTAAATTATTAGAGTATAATTATTAAACAATAATGTAATAATAGAAATTTTAAGATACGTCGATATAAATCAATTTCATCTTGGACTTATTCCTTCCCTTACACATCAATTGCAAACAGGGAGTTTATTTTTGTCCCTTTTCAACTTTTGGATACATCGACCTTAACATCTGATAATTTCGAAGACTAAGTCAAACTTAATTTGTTGACATTATATATATTAATATTAATATTATATAGTCAAATCATAAAATTAGAAAAAATGTCAATTTTTCTAATGATTTTATAATTTTTAAATACTTTTTTAAACCATTCAAATAAGAATTAGAATGTGACAATCAAAAAAATAAAATTGAAAAAATATAAATTACAATATATCATATTATTTAATAATTAAATGTAATTTTCATCATTCCCATCATTGATTAATAACTATTAATTATTTATATTATATGTATTAATTTAATAAAAAATGAATAACAATAAATCAATATCACATATATTATAATAATTTCACCCTTGGGACTTGTTTATTCCCTTACACATCAAACATGACCCCTACAGGCAGGCTTCAATCTGGAACAAAGAGACACAACTGTTATTGCAATTTTACCTCAAGGATAACATTATTGCTTCCTCGTAAACTGTTTTTGCAATTTTTGCAGGACATAGACCTTTATACTTGGTATTCGAGGCCCAAGAAACCTCCAGAAGCAAGAGAAGGAAGGAAATGAATGAGTGCTATTTTTCATGCCTTTAACGGATTATTACATGGTATTTATAGGTGGTTGGAAGCTTCTGGATACATCCTAACAAACACTAACAAAAGCTTAATGACTAACAGAAAGATTCCTCTTGCACCCTAACTTCCTAACACCCTGATACTAACCCTATCTTCGTCCCGGACGAGTCACGCACTCCACTCTGCATGGCTTCTTTTGTAATCCTTCAGATATGCTGGAGTGGACTTCTCCCTATGTGGCCTTACTCTCGTTTCTTCTTGCACCCCCCTTGCTATCGGCACCTCCTCCACATCCTTTTCCGTAACACTCCCGTGCCCTTCAAGCAACACCTTGTCCTCAAGGTGGTGGGTGCTCTTCAAAGTTGTCCATTCCTCCCATAAGGTCTCTTCTGGTGGTAATCCACGCCATTGAACCAGTACCATATGCTTGGGCCCTGTCTTCGATGGAATGACCTTAGACGCCACAATGGCCAGGGGTGTGACAACATGATGGTTGTTGGAGGCCATAGGTGATGGTAGCTTGCTTGTGGAGCTTCTATGGAGGATGGATCTTTGAGCTTCAATGAGGTCCTTCAATGGTAATTTTTCACCATGTAGATGCAGCGGAAGGCAAAGGAGAAGAAGAGAGGGGAGACACCATCCACTAGGGAATAAGCCAAGGAAGAAGGAGCTTCACCACCAAGAATTGCCTTGGATAAGAAGCTTGAAGATGATGCTTTAATGGAGGAAAAAAAAGAGAGAAGGGGGGAGCACGAAATTGAAGGAATAAAAGAGGGAGAGAAGTGGAACTTTGAAGTATGTCTCACAAGACTTTCATTCATCAAAGTTACAACAAGTGTTACACATGCTTCTATTTATAGACTAGGTAGCTTCCTTAAGAAGCTTTCTTAAGAAAACTTCCTTGAGAAGCTTCTTTGAGAAAACTTCCTTGAGAAGCTAGAGCTTAGCTACACACACCCATCTAAAAACTAAGCTCACCTCCTTGAGAAGCTTCCTTGAGAAGCTAGAGCTTAGCTACACACACTCATCTAAAAAGCTAAGCTCACCTCCATGACAAAATACATGAAAATACAAAAAAAAAGTCCATACTACAAAGACTACTCAAAATGCCCTGAAATACAAGGCTAAAACCCTATACTACTAGAATGGCCAAAATGCAAGGCCCAAAAGAAGGAAAAACCTATTCTAATATTTACAAAGAAGAGTGGATCCAACCTTGACCCATGGGCTCAAAAATCTACCCTAAGGCTCATGAGAACCATAGGGCCTTCCCTTGGATCTCTGGCCCAATCTACTTGGAGTCTTCTATCCAATGCCCTTGCGGGGTAGGATTGCATCATTCCCTCCACCTTGGAAAGGATTTGACCTCAAATCCCGAGGTTCTTCATACTCTGGGCTCCTTCCCTCAACACCTGTAAAAAGAACAAAAACATATGTATTAGTGGTGTTTGGTATGTTGAAGTAAGGTAAGGTCTGAAAACCCATTTCCTGGGCATCTTCCCATGAAGGAACATGGTTTCTCACCAACTTAATGAGTGGTGCTACAAGTATAGAAAAATATGGGACAAACCTTTTGTAAAAGTTTGTTAAGTCATAGAAGCCCCATATTTTTCTTATACTTGGTAGAGTGGGCCACTCAGGAATGACCTTTATTCTCTTAGGGTTCATGGGAACCCCTTTATTACTATTTGAAAAATTAAGAAAAGTAACGCAATAAAACATACCTTTTTCTGTATTTTCATATTGATTATTCCTACCAAAAAGTATGACAAACCTAAGGTGTCCCATATGAGTACCTAAGTTTGTATTGAAACTAAAAATAAGAGAAAACCTACCTAATGGGTCCCTATGTACACACACCATGAAGATGTTAAGTGTACGAGTGATTTTATAAAAGAGGGTTGCACCACTCAAAACATTCATCATACCACCTATTTTAGGGACTTGGTGCCTAATAATACCTATTTTAGGCACCAAAAAAGCACAAGGATTTAAGCTCTTGCGAACCAAACCCTCATCCAACAACTTCTTTACTTGAGGAATAAACTCAAGCCCAAGAGGTGTGGCAATGCTAGCAAGTGTCTTTTTACAAAAGAGAAAATCTGGAGGTTGTCTAAGAGGGAAAGTTTCTTTAATGTTTGTCTTTATTGTAAAATGAGTTTCCTTCTTAGCTAACCTCTTGGAGGAGACACTTACCTCCTTACACTTCTCTTTAACCACTAATGGTTGTCCTCCTTCTTGGGGGTAGATTTCTTCACTAGATTCTTCCGCTTTTGCTTCTTCACTTTCACTAGAGGAAGGTGAAGTAGTAGCCTTATCTTGGCTACTATAAATGTCTTGGCCCCTCATAATCATGGTTTTTGTGGTGGGGCATTGAGAAGTAATGTGTCCTCTTCCAAGACATTTAAAGTACTTTATAGAGCTAGTTTTCTCTTGCATACTAGCCTTAGGGGCTTGCTTTTCTATTGTCTTCCCCTTATCATCGTTGGGCTTAGAAGGTGTCACCCCTAAGATGCCTTGGCCTTGGTCTTTCTTTGGATAAGAGTGAGAGCCATAAGATTTTGACGTAGACTTCTTTTTAAGTTGTTGCTCTACCCTTATTTCTCAATCTAAGTTAGCCTCTACATTGTCCATCCTATGGAAGTATGGGAGGTTAATGTTAGCCTCTTGAGGCTTTCTTTCCTTTTCTCTCCTATGGGAGTGAGGTCTAAGATGTGACCTATGTCTTCCTTCGTAATAGTCACGAAGTTCTTCACTTAGGCTCTTGCAAGAGTTATGACTACTATAGGAGACATATTTTTCTCTTTTCATTTCTTTCATTATTTTTCTTCTTTCTTCCTCTCTTATTTTCTTTCTTTCATCTTGACTTATTTCATCCACCCTTTTTTTTTCCTTTTTCTTTTCTCTCTTGTTTTTCTTTCCATAACTTGAGGGAACTCAACTCATCTAAGATTCTAGATAAAGGGTCTTTATGACTAGTACCCTTGCCATTAACACTAGATGAATGATGACTCATATGGTTCCTAAGTTGTGGTTCTTTCTTGTTGGAGGTTTGAAAGCAAAAGGTAAAAGAAACTATGGTTGAAACTAGCCAAAATAAACACTAAAAGAGGTGTGAAAGATAAGATAAAAAACTAATTGGTAAAAGGAAAGCTATCTAGGCAGTTTGACAATGGAAGGTAAAGGAAATAAGCTATGAAAGTAAGCAAGAAATGTAAACTAGGCGAATCCTAAGAGTGTTTGGATGACCACATTCAAGGTTCCCAACAAAATACTCACTATCCTAAGGAAAAATTGCCTAAAATTATTACACACAAATGGAAGTTTGGTAACCTATTGGAGGCTCCCAACACACTTCCAATGAAAGACCTTTTTGTTACAAAACTTGAAAGCAATGAAGGTAAGTAAATTGTAAATTACAAAATTACAAAATGGTCCTCAATTTTGGTGGTTGTTCTCTCTTTGGTGATTCACTCAATTTGGAATTCTTCTTAGTCCAATAGCTCTTAAGGTGGCTGGCCCTTTTTTCTTGACTCAAATTCTTCAAGGGATGGCACCAATCCTCCTTCCAATTCCCTATATGGCAACCCACAAACAAGGAAACAAAGAGACAAGCAATAACCAAAGACAAAAAAAATGAAATGAAATCTAAACCAATGGATTTTTAACAAGACAATTTTTCAAGGATTATTCAACAATTAAAGCAATGAAAAGGACATAGAAGCAAGCTAGGACTCAAAGAGAAACTTAGAACGGCTCTAGAGTAGAGTAAAAAAACTGGAAAAAAAAGACTCAAAAAACCTCTAGCTTTGGCACTTGTCTTCACACTAATTTTCAATTGAAATTTTGGAACTAAAATTGGTATAACATAGGCACCAATTATAGAATAAATTTTGAGCCAAAACAACAAGCACACTTCCCTTTCATTTTTTTTCCTGGATACTGATTTTCCTGCCAACTTGTGTGATTTTTCGTATTTTTTCCTTTTATCCAAATCACTTTTTTCTTTTTTTCTAACTTTTTTCTAGATGTATATAAAATTCAGTAAAAATTTCAGCTCTTAATTCGAAGTAACCAATTCTCATTAATTTTTACAAGTTTGTATGTCCAAGCTGCCAGCACCAGCGATTTTGTTTTTTAAGCATGGTATATTGATTGCCTTGGGCTTACTTTCAACCTTCCTATGTATGTTGAACTCACTAGGATTGTTTACCACAGTTTTAGGAGTTCAATATTCACTTAGGATCAACATTTCTGCCAGCAATTCAATCACCAAAACTCAAATTCACAATAGACACAATCATAAGGAAACCTAGAAGTTCAAGAAAAGGTTCACAATCAAAGACTCTCTAAGAATTTTGCATGAACATGTTAAGGACTAATTAACATTAAAGATTTGACTCAAATCAAATAATGGGCTAAGAGAATTTCATACACTCATGAACAAATGAGTTAGACAAAGAAACAAGAAAAATAAAATTCAGCACAACATAAGAAATCTTATGTGACAAGTTTCATGACTAGACATGACTTCTATGACAAAACTATAATAGGTGAAAAAGTCACTCTAGATTTTTGAGGTTTTCTTCTACTTTAATATTTTTGTAAGAATTTTATGGTTTAGGTTTCAGCCACAAAAAATAACAAGACAAAACTCAAAGGAACCTAAACTCAACACAATTCATGGTTCAAGAACAAGAACAAGAAATTTGAAACATAGAAAATAAAATCTAGCTTCTATAGCAAGTTTAATCGGTGAAAACTCTAAAGAATCATGTTAACAACATTTAGAACAAGACATTTGAGGAGATACATGGAGAAAAAATGAAGAAAAAACAATGGAAGAGAAGGTAAAGCAAAAAATTAATGGAGGTTTAAGGAGCACCTACTTGAAGCTCTTGTGCTCTGATTACCACTTGATGGAAGCTTGCTTGTGGAGCTTCTATGGAGGATGGATCTTTGAGCTTCAATGAGGTCCTTCAATGGTGATTTTTCACCATGTAGATGCAGCGGAAGGCAAAGGAGAAGAGGAGAGGGGAGGCACCATCCACTAGGGAATAAGCCAAGGAAGAATGAGCTTCACCACCAAGAATTGCCTTGGATAAGAAGCTTGAAGAGGATGCTTTAATGGAGGAAAAGAAAGAGAGAAGGGGGGGGAGCACGAAATTGAAGGAATAAAAGAGGGAGAGAAGTGGAACTTTGAAGTGTATCTCATAAGACTTTCATTCATCAAAGTTACAACAAGTGTTACACATGCTTCTATTTATAGACTAGGTAGCTTCCTTAAGAAGCTTTCTTAAGAAAACTTCCTTGAGAAGCTTCTTTGAGAAAACTTCCTTGAGAAGCTAGAGCTTAGCTACACACACCCATCTAAAAACTAATCTCACCTCCTTGAGAAGCTAGAGCTTAGCTACACACACCCATCTAAAAAAGCTAAGCTCACCTCCTTGACAAAATACATGAAAATACAAAAAAAAAGTCCCTACTACAAAGACTACTCAAAATGCCCTGAAATACAAGGTTAAAACCCTATACTACTAGAATGACCAAAATGCAAGGCCCAAAAGAAGGAAAAACCTATTTTAATATTTACAAAGAAGAGTGGATCCAACCTTGACCCATGGGCTCAAAAATCTACCCTAAGGCTCATGAGAACCCTAGGGCCTTCCCTTGGATCTCTGGCCCAATCTACTTGGAGTCTTCTATCCAATGCCCTTGCGGGGTAGGATTGCATCAATAGGTGGAAGGTCCATGGCGGTGGCAGCGATGGATGTTGCGGTATACGGTTTGAGAAGAGAGACGTGGAAAATCGGATGGATGCACGAATTCTCTGGAAGTTGTAATCTGTAGGCTACCTTACCCATGCACTCAGTAACTTGAAAATGGCCATAATACCTCTTACTCAGTTTCGAATAAGTGGTGCCCGTTACTAATATTTGTCTCTGTGGTCTGAGTTCGACGAGAACCCAATCCCCTACCTTGAATTCCTGGTCACGACGGTGACGATCGGCGTTAGCCTTCATACGGGACTGAGCCTTAAGTAACTTGCGACGCAACATCTCAAAAATGGCTTCTCGCTGATTGAGTATCGAGTCTACAACTTCTATATTGGAGGTGCCGGAAATGTAATGAGGGCAGGTGGGTGGTTTTCGACCATAAGTAATTTCGAAAGGAGTCATACTCGGGGTGGAGTGGCATGATGTATTATAGGACCATTCAACCCAAGGTAAATAGCGCCCCCACGTTGATGGTTTCTCATGCACAAAAGCTCGTAAATATTGTTCTATTATGCGATTTGCTACCTCTGTTTGTCAATCAGACTGCAGATGATTCGAAGAACTTAAGCGCAGCTTCGTACCACTCATCGTGAAAAGTTCTCTCCAAAATTTGCTAATAAACAATGGGTCCCTATCCGAAACGATGCTCTTGGGCATGCCATAGAGGTGTCCCACCATGTCTAGAAATAGAAGGGCCATCGTGTGTGCAGTGTGCTGAGTGGGAAGCATGCCTAGATGTAGACCTTTCGAAAAGGGATCAACCACCACGAAGATGCATGTGTTGCCACGATAAGCCGGTAGACCCGTGATAAAATCCATGGATAGATCTTTCCATGGTCGTGTCAGAACTGGAAGAGAGCAAAGTAGCCCCGCCGGCTTGCGGTTATCGTATTTGGTATGTTGGCATGTCACGCACCCCGCGATAAATTTTCGAGTGTCTTCCTTGATTGAGGCCCATGTAAAATTGTTTTGCAAATGCTGTAGGAGAGTGATGGAACTCTTCAAGTAAAAGCTTGATGAAAGAAGAGTTGGAGGGAAGCCAAATTCGTCCCTTGTGCATGACGAGCCCCTCAGTCAACGTATAATCCGCGTATGACGTAGGATTCTCTTGGATTCGATCACGGAGGTCTCAGAATGTCCCGAGAAAAGCTAGTTCCTTGCGAAGGTCATCAAGGAAGACGAACTGTGACATCGATAGGAAGTAAAGAGAAGCAGCTTGACCCTCCATGGCTCGTGATAATGCGTCTGCCACCACATTGGATCTCCCTGCGCGATACTGAATGGTATAGTCGAATCCTAGTAAACGAGCCAGATATCGATGTTGTTCAAGTCTTTGAATGGTTTGGTTCATGAGTTTGCGTAAGCTTCGATGATCTGTTAATATTATGAAGTGGTGCCCCAACAAGTACTGGCGCCACTTCTTGACGGTTGCTGTGATTGCCGCCAACTCTCGAACGTAGGTAGAAGAATTCAGCAACTTAGGGAAAAATTGCTTGTTGTAGTAAGCCAGAGGGTGACCCCCCAGTGTCAATACCGCCCCCATACCTGACCCTGATGTGTCTGTTTCCACCATGAAGGGTGTACTGAAATCAGGTAACGCGAGGACGGGCACCACCGTGAGAGCATTCTTGAGGTTTTGAAATGCCGTATCAGCCTCCTGGCTCCAATCAAATTGGCCGTGACGCAAAAGCTTGGTGAGTGGTGCTGCTAAGGCTGCATACCCTCGGATGAATCGCCTATAAAATCCGGCGAGGCCTAGAAATCCTCTCAGAGCTTGTGAAGTGCAAGGCGTTGGCCATTGTTGTATTGCCTGCACCTTTTCTGGTACAGGTTTGACCCCGTTAGCCGATACCATGTGCCCGAGATACTCCAACTGCTGTTGCGCGAACGTACATTTGGAGAGCTTAAGAGGAAATTGCCCCGCCATCAAAACCTGGAAAGCTGTCTCCAAATGAAGAAGATGATCATGCATGGTTCTGCTATATATCAGAATGTCATCAAATAAGACAATGATGTACTTCCTTAAGTATGGTTGGAACAGCTGGTTCATTGTGGCCTGAAAAGAAAAAGGAGCATTGCACAATCCAAAGGGCATCACGCGAAACTCGTAGTGCCCTTGATGTGTCCTAAATGACGTCTTGCTAATATTAGTTGTGTTCATCAATATTTGGTGGTATCCTTGCATCAAATCCAGTTTAGAGAACCACCGTGCCCCTCCTAGTTCATCGAGCAACCCATCCACTGTGGGGACGGGGAAGCAATCACGTACCGTTATGGCATTGAGGGCCCTATAGTCTACACAAAATCGCCATGATCCATCTTTCTTCTTTACTAATAATACTGGTGAAGAAAGTGGACTCGAACTAGGTTGTATAAAACCTTTTGCAAGCATGGTAGCTACCTGTTCTTCTATTTCTTTCTTTTGAAAATAGGGATATCTATAAGGTCTAACATTCACCGGAGCTGAGTTGGGCAACAGGTTGATTGTATGATCTATGGGCCGTGATGGAGGCAGAGTCGTGGGGGGTTGGAAGAGGAAAATGTTTTTGGCAATTAATGTTTTGATTTCAGGTAAGGGATGGTTTGTTGAAGGAGTATGTTTGGTTGCTGATTCAACACGAATGTGAAAGAAGGTATTAGTAGGGTTTGTGTGTACGAATCGACGTAGTTGAGACGACGATACCTGCTCCATTCCCTTCTCGCGATCTCCATGTAGCTCAATGAGTTTACCCCTAATGATGAACTTCATCGTTAACGTGTCGTAGTCCGTTAAAATTGGCCTGAGGGTTTTCAACCATTGCACCCCCAATACTACGTCAGCCCCACACAAGGGTAGTACATGGAAATCAGTGGTGAAAGAATGTTGTTGAATGTAGACCTATACCGCCGTGCATAACTGATTACAGTGAATTTCCTCACCATTCCCCACATTGACTCGAAATGGTGTCATTTCAGTAGGTTTTAATCCTAAGTTTAATACCACACGATTATGGAGGAAATTGTGTGTACTACCCTCATCTATCAAGATGTTGATAGGATGATCATTGATAAAGCCTTTCAGACGTAGTGTCTCCGGTGCCAGGTGACCGGACAACGCATGCAAGTTCAGCTATGTCGGTGGTGATTCCGGTAGCAACTCTAGAGTTGATGAAAAATCTTGTAGTTGATTTGCTTCCACTGTGGATTCCTCATCCTCCATAACTAATAGAAACAAGGAAGATGCGCACTTGTGACCTCGAGAAAATTTCTCATCGCAGTGAAAGCATAGTCCCTTTTCCCAACGAATTGCCAATTCTTCTGGTGTTAGGCGTTTAAAGGGGATGGATGTTGAAGTCCATACCGGGGTTGGTAACAAAGATGGTGTGGAATTGCTTGATGAAGAACGTGTATTGGTGGATCCCATCGCTGATGTTGGTGAGCGATATGGCAGTGGTCGACGAGCATCAAGGAGTTTTTCTTCTTGTAATCGTGCGTATGATACTGCTTGAGCTAACGATATAGGTTGTAACACTTGCATTTCTCTGCGAATAGCTGGATTCAATCCTGAGATAAAACAACTCAATATTAATGGGGCTGGCAAGTCAACTATTCTATTCGCTAGGGATTCAAACTCCGAGAGATACGCTGTTACTGACGAACGTTGCTGCAATTTGCACAGTAACCCCGTAGGATCTTCATACATTGTCGTAGCAAATTGTGAATGAAGAGCATGAAGGAAGGCTGACCAAGACGATAGCTGTGCATTATGATGCATCCATTGGAACCATGCAAGTGCTGGTCCTTCCATATAGAAGGAAGCAATGGTTAACCTTTCTTGATCTAGTGTGGAATGATACTTGAAAA
Organism: Glycine max; assembly: GCF_000004515.6. NCBI lineage: Eukaryota > Viridiplantae > Streptophyta > Magnoliopsida > Fabales > Fabaceae > Glycine > Glycine max. The sequence continues at coordinate 35,259,497 of NC_016089.4, read as the reverse complement.
ATTGTGTGATTTTGAAGATCTAGCCAGTTGGATCAGAGCCATCGAACCTCGGAATGTCGAGCTTCATACGATGCAGAGGATTGTGCGATGGCGGTGTCTACCCCGCCGACAAAGACGACAGTGTCTGCGGTTGTTGTTGATTCGCCTTGAGTTGCGACATTCGGTGGAGGAGATCATCAATCTTCGAATTCATGGCAAGTTGTGAAGCAGTGAGCTTCGCAATTGTGTCTTCAAGACGATTTGATGATACCTTGGAGCGTGTTGCATCCGCCATTGATGCTCAATGAAAGCACCACTGTTATACTTGGTATTTGAGGCCCAAGAAACCTCCAGAAGCAAGAGAAGGAAGGAAACGAATGAGTGTTATTTTTCATGCCTTTAACGGATTATTACATGGTATTTATAGGTGGTTGGAAACAAACACTAACAGAAGCTTAATGACTAACAGAAAGATTCGTCTTGCACCCTAACTTCCTAACACTCTGATACTAACCCTATCTTCGTCCCACATGAGTCACGCACTCCACTCTGCATGGCTTCTTTCGTAATCCTTCAGATACGCTTGAGTGGACTTCTCCCTATATGGCCTTACTCTCGTTTCTTCCTGCACCCCCTTTGCTCTCGGCACCTCCTCCACATCCTTTTCCGTAACATAGACACACAATTTTGTGCGTGAAAAAAAAATACATATATGCATTATACATATATATATATATATATATATATATATATATATATATATATATATCAAATTATAATATATAATTTTGAAAATATTATATTATTTTTTGTAACCTGATATATAAAATAATTAACATAGTAAAAATAACACGAACAAGAAGAATCTAACATAAAAGAAATAAGATATATATAAAAAAGATCAAATTAAAAAATATATATTTGATAACTATTATATTATTTTATAAATACTCATTGAATTTTATAAATACTCATATTGCCATCCCTAAGCAACATCCAACCCAAGAGGTTCCCAAGTTCCCCAATGGCTTCCAATGGAAAAACCCTTCATCAAACCCAAGTGGTTCTGATACCTTTCCCTGCACAAGGCCATCTAAATCAGCTTCTGCACCTCTCACGCCATATTTTATCACACAACATCCCAGTTCATTATGTTGGCACTGCCACACACATTCGTCAGGCCACAGTTCGAGACCACAACTCCATTTCTAACATTCATTTCCATCACTTTGAAGTTCCACCCTTTGTATCCCCTCCTCCCAACCCCAACAATCCAGAAACTGATTTCCCATGTCATCTACTTCCTTCCTTTGAGGCCTCTTCGCATCTTCGCGAGCCTGTGAGGAACCTTCTTCAGTCCCTGTCGTCACAAGCCAAAAGGGTCATTGTCATCCATGACTCATTAATGGCATCAGTGGCACAAGATGCCACAAACATGCCAAATGTTGAGAATTACACTTTTCACAGCACATGTGCCTTTACCACCTTCGTTTATTATTGGGAGGTAATGGGAAGGCCCTCGGTTGAAGGCTTCCAAGTCTCAGAAATCCCTTCTCTGGAAGGATGCTTCCCACCCCAGTTCATTGATTTCATTACTGCACAATACGAATTCCATCAATTCAACGATGGCAACATTTACAACACAAGCAGGGCCATTGAAGGTCCTTACATTGAGTTTCTGGAGCGCATTGGTGGAAGCAAGAAGATTTGTGCATTGGGGCCATTCAACCCTTTAGCCATTGAGAAGAAGGATTCAAAAACAAGGCACACATGCTTGGAGTGGCTTCATAAACAAGAGCCAAATTCAGTCATGTATGTGTCTTTTGGGACCACAACAAGTTTGACAGTGGAACAAATTGAAGAGATTGCAACTGGGTTGGAACAAAGCAAGCAAAAGTTCATCTGGGTGCTGAGAGATGCTGATAAAGGAGACATCTTTGATGGAAATGGAACAAAATGGTATGAGCTTCCAAATGGGTTTGAGGAAAGAGTTAAAGGCATAGGGCTAATTGTGAGAGATTGGGCACCCCAATTGGAGATTCTGAGCCACACTTCAACAGGGGGGTTTATGAGTCATTGTGGATGGAACTCTTGCTTAGAGAGCATAACCATGGGGGTGCCAATATTAGCATGGCCTGTGCACTCTGATCAGCCAAGAAACTCCGTTTTGATCACAGAGGTGCTCAAGGTTGGGTTGGTTGTGAAGGATTGGGCACAAAGGAATGTGTTGGTTAGTGCTTCAGTTGTTGAGAATGCCGTGAGAAGGTTGATGAAAACAAAGGAAGGTGATGATATGCGAGACAGAGCAGTGAGGCTTAAAAATGCAATTCACAGGTCCAAAGATGAAGGTGGAGTTTCTCGCATGGAAATGAGTTCTTTCATTGATCACATTATCAATTGATAATTATGTGGTTCCTAGCTTGCTAGTTTTAGACGGCAGAATTAACCGTTCATGAAGTTAATGCAAAATAAGTTTGGAAGGAAAATGCACACATATTTCATTTTCTCGAGACATTCTGGCAAAGTTTCTGGAATGTACGCAGAGCCTTTTCTCATAATTCTTATCTATACATTTCGGAACAATCCTTCTTTGATGTCAATAATTGTATGAACATGCAAATCAATATATATATATATATAGATGTATGTTAGGAATAACACCTTTTCTGTTGGAAAAAATATTTATTTTTTTAAAATACAAATCCCCTCTACCCCTTCTTTCTCTCCTTCGATTAAGCAATTTTAGACGGTTTAGTTGTACACGCAGAAGCAGATTTGAACAAGCCATTATCGTTGATCTGATGGTAATTGATCTACAAGAACAAACAGCTTGGCCATTGTCGAGGGAAAAACTTCTTCGGCTTGATTGTAGTTTCAAATCATGGAGTGGTTAAAATCGTTATGTTTTGTGCGTCTTCAGTAGGGGTTTTGAGACAGGTTCGGAGATGGAGTGTTATTTATAACAACTTTTGCTAAGTTATTCACAACCTCTTTAAGATCTTCAATAGTTGATTTCAATATTTGAGATTTCTTGGCATACCTACGTTGTTTGAGTCTCGTGCAAAACTTTTCCCTCTCCAACAGTTGAAGTAGCATGTGCAGAACTGTTAACATTGCAAAGTTGTATTACTTTATGATATGAAAGCTAGAAATTTATATAAATTAAAAGTAATTATATGATAACTGAGAATACATACTTTGAAGAGATTTTGAGGTGTTCAAGCATGGGGGATGATCTTTTAGGACCTGTCATAGCCTCAATTATTAGTCTAGAAGTTCAAGTATATGATCGTCACTAATGCACTAATATTGATTGTGAAACGTTCCTTATATAGTGGAAACACTATAGAGCAGGGGAATATTGATACTCATTTTGATGGTAGACAAAAACTGTTTTCACTTATTGTCAGTTAAAATGCATGACGTGAACGCATGAAGTTTTTTGAGAGGATGGGAGGCAAGCTTATCATAGAAGAATCTTTTCCCTCGACGATGGCCACTACCACCTCATTTCGTGCTTGATCATGGCTTAACTGGTGGATCGTGTGAGCAATCATTGGAAGGTGGTTATAGAAAGGAAAGAATAAAGAAACAGTTTGAGGAAGTGGGTAGTTTTTTTTCACGTAACAATTAGTTCTCTCTGAATTCTTATGTTTTTTCAATTTTTAAAATTATTTATCTCCAAATTCTTATGTTTGTGATATTCAAGTGAATCTATTTAAAAAAAAAACAAATGAAAAATATATTTGTTTCTTATCTTAAAAATCAGTTTTAACTTCAGTACCAATAAGAGTTAATTTGTTAACGAATGAAGAGATACAGATAAAAAAACAAAAAAAAAAAAGCTATAGGAGAGAGAGCTAGGAATTGGAAGTTATTGTAAAAAAAAAACAACTTGGGATGTGAAAGGATGATACCCAAGAAAATGAATAAAGTGATGTTATCATATTTTAAAACTGTTTTTATTTACAAATTTTGTGCAACACTGTAATCTGAGTGTTACTCTACTACTACGTTAAATTTTCACTAATATTTAAATAATTTATTTATCAATTCTATTTAACTTTTAGAAAATTATTTGAATATCTATTTAATTTATTTCAGTCAGAGATCAAACTCGAATAATATTTAAATAATTTCACCTTAATTTCACTTAATTGTAAACTTGTAATAAACAATTTAGTAGATTTTAAAAAATAAAAAATGGGAAGTTGTAATGATTAAATTGGTAGATTTGATAATTGTAAATAAATAATTAGATTTAATTAACAAAGCCATAGGTTTTAAAAGTTTAAAATAAAACAGTTCTAGATAACACGTTTGTAGAATTTTAAATCTAAAAAATGAGCATTTTTACTTAATAATGAAAAAACTGGTAATTTTTTTTTTAAAAATGAACAAATTTACTTGATAAATTGTTTATATTTTTTAGTATTTTTTAATAAATTAGAAAGTTTTAATTAAAGAATTGGTATATGTGTAAAATACAAAAAATGGACACCTTGACAAACTTACAAAATATAAATAAAGCTTTAACTCAAATCCTTCTTCTATACATACAATATGTACGTGCAAAAAAAACCTAATATGGAAACACATATACTTTATAGAAACTAGTATCAAATATTGTAACTGTATATGAAATAAATAAATAAAATCATATAATGAGCATGTATAATAACCAAGTCTACAAAGTTATTATCACATGGAAAAGGGGGAAATTTTTTAACTCAATTTAGGGAAATTATACAACACTGAACTACAGGAAATCAAAGATAATTTGCAATTCAATTTTGATCATTTTGAACTTCTACAAGCAAATTTGGCTAAACTTTGCATATATAGTTAGCACAAGGTATGATACAAGCTAAAAAAAAACAAACCTTCAAAAGTCCATTCACAATATGGAAACGAGTCAATGAAACTCTCCTTTAGAAGCAATGATACTTGAAGGTACAAACCATCATCTCACATCTTCCCTATATTTACCAAAATATGCTATATTCATCACAAGCCAATGTTTATAAATGATGGCAAACTTTAATGCATGCTTATAATTCTTTTTCATCCATCACTAGGTCCCATTTAGATAACTTGTAACTCAATCTTAAACGAACCCACATCAAGCATAATACATTAATCACCATAGTAAGACATATAGATTATCATAGCATTAAGAAATTATACTACATTATGGAACCCAATTATGGGTCACTATTATCATTCATGGTCATTGTTGGGAAGATTTGAGAAATTTTATGATTCAAATAAAGAAGCACAAATGATAGAAGGAGAAGAAAGATATCATGCAAAATTGTTAAGTTTATTGTGAATAATAGATTTTACAATGAATGGGTTCAAAACACCCTCAAAATCTCTAAACCCAAAATACAAAGCTCCTTATAAAGGAGACAACAACTAACTGTCTAACCAAAAATGGTTAAAACTAAAGAATAAAAACAATTAAAATTACAACACAACCTATGTTAATGAACCACCAGACTGGACTCTCCTTTCTACGTGACTAGACTCTCCACTAGATTATAGAAGATTGGACGACCAATACAAAAGACAAAAGTACTGGACTAGATGACCACTATCGTCCACCCTATCTTTATCATCCCACAATAAAAAATCCCCACCTTTGTTCAGTAACATCTCTAAATTACAAGGGACTTGGTTCATCCACAACAATCTATATTAAGTATATACAGACAGTGCATGAACTTTTTTCTTAAAATAGGATTTGTGAACATATCAGCTGGATTCTACCTGGTATCAACTTTTTGGACTTTGACCTTCTTCTTAGAACTTATGAAGCAGTATCTAATGCCAATGTGCTTAGTCCTCTCATGATGAAGTTGATCCCTGTCTAAACAAATTGCACTTAGACTGTCATAGAAAATTATAGTCTTTTTCTTATAGAAACCCAAGCTAAATGAATGGACGCTATTAGAGGAGTGCATACTAGTTTTGCGGATGCCATCCTAAAATGATTCAGCAATTTCTGAATGTATTCCTTCTAACACAAAAAAAAGCTTTTTTTGGACTCAATCCCTTTTGATGTCTATGCCCATAATCTTTTCAGCAGCTCTCATGTCCTTCATTTCAAATTCACTATTGCAAAGAGACTTTAGCTTCTAATTTGCCAACAATTTTTGAGATGCTATGAGCATGTCATCCACATAGAGTAATAGATAGATGTGGGAACCATCCTCCACCTTTCTATGATAAACACACGAGTCATAGTGACTTATGATGTACCCATGAGAGACAATGAACTCATTAAATCTCTTGTACCACTACCTTGGTGATTGCTTCAGCTCATAAAGAGACCTCTTTAATCTATAGATAAAATTTTCATTTCCTTTCACTTCACAACCTTCAGGTTGTTGCATCAAAATGTCTTCCTCTAGTCTTCCATGGAGAAAGGAAGTTTTGACATTGAGTTACTCTAACTCCATGTCCAGAGTTGCCACTAGGACCAACAAAACACGTATGGAGGTGTATCAAACTATTGGAAAGAATATCTCGTTGAATTCCACTCCTTCCTTTTGACTATAGCCCTTAGCTACCAGAAGTGCTATATAACATATAACTTCTTCAGTTGACGATCTAGATTTCTTCAAGAAGATTCACTTGCACCCCACTGCTTGTCTACCTTTGGGTAGCTCAATTAAATCCCAAGTTTGGTTCTTCTGAAGGGATTTCATCTCTTTATTCATAGCCATCATCCACTCTTCAGCTTCAGAACAAAAAATAGTTTCCTGACAAGTGGTTGGTTCAAATGAATTGATTTCTTCCACTACCTATAACACATAAGACACCATATCAAAGTCATATCTTTTAGGATCTTTGATTTACCTTTGTGAATTTTTGGGTGTTGTGGTTTTGCGCTACTTCAAATGGTTTTGACTCATCCAGTTAGTCCCCTCAACTGGTTTTGAATTCTAATGTTAAGGGTGCATTTGAAGATCTTGATCAATCGCATCAGGTGCTTCAAACTGCTTTTGATCACTAATGTTTCTAATTGGGGAGTTCTTAAACTCCACCTGCTTAGTGACATCCTTAGTCTTGCCTAAATCATCATTAGATTTAGAGTGTAACACAAAGAGTTCATCAAAGACAACATTTCTACTCAGAATGACCTTTCTTTTAGATAGAGACCAAACTCTAGATCATTTGACTCCATCTCCACAACCCATAAAGAATCTTTCCTTGGCTTTGGGCTCCAACTTACCTTCACTTATGTGATAATATATCGGACATCCAAACACTTTTAGCATTGACTATTCAACAAGTTTGTTAGACAATACCTCGACAGGGGTCTTGAAGTCTATGGTAGTGGACAATGATCGACTCTCGAGATAGCATGTTGTGTTGACTACCTCAACCCAGGAACTCCTATTCAATCCCAAATTAGATAGCTTGCATCTAGCCCTTTCTAACGAGGTCATGTTCATTCTTTCAGCTACTTTGTTTTGTTGTGGAGGATAGCATACAATGCATTGTGTTGCTATGCCTTCATCTCTATAGAATTCATTGAATTTAATAGAAAATAATTTCAAGTCATTGTTAGTCCTAAGACACTTTACTATCTTTCCTGCCTGATTCTTCATAAGAATTGTCGAATGCTTGAAAAATTTGAAAGCTTCAAATTTTTGCTTCATCATGAATATCCATGTCATCCTGGAGAAATTATCGATGATGGAGAGGAAATACCTTGCCCTTCCCAGTGATGGAACTCTCGAAGGCCGCTAGCAGTCAAAATGGATGTAGTCCAACTTGGCCTTTGTTGTGTACATAGACTTTGGAAACTACATCCGATGTTGCTTTTCATAGATGCAGTGCTTACAAAACTGAAGAGGTTCTAGCTTGTGATTTCAAAGTAAGCTTCACTTGCTCAAAATATCCAGACCTTTTTCACTCATGTGACCTAAACGCAAATGCCACAGAGAATTATCAGACAAGCCATTTGACGCATGACTTCCAAATTGTGAAATAGCAAAGACAAAGCCTATCACAGTGGACCCTTGAAAGATGTATAGATTTCCTTACTTGGTTCCCTACATTACCACAAACTTCCCTTTCCCTATGATCTGTATAACTACACCATTAATCCAGAAAAAAAACATTGTGAATCCATGCCACCCACAAATCCAAGATTTTTCTTAAGCTCCGAAACATGTTGAACTTCAATTAAGGTTCTAATAGCACCATTATGCATTATGATTTGTATAGAACCTATACTGACAGACTTATAGGGAGCATCGTCACCAACAAAATTCATATGTCATAAACTAATGCTTGTGTGAACACATATGATAGGAACAACCTAAGTCTAGCACCATTGTTCAGAATGTTGTTGTAGTTGTTCACCAACAGTCAGAATTAAATCACTTTTAGATGAGGAGTCTTTTTGAATGACCGAGTTTTTTTCAACTTTACTCTTCTTGCCACCTCTATCTTTCTTCTTCTTATTCTTCTTCTTCTTCTTCTTCCCTTTAGTAGAACCAATCACTAATAATTCAAACATGAGGCTTTATCACCATTCCTAGACACCTTTATTCGAAGCTCTCTAGAATAGAGATTGGACTTGACTTTTTCAAGTGTATTTAAGTCCTTGCATACACTAAGAAAACTCATAAAATTCTCATACGAGGGAGGAAGAGAGACTAACAAAATCATTGTCATATCTTCGTCTTCCATCTTGACATCAATATTGCATAGCTCCATTATAATAAAGTTTAGCTCATCAAGATGTTCCTTCAGTGACATACCCTTCCTCATTCAGAGACCAAACAAATGTCGTTTTAGAAGCAATTTGTTGCAGGTTGATTTTGTCATGAAGAGTTTCTCAAATTTGAGCCAAAGCCTAACAACAATCAGTTCTTCAGAAACATCATAAAGAGCCTCATTAGACAAAGATAAGAGAATTAGCGAATGCGTCTTTTCTTCTTGTAACACAAGCATTGATTTATCAATCTTCAACAATTGACCAAAAAGTGGAGCCCAAATGCCTTATTCTTTCAACAAGGTTCACATCTTGATATGTGAAAGGTTGAAGCTATAGTCTTCCCTATAAATTTCTCAGTCTTGATTGTGTCGACCATCTTCTTGATAAAATCTTGAAGACAACGTGAAAAAATAACAAACAAAATGGTTGATCACTGATGACTTGATCTACCATGAAACAAATGCGAAATTGATCTTGAATCGAAGCTCTAATACCAATTTGTTAGTGTCATACCCTAATTTCGTTCGGGGACTATCATTCATGGATATTTTAATTCTCGTTGGCCAAATTGAGCTATTTGACACCAGTTACCGTGTAAAACAAAAGATCATTCGATGTTTTGGTCAAGGATGCGGAGAATACCCAAGGGGAGGGGCAAAAAGGTCATTTTAGGCATTTTTTAGGCCTTGGATCACCCAAGCTAGCCTCTGGCTCGCCTGGGCCCCCAAATAGCTTAGGGGTGAAGTAACTAGCTTGCCTGGGCGAGCAAGGTTACTTCAGAGTGAAGCATCAGCTCACCTGGGCGAGCTGCAAGACCACCAAGTGCCGTCATTTCCTATAAATTGGCATGAGGGAGGTTGAGAAAGGGGTTAGACCTTCAGTGTTAAGAGAAATTAGAGAGAAATCAAAGAGAAGAAGAAGAAATAGGAGAAAAACGAGGTCGAGACGCTATTGAATTGAGACCGTAATCGACTTCTACATCGTTCTTCGTTCGGCATTCTTCGTTCATCATCCGGTTACTTTTTGTTTTAAGGATTTGGATACAATCTATGAACCCTTAGGGGCCCTCCTTGTTGTTTTTGTGCATATTCATTTCCACCATCTATCATCGACGATTTCTTCTTCTTGTAAAGTAAATTTCAACCGATCATTAGTGCCGTAAATCATCTTTTAAAGAGATTGAAAGTTAATGAATAAAACCAAGATGAAACCAACTCATAAATAACTTCTTTTTTTTAATCAAAATATCACTTGAGATCATTTTAAGGTCCAACGCCTTAACGATCCTCTCCGCTTTTCAAATTTTGAAGATCATTTCAAGGTCTAATGTCTTAACGATTCTCTCCACTTTTCAAATTTAAAACATCGTTTCTAGGTCCAACGCCTTAAACGAATTTTTTGTTCGCAACTAAAATCAATCTTTTAAAAACATAAAATCAATTTAACACACAAACTTTCAGACTTAAAGAAGTATGTAGGTCTGAATTCTTCATCGCACCTGAGGATACATAGGAGCAAGGGCAACACCCTTGTCGACCCCAAAAAAAAAATAATAAAGATACATAAAAATGGAAAATATATAATTTCAAAGTCATGTTTTGCACACTCGATTAAAGGTTGTTGTCCCTTGTGATGAGCGTGTGAGGTGCTAGTACCTTCCCTATGCGTAAACAACTCCCGAACCCTTCTTTTCAATATTCACAAACCTTCTTTTTGGTTTTCCTAACTTTTTCCTCGAATAAACATTGGTGGTGACTCCCACACATTTTCCTTTTTGTGAAGACACACCTTTTTATTTTTGCCTCGCCCTCTTGCTGAAGGGTAGGTTGCAACGGTTAGGAAGATTCGAGAAATTATATTTAGATAGGGAAAGCAATGTTGATAGAAAGAGAAGAGAGATATCATGCAAATGGTTAAGTTTATTGTGAATAATATAATTTACAATGAAAGGGTTCAAATAACTCTCAAGCTCTTTGAACCTGAAATACAGAGCTTCTTATAAAGGAGACAAAAACTAACTATCTAACCAAAAATGGTTACAACAGAAATAACAATAAATAGTTACACAGTTACAACACAACTTATGTTAATGAACCACCAGATTATAGAGGATTGTATGACCTATTCAGAAGACAAAGGTACTGGACCAAACAAACTTTTTAATAGGGGTTGTTTTTTGTATCTTTTTAATATTTAACCTAATTTACAAATTTGAGAGCATTCTGAGGGGTTTTGAGAGTTTTGAAGTGGGGCAACACCGTGAGGACAAATCATGATCATTGTTCCTACCTTGTTGGTATGTCTATGCTAATTTCATATAAGTGTTTTGGTTTTTCTTTGATCATGAGCGACTAGTCACCCTAGTTCGAGGGTTATGATGTAACTGTTTAGTTGTATCCCTTTCTTAGTTCTTAATGAAATCCTCAATGTTCTTAATTGGTATTGGGGAAAAATAGGTACTAGTGAGTCATAATCCCTAGTTGCTTTTACTATCACTTAAATCTCTCTCTTGCAATAATTTATTTATTTTTGTTTTAAAAACCAAAAACCACAAAAATACTTAAATGTTCTTTTGAGTCATCTAAGTTGTTTAGTTTAATAATTTTGACTATTTGGAAATACAATTGATCTTTAAGGTTCGATAATTGGACTTTTAGTCCACTGTTACTACTGCATAAGGTACACTTGTCCTTGTCTGAGCACTATTTTTACACATCAAGTTTCTAGCGCCATTGCCAAGGACTAGTTGCATAATTGCCGAGTGGTTTAATTTTGTTAAACCAAGCAGTTTTTATTCATAGAATTATTTTATTATTTATCAAATTTTCTTTTATTTTTTTATTTCTTGTTGCACTTGATCTTCTCCTATGCTTTTTAGTTCCTACAAACCAAGTATCAAAATCCACCATTGTAGTACGAACTTGAAATTAGTAGGTTAATATGAAGACTTTATTAAAAAAATTGTAAAGAGAGAGAAAAGGCAATGGTAGTTGATCCAACTCAAACCTTTATGAACTACCTCACTCCCACTTTGGGGAAACCAATACCATCCAACTTCCCGATCTACTTGAGGGAGTCACATTTGACTTCAAGCATGGGTTCCTACAGATGCAGGAGAACAACTTGTTAAGTGGTGTTGCCTATGAAGATCATATGCCACACCTGAGGAAGTTCATCAAGTTGACCAATACAGTGAGACAAAACCATGTACCCGCAGACTACGTTAGACTTTATGCTTTTCCCTTTTCTCTCAATGAGAAGGCATAAAACTGGTTGTGTTCACTACTTGAGAATGGCATGACTACATGGAATCAGTGCACAAATGCCTTTTTAAGGAGGTACTTCTCTGCCGTGAAGATGGATTAGAACATCAGAGACATTGGAAACTTTGTGCAAAAGGAGAAAAAGAGTCTACCTAAAGCTTAGGAAAGGTTGCAAGAAATGATCAGAAGTTGTCGGTACCATGGCATTACTCAACGAAGGCTAATTCACATTTTCTCTAATGGAGTGTCCTCACTTAATGCTACTTATGGGGGAAACCTCATGTTAAAGCCCTTTCCTGATGTCATCAAAATCATTGAATACATGTGTTACCCCTATAACAACTCAAGGGTTAAAAGGATTATGAAGAAAGGCGTCAACTAGGTAGAGATAGATGAATCCCAAACTGAATTGGGAAAGCAGATGCAAGCTTTAACACTGAAGATTGAGACACTCATAAGAGCTCAAGCTTAAGTCCCCATTACTACACATCCATTCCTAGACCTGTGATAGATGTGGGATTGTGCATGGGCTGGGAGAATGCACTGTTAATGATGAGATACCTACAGCCATGAATGAGATTAACTTTGTTTGGGGAAGCAACTATTCTTATAATCAGTACCCCAATAATTTCAATCAACGATAGGGCTTCAAGAAGAATCACAGAATGTTTAGGTCTTAACCTATGCAAAATTAGAGGCCTACAAAAGAGGAGACAACCCACTCTTCAAGAAATCATGCTTCAATATATGACCCAAAATGATCAAAGAATGAAGTAGGTTGAGTCCTAATTGACCAACATACAATCTCTCTTGTCACAAAGACAACTAAGAAACCTTCCTTAAAAGACTGAACCAAATCCTAAGAGGAAGAATGCCAAAGCTATGATGACTAGAAGTAAGAGGACTTTGAGGAGAAGGAAGCTTCTCCTCCAAAAGCTATAGATGAGAAAAATGAGGTTTCTACTGATGGGAATCCAGTGCCAAAGAAGGAAGGCGATAAAAAGAAAGAGATAATGACATCACCTTAGGTAAGTTTACCCTTCCCTCATAAAGTTAAGAATGACTAGTGGGATGTGCAATTTAAAAAATTTCTTGAACTTATGAGAAAAGTGCACATCAACATCACTTTCATTGAGGCTATTTCACACATGTCATCTGATGCCAAACATTTGAGAGAAATTTTATCAAACAAAGAAAAATTGGCAAATTTTGGTATTGTGGGTCAACTAAGATCCATCACGATGTACAGTTTGCACGTGATTTTCCACTTCTCTCTCTGGTGTCCTCCTATATGGGTACCTTAAAGATTGTTCTTCGAAATATCCTTTTCTTTGATGTCAATCAAGACTTCTTGACCTTTTTTGTTGCTCATCGCGAGGCAGCCAATCATATCAAGGTTTAAAGTTACCTCCCAGTTGATCGAGGCTGTACCCGAATCAAATGAAAATTAAAAATGCAGTATCTAGGAAGTGATCCTAGGTCGTCTCCCAACAAGCAATGGTCAACCAAACGTTCATAACAGATAGTAATAAAACAGTAAAGAATTAGGGGGGGGGGGTTGTTTGTTTTTCTAATTTAAACAACAAGCAAATTTTAATTAGAAAATAACAAAATTAAAACATGTTGTTTCCCCTTGATTCACAAGCAAGTCTCTTATCCTAGGTTACGAGAATTTATCCTTAATCATTTCAACCACTTAATCCAACCCTAAATTAAATTACTAAGCGAAAATTAATATAAGGCTGTCATTATGTGATTAAGAAACACATACACCAATTGATCATGAACGAAACTAATCATTAAGCATGAATGTAAATTAAGCACAAAGACAATTAATCAAGCACTAAGCATGCATGGATTAATAACAACAAATACAGAGCAATTGGTGAAGAGGAAAAACTGATAAGAATTCAATAGTAATAACAAAACCTCAAAGAGAGTTGTGCTTGATCCTCAAGAGAAAAAAATGCTGCAGACTTAGACTTCCATTAATCAGTAGAAAACAAAATTGTAGATTGTAGCAGAAACAAAATTGCAGAAAACGAATTTTATTCTACGTGAACAGTGTGCATGAACAGTAGAAACTGGAATTCTAAAATCCTAGAATTATTATTCTTTTCCAAAAACTCCTAAACTAAAACCCTGGTGCTGTTATATAGGTCCTCAGCCCCAAAGCTTACAAATCTATTTTAAGTCCAAGCCCATAAATAAAATAAAATTTGGACAAGATAAGATAAGATTAGATGAAATAAAATCTAGATGAAATAAAATCTGGATAAGATAAGATAAGATTGGATGAAATAAAATCTGAATAAGATAAGATTTGATACAATAAAATTGTTTGCTCTCTTCAAGTCCAAGCCCAATTCCAGATTCAAGCCCAATTGCTTATAATTCTCCTGAAATTAAATTAAAAACACAAAATTAGTCCAGTAGGCCCAAATGATAATATTGCATAATTAATTTGACAATTAAGGCTAATCAATAATTAAAATGATGACAAAAAGGGTTGAGAAATAGGAGAAAATAATGACACATCAAATCCCCCCACACTTAGCTTTTTGCACTCCTAGGCAAAATTAAAAAGCAAAGCAAGGAACAAATCTAGAGACATTAAAGAGAAACAAACAAACACAAAAACAATTACATATTTCTCAATGAATCTCAAGGAATGGACAACATCCAACATGTAGAGAGTCAAAGAATCAAGACAGTCATGAAAATCATCCAAGCATCTCAAACATGGCAAGATAGTCAATCAGCTCAAGAATGAAAAGTGATAAAGCCTCATAAGATATGCACTCTATCTCTCAAGTGTCTAGGCTACTGTTTACTCTCGGAGCACCCATGAAAACAAACACCACATAGACTTGACAAGACTCTAAAATCGACAACCAAAGTATGGGATAAGTAGCTAAAACCCAAAGGAATAGAGGAGCAATGGGGAATAAGTGGGAACTAAGAAAGCGTAGTAAACCCCAAATCCAAAATTAAAAATAAAAAGTAAATCCAAAACAAAATCAACCAAGTCTTCAAACCAAGACCTCATTTATTCAACTTCATTCTTTTTTTTTCTATTTTTGTTTTTTTTGTTTTTCTTTTTTTTTTTTTCATTTTTTTTGAACGTGAACAGTAACATTTGAAAGCATTTGAAAAATAAAACAACAATTAGGTAATATATGTATATACATCAAGCATGGCCAAAATACTACATCAAGCATGGCCAACAAAAACATATCATCCAATGAAACATACCCCCCCACACTTATTCCCAAAACAATTCCATAGCTCCAAAATTCCTTAAGGGTAGGGTGAGATAATGGTTATTCACTTAAGGCTTGTAATGAGCTTCAAAACAACGAAAGGGGAACATAGGCTCAAAGGGGCTATCAAAGGAATTAATTCAAGGTAGGCTCATTTGGCTAGAGGCTTATAAGAACAAAATGCCTAAATCATCTCCCAACATGCATGTGAAGCAAGAAGTATCAACAAGAGTCAAGCCAAGGCTATTGTGCAAGCAATCAATGGGGCAAAACACACCGAATAAAATAGATGATGATGGCTCAAATTCTCACCAAGGGTAAATCTATCACTTTCAATTCGAACTTTCAAAACTAACTTGACATGTAGAGAAAAACAAGGATTTCAATACACAAAATGCCAAGAAACTCCTATTTCAAAAACAATTACCCATTACCTGTACATAACCAAAAATTCAAAGAGAAACATGCAATGTTGTACACAAAACATAAAACCAAAATAACAAAATTAACCTATGTCATATCCTAATTTCGTCCGGGGACCATTGTTTGATGGCATACAACCTTTGCTTGACCGCTTAGAGGTACTTGGCACCCATTGTTGCACAATACGTGAAGTTTCGTAACATGTCGGAAATCAAAGGGAAGCATTGTTACACAATTTGTGAGGTTCCGTAACATGCCGGAAATCAAAAGGAAGCATTGTTATGCAATCCGTGGGGTTCCGTAACATTCCGAAAGCCAAAAAGGAGATGATTACGTAATCCGTAAGGCTCCGTAACATTACGGAAGGAAAACAAGTATCATTACAGAATTCGTAAATTTCCGTAACGTTACGGAAAAAGAATAAGCAAAAAAAGGCAGGGGGTGTATTTAGTAAACAGGGGGTGAAAATAGAAACCAGGCCCACTTGGGCCTTCTAGGATGTTCCTCCAGAAGGCGGTTGCTTCTGGAGGAAGCAACCTAGCTCGCTTGGAGTAAAAAAAGGGCCCTATAACCGGATTCATGGAAATCTAAGGAGTGTAGGTGAATCTATGGTCATGCTAGGTCTCCGACTTGCTTGATAATAGTGAAACCTCGTCTAGAGCTTTCTCTCTTTATAATGTGTTGTCACAGGTATTCCATACCGCCGCAATATTATTATCTTGAGTGATGATACCTCTAGAAAACGGCCATGTGAGATATGGACCATTGGGAGTAGTTATTAGAGACCCCTAGATATTATCCTATAGGTTCCCAAATAGGGGCATGGAGCAAGCACGCTCTGTACCATTTGTTCTCATGCATTCTTCTGTGAATAGCACATAAATTATAGTTTTTATGTATATCTAGTGATATCTTGTCTCTTTAAGAGTAACGCGTCACTTTTTAATGCATACGTTGGGGTGCTACAATGCCTAGAACGTAGTATTAAAAAGATGGATCTCTTTCGGTCTTGTATATGTAAATTACCACTTGTTTTTCTTTTCGTTTCATGCATGTGCATTGCATCATTCATATCAGAGCGTTGATTCACCCCTTTTTAGGTAAATGATGGGGACAAATCAAATCGGAAAAAGATTCTATCAAGTCAAGAT
This sequence comes from Glycine max, assembly GCF_000004515.6. Classification (NCBI taxonomy): domain Eukaryota; kingdom Viridiplantae; phylum Streptophyta; class Magnoliopsida; order Fabales; family Fabaceae; genus Glycine; species Glycine max. The sequence goes on along the minus strand of NC_016089.4, from coordinate 35,242,681 downwards.
TAAGGGCCTAGATGTCACCAGCCTTAAGGAGTTGGGACGGTTGATGGGACCTGTCGCAACCTACCCTTCGGCGGGAGGGCGACGCGTGACTCGCGGGATGCGTGTTCCACGAAAGGAATACGCGCGGAGTCGCCACCAACGTTTATTTGAGGAAAACGTCGGAAAAACCGGAAAAGACGCGATCTACGAACTTTTAAGTGAAAGGTTCGGGAGTTGTATTTACGCATGGGGAAGGTGTTAGCACCCCACACGTCCGTCACAAGGGACGACAGCCTTTAATCGAATGTGCAAACATGACTTTGATTTTTACGTTCCCTTTACGTTCTTATATCTTTTATGCCCTTTTTTATATTTTTCTCTTTTTGTGGTCGACAAGGGTGTTTTCCCTTTGCTCCTACGTATTCCTCAATTTGTGATGAGGAAATCAGACCTACGTAGTTCTTTTTTATGCATGAATCAAGTGATTCTTTTTTACTTTTAAAGGTGATCATTTTAAGGCATTGGACCTTAAAAATGATCCATTTTACTTAGTAAGAAATTGAAATGATAAACTTCAAAAAACCTATTTTGTGGACGAGCTTGACTAGGCGAGTTGATTTTAGCCTTAGTTTCACTTTAGTTATTAGTCAATTCAATTAAGAACGAGAAATCCCAAAGAGAAAACGTCCGATTGATTTTCCGCTTTATTTTACTAAAAGGGTATTTTTTATTATTATATTATTATTTTACTTCTTTTTTTTTATTTCCAACGTGGTTACGGCACGACCGAACGGTCGGAACTCATTTTAACCGAAGTTCACGGATAATACAATTCAAACGATCGGTGGAAATTTATTTTATTTTTAGGTTAAGCGAGAAATGACTTAAATAAAATGGCTTAAGCACGTCAAAAGGGGTACGGAAAGTAAATGAAAACGAGAAGGAAAATACACGAAACACAATGTGGACCACCACGGGTACATAGAATGAATCGAAAAGCTTGGTTCGAGGTACTTACCCATTGAAGACCGAAGAACGATGAAGAACGAATGAAGAACGGTCGAAAACCTTCGCGAAATCACTCACGGAAACGTTATGGAAGCGCCTCGGCTTGGATTTTCTTCACGGAAACAATTTTTCTAAGCAAATTCGAAAGAGAGAGAAGTGCCTAAGGGGCTGAACCCTTTTCACTTCACTTCTCCCCCTATTTATAGAAAATTGGGGGAGAAGCTTGCCACCCAGCTCGCCCAGGCGAGCAGGGTTGCTTCCTCCAGAAGCAACAACCTTCTGGAGGAATCTTCTGGAAGGCCCAAGTGGGCCTGGTTGCTATTTGCACCTCATTTTTACTAAGCACACCCCCCTGCCTTTTTTTTTTGGTGATTCTTTTTTCGTAAAGTTACGGAAACTTATGAATTTCGTAACGATACTTGTTTTCTTTCCGTAATGTTACGGAACCTTGCGGATTACATAATCATCCCCTTTTTGACTTACGGAATGTTACGGAACCTCACTAATTGTGCAACGATGCTTCCATTTGATTTCCGGTGTGTCACGGAACCTTACAGATTGTGCATCAATATTTTCTTTTGTTTTCCGGCATGTCCCAGAATTTCACAAATTGCCTAATGATGGGTGCCAAGCACCTCACAAGGACCAAACAAAAGTTGCATGTCATCAAGCAAAGGTCCCCGGACGAAATTAGGGTATGACAGTTGCCCCTCTTTACTTGTCTTTTATTGGAGATAAAAGGAAAGTAAAGATAAGACACTAATTTCGTTCCTCTCGGTTGACGAGAGTCGCGGGTGACCATAAAATCTTCGCATGCAAATGACTTGTTGTTCCCGGGGGAACAAAAGATGCAGAAGACGATGTCAGTCTCTACATGCTATCAAGCGTTCTGTCTTACAGATAGCAAAAGAATGTTTATACGGATAACCACTCGGGTATTTCCGCCCATCAGCGTGACTCAAAAGTCAGTATGACAGATCTTGTGAGCGCGGAAGATGATGTAAATCTCCGCGTGTCAACGGGCTTGTCGGCTGCGATTGACGAAAGGCGCATAATGACCATAATTTGTCTCTGCGTGCCATCGGACACAACTGTGTCTAAATGGCAAAAAGGTGTGCGGAATGACAATAATTTGTCTCCGCATGTCATCGGGCCCGCCGCCTCTGGATGACAAAAGGGCGCAGAATGACCATAATTTGTCTCTGCGTGCCATCGGACACAACTGTGTCTGAATGGAAAAAGGGTGTGTGGAATGACCATAATTTGTCTCCGCATGTCATCGGGCCTGCCGCCTCTGGATGACAAAAGGGTGCAGAATGACCATAATTTGTCTCTGCGTGCCATCGGACACGACTGTGTCTGAATGGAAAAAGGTGTGCGGAATGACCATAATTTGTCTCCGCATGTCATCGGGCCCGCCGCCTCTGGATGACAAAAGGGTGCAGAATGACCATAATTTGTCTCTGCGTGCCATCGGACACGACTGTGTCTGAATGGCAAAAGGCATGCGGAATGACTATAATTTGTCTCCGCATGTCATCGGGCCCGCCGCCTCTGGATGACAAAAGGGTGCAGAATGACCATAATTTGTCTATGCGTGCCATCGGACACGACTGTGTCTGAATGAAAAAAGGTGTGCAGAATGACCATAATTTGTCTCCGCATGTCATCGGGCCCGCCGCCTCTGGATGATAAAAGGGTGCAGAATGACCATAATTTGTCTCTGCGTGCCATCGGACACGACTGTGTCTGAATGGCAAAAGGCATGCGGAATGACTATAATTTGTCTCCGCATGTCATCGGGCCCGCCGCCTCTGGATGACAAAAGGGTGTAGAATGACCATAATTTGTCTATGCGTGCCATCGGACACGACTGTGTCTGAATGGCAAAAGGCATGCGGAATGACTATAATTTGTCTCCGCATGTCATCGGGCCCGCCGCCTCTGGATGACAAAAGGGTGCAGAATGACCATAATTTGTCTATGCGTGCCATCGGACACGACTGTGTCTGAATGACAAAAGGTGTGCAGAATGACCATAATTTGTCTCCGCATGTCATCGGGCCCGCCGCCTCTGGATGATAAAAGGGTGCAGAATGACCATAATTTGTCTCTGCGTGCCATCGGACACGACTGTGTCTGAATGGCAAAAGGTGTGCGGAATGACCATAATTTGTCTCCGCATGTCATCGGGCCCGCCGCCTCTGGATGACAAAAGGGTGCAGAATGACCATAATTTGTCTCTGCGTGCCATCAGACACGACTGTGTCTGAATGGCAAAAGGTGTGCGGAATGACCATAATTTGTCTCCGCAAGTCACATGACCTCAGGGTCAGTATGACAGAGATTGTGGGGCGGCCGACAAAAGCAAGGCTCTTGCTCCTACGTATCCTCCAATGAGGAATTCAGACCTACGTAGTTCTAGATAACTTGTGAGACTTGAAAAGGTCTCCACCGGAAGATGCTGACATCTCCGGAAAGGGTGCAAATGACCACATTGGCCTCTGCTCATCAATCACACTTGGGGTCACTGAATGACGAGGTGCAGATAACCGTAAGGCGTCTCTGCGGGCTACTAGCTCTTGGGTCATGGTAACAAAAAGCGGTGTGGTCGACAAAAGCGAGGCTCTTGCTCCTACGTATCCTCCAATGAGGAATTCAGACCTACGTAGTTCTGGATAACTTGTGAGACTTGAAAAAGTCTCGGTGTTTTCTCCATTAAAATGCAAACATGCTTTAGTAAAGAGACAAATATTCCAACTGATTAGAGCAGCATATGCTTTTTGGAGTGAAAAACAATGCGTCTACCGGGGAAGGAGAGTCTGTTGATGAAACCCCCCCATAACCATAAATGAGATTTTGGATGTTACCATTTTGTTTCTAAATGACCATTTAGAGGAAACACTGGGTTCAACAAAAATAGAAGAAAATCACTCAGAGTGTATCAACCTCGCACAGGTAAGTGTTTCATCCTAATTCCGAACCATAGATATGTCACGACTTGACTTTGCGAATTATTTCCTATCAAATCAAAAATTACATGCATGATCATGGATCAATAGGACTTCCCTTGGGAATGGGTTCTTTTGGTGGGTTTTTTTTTCCCGGCTTTTGTGTGTTTTTGGCCTTTTCCTTTTCTGTTTCTGTTTTGCGCGAGGCGAACAAGTCACCGACGCACAGGATTTTGGTTGGTAATCAAAGGGAGAAGACCACTTTCAGGTCGTGGTTTCCTTTCCCTTTTTTGTGTTCATTTGGTGACAATTCTGTATTGTACAGATATTGTCCGGTCCAAAGACCCTTCTGCACATTTCTTCTGATTTCTTTCGATCCTTGATCAGGAGCTTTCTTTCCTTCCTTTTACTTTCTCCCACTCTTTAGTTGGGAATTTTCTTTCTTTTCTTTTCGCTTTCTCCCACTCTTTGATTGGGAATTTCCTTTCCTCTCTTTTTTCCTTTGATTGGAAATTTTCCGTCTCTCTTTTTTTTGCTTCCGAGGGTAAGGATTGACATTCTCACCCTGGGTCAAGGTTTATGGTGAGTTAGGATTTTGGCTCAAAGCTTGTAGAATGGCCAGACATGATACATGTCAGGGTTTGGTTTGGTTCAAGGGTAAAAGGGATGCCCCACATTATTTCCATGACACAAATGCAAAAATGATGATTTGGAAACTTTATGCAAAACTGGTCATGCATGCACCTATGTGGACACTCAAGTGTCAAATTTTTATGGTCATGTGATGCTAGGGCTCAGGATTCACTCTATTTTAGTCAACCCAATGTTCCCAAAATATGTTCTTTTATCCATTTGTGCATTCATCCGAGTCCATTTTGGGCATCCGGGGAAATTTCACAGCGTTCACCCTTCGGGTGTACACACATTTTTTCCAAAAACCAGCTATGATCGGCGAATTTCCCAAAGAAGAGTTGGAAGTCATCTCTTTTCAAAAGCATGTCGGTTTTTCAGCTAAACAACTTATTTTTTCTTTTCTTTTTCCTCTCTTTTTTCTTACTTGCTCTCTTTTTCCCTTACTTGCTCTCTTCTTTTCTTATTTGCTCTCTTTTTCATTCATTTTTTTTATTTTTATTTTTATTTTTATTTTTATCATGATTTTTGTTTGTTTTATTATTATTATTTTTGGACGATGTTCCTAAACGAAGAACTCTACACGGTTCCAGAATTTCAAACATCATTGATAGTAATGATATAAACACTAACGCAACAATCCAAACAAAAATGTATGCGCTGTACAAATGACAATCGAAACAACAAAAACAAACATTAGTCTCTCAAGTCAAAACATAACATAAAAATGATAAAAGAAATATGAAAGAAAACATGAATCTGGGGATCTCCCAGTCATGTAGCTCCACTCCCTCCCAAGAAGTCAAGCAAATCGGCCATCTCCTCGTCCTCGTGGGCCTCCTCTCCATCGCTGGGAGCTTCTGGGGGCGCCTCTCCTGCTTGGGCCTCGGACCAATCCCCGGGCCATGTGACCTCTGCCCTGAACTGGTCTGGAGTAGGGCATGAAAAAGAAGCAAAGCCCTGGCTCTGCATGCTGAGGCTCAGCTGGTACAGACAATCATGGGTCTGTACATGTGCCCGGTGGTTGGCCGCCTGCTGGCGAACCAAATGCCGTAAATACTGCTCCATGTCAAATGACCCAGCCGAGCCAGCCTGATGAGGTGGTGGTGGCGCGCCCGCGGCCTATGGAGCATCCCCCTGAGCCTGTCTCTGGGTGCAGTACTTCTCAATAAAAGCCTGGGTGATGCGCGGCCGAATCACCTTGGTAGGTGTAACGGGGACTCCAAATGACTGGTAGAGTCCTGTGATCAGCGCGGGAAATCCCAGGGCCCTGTTGGACTTATCTGGATCCAAAGGGTGCCTGGTAGGCGCCATACCTACAAAAATATAGATGGCATCGGCGATTAACTGAGCCACATGGATACTCATCCGCGTCAGGATGGCGTACACCAGCTGACACTTCGGCAGGGGGAGGTCGGAATTATGGTCGGTGGGCAGAATGTTGTTGAGCAGCAAAGTCATCCATATCTGAGTCAGGGTGGTCATGTTGGTGCGCATAATTCGCACTCGCCTCCCTGCAGCAGTCCGGGCAAAATCCTGCCCCGGTATACATAGCAACTGGGCGATGGCCTCCTCATCGAACCCATCAGACCGGTTCCTCCTCTGGCCGTACTCGCACTCCTGGCCCTCTTCTAGCACCAACGGATATCCCAGGAGCTGGCCGATAGCATCTGCATCAAACGGGATCCACTGACCCCTAACCCAGGACCTCATGTCACGCACGCCCTCCTCTGTTGGCCAAGCATTGGCATAAAATTCGAGGACTATGTCTGGATCAAATTTGGCCATGGGGGTAACTAGTGATGCCCACCGCCGGTGACCTATCTCCTCCTGGAAATCAGTATACTCGTCGTCCCTGAGCTTGACGCGTCGCTCCCGGAGAAATGACCATCCCTTGATGGCTTCGAAGCGCTGCTGATGTACAGCGCTCCTAAAGCGGTGACTGTCATATTCGGGAGCGGAACTAGTTCCTTCAGCCGCCTTATCCTTCCTGGACCTCTTTGAGGCAAGCTTCCTCGGGGCCATTTCCTGTGAAGGCAAACATTTGGAAAGTTAGTTTTACCAAGAAATGCTACTCTTAAAACAAAAATGGCATACAACCTCCTCCAATAAACACAAACATTAATGTAAATTTAGAGCAAACTCATGCACATACTTCCTTATGAACATTCACTCGTGCAAGATATTCTTCTACCTAAGAAAAATGCACCCATGCACAATCAAGGCACCTTCGTTACCTAGATTATTTATATGTACTTCCAAGGTGTATTTGCTACCTACATCACATGCACTTCCTTGGCTAAACTTACATACATGCATACTCAAAGCATTTTGGCTACCAAAAATTGCACACGTGCACATTCTGGTATTTCTAATACCTATGCATATACAAACTTTGTGATGAATCTTGGCTATCTACACAATAAGGTGCTACATTTCATGCTTTATTCAAGTGTTTTTGCTACCTAAAGCCGCATGCAAATTCAAGTATATTTCCTTTTGCTGACTAAAATTGCATTCAAATTAAAAGGTATTTTTGTAAGGTATTTTCTTTACATAACATGCAACATATATATATTTTTTTGTGAGACATTTTGACTACCAAAAATTACATGTACATACATCCAAGTATTTTGCTACCACACCCAAAGTGTAAATTGCCAAAGGTATTTTGCTACCTATTCTAAACCTACACATTTATGATGAGCAAAATTCGTAAACATCTATGCGTAGGGAAATTATTGTAGTGTGGCTCATAGCTGATTGCTGGCCAAAAAGGGTAACTTTACCCAATATGCACCCCCTCTTGTGTTCTTTTGCATAAAAACTTTGGTTCCTAGGCCTAGGATATATGTGGGGCAATTACTTTAGCCCTTTCGAAACTGAATGCATGTCCCAAAAAATAGAAAATATGTGCAAACCAAATTGCCCCATGGGTTGTTTTCCCCTACAAAAATCATGCGCTAATGCCATTGAGGCATTTCACCGAACACTTGGTGGGCGCGCGTTTAGGCATCAATAGCAAGAGAACGGGGACAATGTGGCATGTCCCATTGCTTCAAAATGCATTATAGGCCTAGGGCCATCTCATACAAACCCCCAATTCAACCTAATCAAGCAAGAAAACAATCCAAAATTGCCCCACATATTTGAGCACATTCCCACAATTTAGAGCACCAAAAGGAGATCAAAATACACCAATGAAAAGCTAGAAAGCTTAAGGATGGAATACTTACTTGTTGGTGATGAATAAAAGCGCAAAACGGAATCGAAGAATGCGAAAAGTAGATATCCTAGGGCTGCAAACTCGTAAATTCCGTGGGTATGACTTTTGAAAGGGGGGAAAAGAAGTTTTTGAATGCAAAAACGTCCCCCCTTTCGTCACTTTTATATTTTGGTGCAGGGGTTGCTCGCCCAGGCGAGCTCAGCTCGCCCAGGCGAGCTAACCTGCACTTTTTTTTTTGAGAGGAACATTAACCATGTCCCCTCCTTCCTTATGGGTTAGCGTTTTGCCTATTTGAGCCTACTTAAGTTAGAATTAGGCGTTAATTACTAAAAAACAAACAATGGTAGTAAAATACTGCGAATTCAAAGGATACTGGGCTGCCTTGCACGACGTTCTCTGCTTATTTAGCGCAGAGAAGGGGCAACGATCGGTCGGTCGTGACCCCATCCCCACTTGCATCCGTTCCTAAGTACCTACAAGTAATAAACAACCAGGTATGGCCAATCTTGACCACGTCGTTGTCTTACCTTGATTCGTTTCTGCTGTTCATGTTTTGTTCCTACCCCAGAAGGTAGCTCAAGATGATCTTGCCCCTGTTTTACCACAACAATATGCATGCGCATGCGTATGCATGAATGTTTTCAAACGCAGCAAATTTTAGTGAAAGTTGGTTTAGGTTCAATTTTAATTAAGCGCTTGGGGCATCCCATGAACTGAGCGGAAGGGCTCAGGTGATCACAAATTAACGCAAGGTTTGAAACCAACGTGAGGACTAAAGCCTCGAATCCACGTTCATTTCTTTAAAAGATTGTAACGAGAGATACTGTAGACGGGGAATCCCTGGGGGAAATCCAGAAAACACATAAAGATAAAGAACACGCAACAACATCCTTAATTGCCCCAGATTCTAAGCATAATATCGCTTGACGACATCAGACTTCACGGGTGAAGGTAGCTCTTTGCCATCCATGTTGGTAAGCACCAGGGCTCCTCCGAAAAAAGCCCTCTTCACAACAAAAGGCCCTTCGTAGTTTGGGGCCCATTTTCCTCGATTGTCCTTGACAGCATAGGACATTTTCTTTAGCACAAGGTCTCCCTCATGGAACTTGCGCAAGCGTACCTTCTTGTCGAATGCACTCTTCATTCTTTGCTGGTACAAGCGCCCATGACTCACGGCCGTTAAGCGCTTACCCTCAATGAGGTTGAGCTGGTCATAGCGCGTTTGATCCCACTCTAATTCCTTTAATCCGGATTCTGCCAAGATCCTTAATGATGGGACTTCTACCTCAAACGGTAACACAACCTCCATCCCATATACCAATGAGAACGGCGTCGCCCCAGTTGACGTTCGCACTGAAGTTCAGTAACCGTGTAACGCGAATGAGAGCATTTCGTGCCAATCTCTGTATGACACGGTCATCTTTTGGATAATCTTTTTGATATTCTTATTGGCCGCTTCCACGGCTCCATTCATCTTTGGCCGGTAGGGTGTGGAATTATGATGCTGGATTTTAAACTCCTCGCACATTTCCCCCATCATCTTGTTATTCAGGTTGGTGCCGTTGTCCGTGATAATCTTCCTTGGCAAACCATATCGGCAGATGATCTCTTTCTTAATGAACCTGACCACTACACCCCTCGTGACATTGGTGTAGGAAGCCGCCTCGACCCACTTGGTGAAATAATCTATCGCTACGAGGATGAAGCGATGACCATTCGAGGCCTTGGGCTCAATGGCCCCGATGACATCTATTCCCCACATGGAGAAAGGCCAAGGGGCGGACATGACATTCAGAGGATGCGGTGGAGCATTGACATTATCTGCGAACGCTTGACATTTGTGGCATTTCCTTACATGGACACAACAATCACTTTCCATGGTAAGCCAGTAATAACCTGCTCTTAGGATCTTCCTGGCCATAGCATGCCCGTTGGCGTGTGTTCCAAACGAGCCCTCATGGACTTCCTCGATCATGTGATTCGCCTCCCTAGCATCCACACACCGCAGGAGTGTCATGTCGTGGTTTCTCTTATACAGTATGCTTCCGCTCATGAAGAAACCGGCCGCCAACCTTCTCAAAGTCCTCTTATCATTGTCGGCAATCTCTGGCGGGTATTCTTTGCTTATGACATATCTCTTGATGTCGAAATACCATGGCTTACCGTCCCGTTCCTCTTCTACTTGGTAGCAATGCGCGGGTTTGCCACGACACCAAAATTCAATGTAGGGTGGATCCCCGTGCGGCGTTAGCTGGAACATAGACGCCAAAGTAGCAAGCGCATCCGCCATTTGATTTTCCTCGCGGGGAACATGATGGAAAGAGATCTCATCAAAGGTTTTAGCCAATTCCTTGATATAGGCTTTGTAGGGTATCAGCTTGGGATCTCTAGTTTCCCATTCCCCTCTCAGCTGATGGATTACCAACGCTGAGTCGCCGTACACCTTGAGTAGTTTGACATTGGAGTCAATCGCTGCCTGGACGGCCAGGGCACATGCTTCATATTCGGCCATGTTGTTGGTGCAGTCGAATCCTAGCCTGGCTGTGAAAGGTACACACTGATTGTCCGGAGAGACCAATACTGCCCCAACGCCATGGCCTAGAATGTTTGACGCTTCGTCAAACCATATGGTCCATTTGTCCCGATCTTCGTCCAATTTTTCCTCAAACAAGGCCATGATGTCCTCATCCGGGAATTCAGGATGCATGGGCTGATAGTCATTAAGAGGTTGTTGAGCCAAATAATCTGCTAAGGCGCTTCCTTTTATCGCCTTTTGGGTGACGTAAACTATATCAAACTCGGATAGCAGGACTTGCCACCGGGCGATTCGTCCCGTGAGAGCTAGCTTTTCAAAGATGTACTTAACCGGGTCCATCTTGGATATCAACCAGGTAGTATGGCTCAGCATGTACTGCCTTAGGCGATGGGATGCCCATACTAAAGCACAACACGTTCTTTCGAGCAAGGAGTAATTCATTTCACAGGTCGTGAACTTCTTACTTAGGTAGTAAACAACGCGCTCTTTCTTTCCGGATTCGTCATGTTGCCCCAGCATACACCCCATTGACTCGTCTAAGATTGTCATGTACAAGATGAGAGGCCTTCTAGGTACTGGTGGCATAAGCACGGGAGGATTCATAAGGCACTTCTTGATCCTTCCAAAAGCCTCTTGGCAATCCTCATTCCAGCGATCAGTTTGGTTTTTGCGTAAGAGCTTGAACAACGACTCACAAATGGCGGTGAGCTGCGATATGAATCTGGCAATATAATTCAAGCGTCCCAGGAAGCCTCGGACTTGCCTCTCAGTACGGGGTTCTGGCATCTCAAGGATGGCCTTCACCTTTTCGGGGTCTACCTCTATCCCTTTCTGGCTCACGATGAAACCAAGCAATTTCCCTGATTTGACCCCAAAGGTACACTTGGCGGGGTTCAACCTTAATTGATATTTCTTAAGCCTTTCGAACAACTTCCGTAGGTTGACAAGGTGTTCTTCCTCGGATTTAGATTTAGCAATTATGTCATCCACGTAGACCTCGATCTCTTGATGCATCATATCATGGAACAAAGCTACCATGGCCCGTTGTTAAGTTGCCCCGGCATTCTTGAGTCCAAAGGACATCACCTTGTAACAGAACGTCCCCCACAGGGTGACGAAGGTAGTCTTTTCCATATCCTCTGGTGCCATCTTTATCTGATTGTAACCGGAAAAACCGTCCATGAAGGAAAATAAAGCGAAATTGGCCGTGTTATCTACGAGGATATCGATGTGTGGCAAAGGAAAATTGTCCTTGGGACTGGCCCGATTCAGGTCCCGATAATCCACACACATTCGTACTTTCCCATCTTTCTTAGGGACCGGTACAATGTTGGCAACCCATTCTGGATACCGAGCAACGGCCAGAAAACCAGCGTCAAATTGCTTCTTCACTTCTTCTTTTATCTTCAAGGACGTTTCGGGCTTCATCCTTCTCAGTTTCTGCTTTACCAGGGAACACTCGGGATTTAGAGGTAATCGGTGATGTACAATGTCAGAACTCAAACCGGGCATATCTTGGTATGACCAAGCAAAGATGTCTTGGTAGTCTCTTAGCAGGATTATTAATTCTTCACGGATAGGTGTGGCAATACCTGTGCCTATCTTTACTTCCCTTTTTCCACTACCAATTCCCAAGTCTACTAGTTCTGTTTCTTCTTGATGAGGCCCCATTTCTTGGTCCTCATGGGCGACCATCCTTTCTAATTCTGGGGGAAGTCCCACATCCTCGTTCCCTTCATCTTCCGTTTGATTCGTTTCTTGCTCGAAGTTGATAGGCGGGTCCCAGGTATTAGTACCTTCGGGGGACTCGTCATCGGATCTGCCGTTTCAGAAATAAAGAAGTAAACATGCAAATGGATGAGAATGGGTAGAGACGTAGGAACAGATGAAGAAAGATCCTTGTATTATAAATTAAAAAAAAAACAAAATACACAAAGCCTTAACCAAAAGAAAAACTCTAAAGCCTAGGCCCAACTATAGAGCTTTTAAAACCGTAAAGGTTTACATTATGCTCGCTGCGTAAATGTCGGGGCGTTCCTCCATTTGCCAATTTCCCAGCTGGAAATCAGGAGGGCATGGTCGTACCAAATCCAATGTACTCGGAACATCATCTTCGTATATCGCGACCACTTGACCTTCGTCTCCCAGACCCGCGCTTATAAAGCTTCTACTTATGTGGCAGGGCGGGCTTCCTTCACTTTCTTGTCTCAACCGCGAGCTTTGACCACCGCTCTTCCTTCCCGCGATGTTTCTCTTTATATCTGCCTGAGTGGGCTTATAGCCTAAACCATACTTCCCACGATTTCCTTTGGCATTTATCAGGCTAGTTATGCCGCCGTTGTCTTTGCCTAAACCCATTCCGGGTTCGTAACCGTTCCCCAACATAACTCGGGCCATCATTACTGCTGCATCGGACAGGCAAGGCTGCCCAGAGAAGGAGTCCACGGAGGAAATTCTTACCACCTCAAAAGACTGGAAAGCGGTTTCTAATGACTCCTCTGCGGCTTCCACATAAGGCATAGAGGATGGGAAGCTCACCAAGATGTCTTCCTCGCCTGATACGATGACCAGATGCCCTTCCACTACGAATTTCAACTTTTGGTGGAGTGTAGAGGGAACAACTCCCACTGAGTGGATCCACGGACACCCCAACAGACAGCTGTAGGGGGGTTAATATCCATTATTTGGAAAGTAACTTGACAGTTGTGAGGGCCTATCTGTACTGGGACATCGATCTCTCCCCTAACCTCTCGGCGGGTGCCGTCGAAGGCACGAACCACCATTGAACTCGGCTTTAAGTGGGAGGCATTGAATGGTAATTTCTCCAAAGTGCTCTTAGGCATCACGTTTAAACTGGAACCATTATCGATGAGCACTTTGGCTACGATATGGTCCATACACTTGACTGATACGTGCAAAGCTTTATTATGCCCTCTCCCCTCGGCGGGGATTTCTTCTTCGGCGAAGGTGAGATAGTTGTTGGCAGTGATATTATTGACCAGCCCTCCGAAACCTTCTACCGAGATGTCTTGGGCCACGTGGGCCTCGTTCAGAACTTTTACTAGCAGAGCCCGATGAGGCTCGGAGCTCATGAGTAACTCCAACAGCGAGACCCTGGCCGGGGTTTTGTTGAGCTGTTCGATAACCTTGAATTCGCTCTACTGAATTATACGGAGGAACTCACTGGCTTCCTCTAGCGACACCTCCTTTTTACCATCCTTTTTCTCCGGAAGACCTTTCGCCGAAATATCTTTATTTGAAGCGTGGGGTGCTTCACCATCTTGTTCCTCCACCACTTTTCCTTTCCCCTTGACGTTCGCGGGTTGGACTGGTAGGTCCGGAGGCGCAAACACATGACCGCTACGGGTCACACCACTCAGTCCCGTGATATTTGTTACCTTAGCTGACAACGAGCTGACGTCGGTGGCTTCTTCTTCCTTCCCCCTCGGAGGTGTATATCTCCATGGGACTGCATGGCTATTTTGGTATGGGAAAGGAACAGGTTTAGCTGCTAAGGGGTGTCTGGGTTTTTGCGAAGCTGTGCCCTTGGTGAAGTATATCACCAAGGGTTTGGGCTTCGCAACACTGCTCCCATCCATGGACTGCATGCATATATGCTGCTCCTCTCTTCCTTCACTGCTAACTTCCAGTCGACCTTGATCTATCATTTGCTATAACAATTCCTCTACTCCCAAACACGTTTCCATGTCATGCAGCTCGCCGGAATGCAGTAAATAGGAATCCTCCTTACGCCCACTATGAGGAATCACACCTCCCTTTTGTAGGGCCTCAAAGATAAACCTCCTAGGGGTTGCCACATCCTTTAAAGGTTTAGACCTGCGCGGCTTATCGGACTCAACGGCGTTAACCGCTCCCCCTCCATGATTGGCGAGCGGGTTGGTTCTCACATTGGGCCGATCCTCTTGGAAAGTCAGCCATCCAACATCTATCAAATGTTGGACCTTGTATTTAAGGGCCAAGCATTTTTCAATGGAATGCCCCGGGACACCCCCATGGTACTTGCAAGTTGCGTTAGGGTCATACCACTTTGGGAAAGGGGGTTGGAGGACCTTTCCGGGAGTTACCACGGCCAAATGGTTGGCGATGAGGGACGACAAGAGGTCTTCGTACGTCATTGGGAGTGGGGTGAATTCTTGAAATGGCCTCGGAGGGAAGTTCCTTGTTGCGTTGGAATTACCGGCCGGGCGAGTTGTGTTCGGAGTTGGAACTTGGGGAGCTTCCCTCTGGGTGGGTGCCTTAGGCTGCACAGGTGCTGAACTAGAGGCGTTCCTGGTATGAGCCGAGAAGCTTGGGTGATGTTGCGCGTACTGATAGGTACCATGAGGTGTCTGTGGGGGTTTAACCCACGCGGGCGTTGAAGAGACGGCATGGGCATCTCCTTCCTTCCTTTTTTCCCCCGTTGTCCCGATTCTTTTGGCATTCACACTCGTGGAGGAAACGTAATCGAACTTTCCTCTTTTCAACCCTACCTCGATTCTTTCCCCGGCGAACACTAGGTCCGCGAAGCTGGACGACATGTAACCTACTAGCTTCTCATAGTAGAACACTGGCAGAGTGTCTACCATCATGGTGATCATCTCTCTCTCAACCATGGGAGGAGCCACTTGTGCCGCCAGGTCTCTCCACCGCTGTGCGTATTCTTTAAAGGTTTCGCCCTCTTTCTTGAACATATTCTGCAACTGAGTGCGATCGGGAGCCATATCGGAATTATACTGATATTGCCTTAGGAAGGCAGTAATCAGATCCTTCCAAGTACGGATATGGGAAGCTTCCAAATTAGTGTACCAAACTACCGCGGCTCCGGCCAAGCTATCTTGAAAAAAGTGTATTAATAGCTTCTCATCCTTAGAGTGTGCGCCCATCTTGCGACAGTACATCTTGAGATGGTTTTTGGGACAAGTCGTCCCTTTATACTTGTCGAAGTCCGGTACTTTGAACTTCGGGGGGATAACAACATCGGGTACTAAGCAAAGATCCGTCATGTCTGCGAACGGATAGTCCCCAAATCCTTCCACGGCTCTCAATCTCTCCTCGAGGAGGTCGAGCTTCCTCCTTTCTTCAGTTGCCGGGGGCGGTCCTTCCGTGGCCAAAACTATTGGTTGTGTCGTGATGTTGGGCTGAGGCAACATGCTGGGTGCCGGCCCTTCGGGGATCGGGGGATAGAACTCGACATCCCTTCGAGCATAGTCTTGAGGGTCTTTGTGGACCTCGTCGGGCTGTTGAGGAGGCTTTCTTTCAAGGACGGGAGAAGCAATATGGCCCGCATCGTCTTGCAGGACGGGTGGTGAGTAGTTGGGCGGCAATCCATAAGGGTAAGCCGCTCGGTTGTATCCCAGATGAGGGTTGCCATCGTGCCCCAGTGTGTCCCTTCCCCGTCCTACTATGTTTGAGGGAGGATGGTGCGCAGTTGCCAAGAGAGTCGGGTCTGCTTCGGCAGCCGAACTGACAGCAGCAGCGGTGGCCACATTTTTTTCCATGAGCTGCCTCATTCCTAACATGGCCTCCATCATGGAAGCCATATGTTCTTTCAGAGCCGACATGTCGGCTTTCATCTGTTCCTGTGTCTCCTCTTGATCACCCATCGTTCTAGATTTGGATCTGGTGCGATAGGGATGCCTTGTGGCGCGTTTAGTTATGGTATTTTTCCCTAAAAAACCAAACGTGAGGAGTGGGTAAAGAAAGAAAGAATGCATGCTAGAGATAAAATGCAGGAGTGATTTGATACGCACAAGCTTTTTTGGAGTAGAAACACGGGACCAACTCATTTTATTTCAGAAAGTCGTATCTAGTCAAGGTCTGAGAGACCATACAAGTTTCCTAGCGATTTCTAATTATGTGGGCCATTAAGTCTATCATATGCTGACAATAGCCGAGAAGCCCATGAATTTCTTCGGGGGCGGAGTAGGTGTCCGCCATCGCCTTCGCCTTGGCTAACAATCGGGGAAGTTCTTGACTCCCGTTCAAGGTAAGAGCAAACCGATCCATCCACATGGTTGCCTCTTGGTGTAAAGAGTCGATCACCCTTCCTCTAGCCTCTTTTTTCGCGTATACTTGGGCATACTCGTCCGCGACCCTATGCTTGTGGGCCGTGGCTAGACCTAACTCTTCTTGGTACTTGGCGATGATAGCTAGCATGTTGGTCTCCGTCTCGCATAAACATTGAGACAAGCTCCTTTTGGACCTTGAACAGGCAACTAACTCCTCTTTCAAAACCATGCTATGTGCTCGCGACTGGTCCCTCTCTTCCCTTCACATCTTGAGTTCATTGTTGCTACCCCACAGAGCTCCGCGAAATTTGTTACGGCCATACTCTTCCTTGCGAGCCCTCTTGGCCTCTTGTTCAAGGGCTCTTGCGGTAGTTGCATTCTCTTCCCGTAATCCGGCACACTCCTTCCGGATGTGTGTAGCGGCCAACTTGAACTTTTCCTTGGCAAGTTTCGCCTTTCCTAACTCGCTTTTGAGAGCTTGGACTTCTTCGTCCTCTTCCGGTGCTTCAAAACTCTCTTTGCTGACGACTTTTCACTTGGCGAGCCAATCTAAACCTCGTATATGAACTTTCAGCCATTCTTGGTAACCACCAATGATGGCATTACGAATGCCCCTAAGTTCTTGATCTTTCCTTAACGGGGTTTCCCATGCCTTATGGATTCTTCGTATAGCCTTGAAATTTCGCGCGCCGAAATCCCTCACAAGGAAAGGAGACATGCTTTCTTCCATCGGTGCTCCCCTCATGGGGTACCCTAGTTGTCTTATAGCGAGCGCGAGATTGTAGTTAATACAACCCCTCGTTCCTATCAGCGGAATGTTTGGGTACCCTCCACATGAGTAAAGGACTCCCTCCTTTCCTTCCTTCCATCGGGGGAACCAATTGATTGTTCTACCTCCTATCCCAGCCAAAAGCTAGTCCCAATCTATTCTTCTCTTTTCAGTACATGAGCGATGGCTCTGGAGCGGACATGGATGCCTCGTGTCTTGCTGGAACAGGTGTGAAACCAACCAAACACAGAGGGCGGGCAAGCAACAGATGATCCGTGCGCTACTCTTTTCGCACCTTCGGTTAAATGTGTCAAATAAATCTGCCAAGACAGCTACCACCGGACTTTCCTTGCTATGGTGGTATGCAAGGAAAGCATCGATTGCTGCTAGGTCCACCAAACCATCTACGTTTGGAAAGAGGACGACCCCAAAAATTAGCAAAGCTAACACATCCATAAACGGGACCCAATCTCCTTGATTGGCCATACCCCTCGCCTTGTCTTCTAGGTACTTCCGTGGTAGGCCCGCTATGCCGTTTCGAGTCTGTTTTATGTGGTCCAAACCTCTTGCTGAATCCTTGACCACAGTTGCAATTCTGCTCAAAGAGGGGAGACACCCGGAGGAAAGGTATGGTTTTCTTTCCCTGAGAGGACATCCTAGAATTTCCTCAAATTCTTCAATGGTTGGTACCAATTGGAAGTCTCCGAACGTGAAGCATCTCAAAGGCTGGTCGTAGTATTGGGTGAGTGATGCAATGGCTTCTATGGATACCTCTGCTATGGTCAACTCTAAGATCTTTCCGTAAGTCTTACGGAAGGCTTGCATTTGGAGAGGTTCCATCAACCGCCCTAATTCCTTGATGTTGGTGGTATCTAGGCCTTTAACCTTGACTTGGTAAAACCTCTTGCCGGTTTGATTTGTCCCCATGCTTACTAAAGTGAGACAAAAAGCTGGTGCAAATCAAAACTCCGATATCTCATGGGTGGAATGGATGAATGCATGAAGGAATGCATATGACACAGATGTAATTTTAAGAATGTGGGGGCCCGGGACATTGTCTCCTTCTTAGACACAACGTCTAGGGGTAGCAAAGTGCCCCAACGTATGTATTTAAAACGGTGACCCGGACCCCCCGTTGATTTGTCTATAGAGGGGATCAAGACAGAACCCATATGCGATGCATATGCAAAAGGCGCAATGCGGGAATGTACATAGTATGACAATATTCACTGAACATAAGCAAAAGGGTATATGATACTTATGCATGGCAGTGTGAAAAATGGCACGCAGCGTGTTTGCTCCGTGCCCCTATTTAAGGGACCTATAAGGGAGAGAGCTAACTAGGAATTTAGTGATAACCCCCAAGGTAGTCATATCTCTCTTGATGGTTTCTATAGGTATTATCCCCTTTGAAGAACATACAGCAGCAGTAGGGACTACTAGCAACAATATGTTTTCAAAGAGGAAAACTCTAGATGAGGGTTCACTGTAATCAAGCAAGTCGGAGACCTAGCATGATCACAGATTCACCTCCACTCCTTATGTTCCTATGAACCCGGGTATAGGGCCCTTTTTCAACTCACAGTGTGTGCAAATAGTGTTGGTGTTTGTGTGCATCAAATGAATAAATATTTACCTCATGCATACATTTTAAAACGCACTAAAAGCAACAAAGAGTTTATATACACAAGAACATAATGAAGGGAAACCAACAAAGGAGTAAGTCATGATAAAGCATTGCACAAGATTAAATGGCCTAACTCTCTAAAAACAGTCCCCAGTGGAGTCGCCAACTGTCGCAACCTACCCTTCGGCGGGAGGGCGACGCGTGACTCGCAGGATGCGTGTTCCACGAAAGGAATACGTGCGGAGTCGCCACCAACATTTATTTAAGGAAAACGTCGGAAAAACCGGAAAAGATGCGATCTACGAACTTTTAAGTGAAAGGTTCGGGAGTTGTATTTACGCACGGGGAAGGTGTTAGCACCCCACACGTCCGTCACAAGGGACGGCAGCCTTTAATCGAATGTGCAAACATGACTTTGATTTTTACGTTCCCTTTACGTTCTTATATCTTTTATGCCCTTTTTTATATTTTTCTCTTTTTATGGTCGACAAGGGTGTTTTCCCTTTGCTCCTACGTATTCCTCAATTTGTGATGAGGAAATCAGACCTACGTAGTTCTTTTTTATGCATGAATCAAGTGATTCTTTTTTACTTTAAAAGGAGATCATTTTAAGGCATTGGACCCTAAAAATGATCCATTTTACTTAGTAAGAAATTGAAATGATAAACTTCAAAAAACCTATTTTGTGGACGAGCTTGACTAGGCGAGTTGATTTTAGCCTTAGTTTCACTTTAGTTATTAGTCAATTCAATTAAGAATGAGAAATCCCAAAGAGAAAACGTCCGATTGATTTTCCGCTTTATTTTACTAAAAAGGTATTTTTTATTATTATATTATTATTTTACTTCTTTTTTTTTATTTCCAATGTGGTTATGGCACGACCGAACGGTCGGAACTCATTTTAACCGAAGTTCACGGATAATACAATTCAAACGATCGGTGGAAATTTATTTTATTTTTAGGTTAAGCGAGAAATGACTTAAATAAAATGGCTTAAGCACGTCAAAAGGGGTACGGAAAGTAAATGAAAACGAGAAGGAAAATACACGAAATACAATGTGGACCACCACGGGTACATAGAATGAATCGAAAAGCTTGGTTCGAGGTACTTACCCGTTGAAGACCGAAGAACGATGAAGAACGAATGAAGAACGTCGAAGAACGGTCGAAAACCTTCGCGAAATCACTCACGGAAACGTTACGGAAGCGCCTCGGCTTGGATTTTCTTCACGGAAACAATTTTTCTAAGCAAATTCGAAAGAAAGAGAAGTGCCTAAGGGGCTGAACCCTTTTTCACTTCACTTCTCCCCCTATTTATAGAAAATTGGGGAAGAAGCTTGCCACCCAGCTCGCCCAGGCGGGCTCAGCTCGCCCAGGCGAGCAGGGTTGCTTCCTCCAGAAGCAACAACCTTCTAGAGGAATCTTCTGGAAGGCCCAAGTGGGCCTGGTTACTATTTGCACCCCCATTTTTACTAAGTACACCCCCTGTCTTTTTTTTTTTGGTGATTCTTTTTTCGTAAAGTTATGGAAACTTACGAATTTCGTAACGATACTTGTTTTCTTTCCGTAATGTTACGGAACCTTCCGGATTACATAATCATCCCCTTTTTGACTTACGGAATGTTACAGAACCTCACTAATTGTGCAACGATGCTTCCATTTGATTTCCGGTGTGTCACGGAACCTTACGGATTGTGCATCAATATTTTCTTTTGTTTTCCGGCATGTCCCGGAATTTCACAAATTGCCTAATGATGGGTGCCAAGCACCTCACAAGGACCAAACAAAAGTTGCATGTCATCAAGCAAAGGTCCCCAGACGAAATTAGGGTATGACAGGACCCCTCCAGAGGCAAGCCTTCCGCAAGGCGTACGGAAAGATTTTAGACTTGACCATGGCGGAGGTATTCACGGAAGCCGCTGTATCCCTCACCCAATACTATGACCAGCCATTGAGATGCTTCACATTTGGGGACTTCCAAATAGTACCGACTGTTGAAGAATTTGAGGAGATTCTAGGATGTCCTCTTTAGGGAAGAAAACCATATCTTTTTTCAGGGTTTCTTCCCTCTTTGAGCTAGATTGCAGTTGTGGTCGGGGATTCGGTGAGAGAGTTGGATCGTATAAAGCAAACTCGAAACGGCGTAGTGGGCCTACCGCAGAAATACTTGGAAGGCAAGGCAAGGGATATGGCGAATCAAGAGGAGTGGGTCCTGATTGCGGATATACTTGCTTTGCTAATCTTTGGGGTTGTCCTCTTTCCAAACGTGGACAGTTTTGGTGGACCTAGCTGCGATTGATGCTTTCCTTGCATATCACCATAGCAAGGAGAGCCCGGTGGTGGCTATCTTGGTGGACTTATTTGATACATTTGACCGAAGGTGCGAGAAGAACAATGCACGGATTGTCTGCTGCTTACCCGCTCTTTGTGTGTGGTTGGTTTGCACCTATTCCGACAAGACATAAGGCACCCGTGTCCGCTCCAAAGTTATCGCTCGTGTGTCGAAAAGAGAAGAGTAGATTGGGACCAATACTTGGCTGGGATAGGAGGCAAAACAATCAACTGGTTTCCTCGATGGAAGGAAGGAAAGGAGGGAATTCTCTTCTCATGTGGGGACTACCCAAACATTCCGTTGATAGGGACGAGGGGTTGTATTAACTACAATCCCGCACTTGCTATAAGACAGTTAGGGTACCCCATGAGGGGATCACCGACGGAGGAGAGCCTCTCGCCTTTCCTTGTGAGAGATTTCGGCGCGGAAAGTTTCAAGATTGTACAAAGAGTCCACAAGGCGTGGGAAAGCCCGTTAAGGAAAGATAAAGAACTTAGGGGCATCCGTAATGGCACCATCGGTGGTTATCATGAATGGCTGAAAGTTCATACACGAGAGTTAGATTGGCTCTCCAAGTTGAAAATTATCAACGAGGAGAACTTTGAAGCTCCGGAAGAGGATGAAGAAGTCCGAGCTCTAAAAACAGAGCTAGGAAAGGCAAGACTCACCAAAGAAAAATTCAAGTTAGTCGCTACAGACGTCCAGAAAGAGTGTGTCGAGTTACGAGAAGAAAATGCAGCTACAGCAAGAGCCCTTGAACAAGAAACCAAGAGGGCTCGCAAGGAAGAGCATGGCCGAGATAAAATTCGAGGAGCTTTGTGGGGCAGCAACAATGAGCTCAAGCTCCAGAGAGAGGAAAGAGACCAGTCATGAGTACATGACATGGTCTTAAAGGAGGAATTAACTGCCTACTTAAGATCCAAGAGGAGTTTGGCCCAACACTTAGAAGCCACGGAGCAAAGCATGCTAGCTATAATATGGCAGTACAAAGAAGAGTTAAACCAGTCTTTGACCCATGAACAAAAGCTAGTAGAGGACTTTGCACAAGCATACACTGAGAAGGAAGCAAGAGGGAGGGTGATTGATGCATTATATCATGAAGCGATCATGTGGATGGATAGGTTCCCCTTGACCTTAAATGGAAGTCAAGACCTCCCGCGACTACTAGCCAAAGCAAGGGCCATGGCCGAAGTATGTTCATCCCCAGAGGAAATTCACGGGCTAATCAATTACTGTCAACACATGATAGATTTGATGGCCCATATAATTAGAAACCGTTAGGTTCTGTTGTAACACTTTTGTAAAATCTTGGCTAGATAAAAGCTTTTGTTCCTTTTTATAAAAAGAGAAGTTCTGAAACTCATCACGTTTTCTAAAAAGGCCTTGAGGTGGATCCAAGTGCTCTGATCATTCATTAGCATATTCATGATTTGGTGGCATGCTCACCATTGTTTCTTTCTTTAGGGAACTCACCATAACTAAAAAAGCGCAAAGGCACCCCTATAACACCCGATCCAAAAGTAAGATGGATAACGAAGAGGGAGTGCAAGAACAGATGAAGGCCGACATGTCGGCTTTAAAAGATCAGATGGCTTCCATCACGGAAGCCATGCTAAAAATTCAAAAATCAATAGAAGACAATGCTACGACAGTTGCTTCCAATACAACTAGGGAAGCGGAACTGGTGCTACAACCCGCAATGAACTTGGGCCGGGACAAAAGCGCGACGGGTTTCAATCGGAGGTATAGTCCTCAAGCCTGCCCTTATGGTTTGCCTCCAGACTTCACTCCCCGTACCGCTCCAGACGATTTGAGCCAATCCCCTACCTTCAAGGGGCAACTCCTTCCTCATGCCGACTATCCTCTGCAGGAAGATGATGAAAGAGATGCCCATCTAGGCCCTCTACTTCCCCTCAAGGAACCGACCCCCCATGAGTTGCCCCATCCATGCCCATCCATGCCCCGTCTCAATCCGCACCCATTAAGGAACTCGTTCCCATTTCAAAGGACAAGGGAAAGATCGATCTGCTTGGAGAAAGGTTGAGAGCGGTGGAAGGCCTCGACAACTATCCTTTCTCGGATTTAGCCGATCTATGTTTGGTACCTGACATCATCATTCCTCCCAAGTTTAAGCTACCGGATTTTGATAAATACAAAGGGACGACGTGTCCAAAGAGTCATCTTCAGATGTATGGCCGAAGGATGGGGGCATATTCCATGGACGAAAAGCTGTTAATGCACTTCTTTCAAGACAACTTAATCAGAGCAATAGTGGCGTGGTACACAAATCTGGAAGCCTCTCAGGTTCGGTCATGGAAAGACTTGGCAACTGCTTTCATTAGGCAGTGCCAATACAACACGGATATGGCTCCCGATCGGAACCAACTTCAAAGCATGAGCAAACGAGAACATGAGTCCATTAAGGAATATGCTCAAAGGTGGAGGGACCTAGCAGTCCAAGTCATCCCGCCCATGAATGAGAGGGAAATGATCACGATCATGGTAGATACACTGCCTACGTTCTATTACGAGAAGTTGATAGGATATATGCCGGCCAACTTTGCAGACCTCGTCTTCGCCGGAGAAAGAATCGAGTCCAAACTGAGGAAAGGAAAGTTTGAATATGCCTCCAATGCTGGCCCCAACAACAATAGAAGAGCCTCTGTGGCGGGCACACGGAAAAAGGAAGGGGATACCCACGCGGTCACCACCGCCCCCAACGTGGATGAAAACGCCCCAAAATGCTCAAAACTCATACCAACACAACCACCCGAACTTTTCGATCCGAGTCGGAAGTTCCCTCCCAACTCAAGTAGAAGGGCCTGCCACAACAGAAAAAAGGCCTGCATAACAGACGGCTCCAGCCACACCCCGGCCAGCCAATAATACGACTCCTGGCGCGAGCTATAACAATACACGACGCCCCCCGAGAGACGAGTTCTCTCCTATTCCCATGGCGTATTCCGAGTTATGGCCCTCATTATTGGAAAACCATTTGGTGGTGGCCATACCCGGGAAAGTCTTCCAGTCACCATACCCCAAGTGGTACAACTCAAATGCCACGTGCGCATACCATAGTGGAGCCCCCGGACACAACATTGATTCTTGCCTGCCATTCAAGTATAAGGTGCAACACCTAATAAATGTCGGCTGGCTATCATTTCAAGAAGAGGGCCCCAACGTTATGACCAATCCACTAGACAGTCATGGAGGAGCTAGCGTAAACGCCATAAAAAAGGATAGGCTGTCAGGGTCAAAGAGATTAGAAGATGTGGCTACATCCAGAAGATTCATCTACCAATCGCTGCAGGCAGCATGCATGGTCTCTCGTGGCAGAGACAAAAGTGACGAATGTCTGTTTCATCTCGGGAAATCACACGACATGGAAACCTGCCCCGCGGTGGAAGAGCTGCTTCAACGGCTCATGGACTGGGGGTAGCTCGAAGTGTCCGAGGGAGATAGGGAAGAACCATAGATTTGCACGCAGTCAATAGAAAGGAAGGCTCCCCCAACCCCCAAAGCCCTAGTAATATGTTTCACTAGGAATGTGACCGGCTCCAGGTCCGAGTACCCCCCGACAGTGCCCAAGCTGACGCCGTTTTCCTATCAAAGCAATAAGGCCGTCCCATGGAAATATACCCTTCCCGCTTTTGGAGAAGGGGCTGCAACCGAGGTTGACTCCTTGTCAACCAAAGTGACCAACATTACCAGCCTTAGTGGCGTAACCCGCAGTGGCCGGGTGTTCGCTCCCCCTCACTCGGTGGAATTGCACTCCAAGGGGAAAGCACCCATGATCCAAGAGTCCGCAGGCACGGCCACCCCCTCGAAAGAAGTGGATCCCCCGGTAGTAAAGGGAGCTGAAAAGAAGGAAGGTCTCCAAGGAAAGGCAGTGACCTTGGAAGAGGCTCATGATTTCCTTCTTCTCATCCAACAAAGTGAGTTTAAAGTAGTTGAGCAATTGAATAAAACTCCAGCAAGGATCTCTTTGCTCGAACTGCTCATAAACTCCGAGCCTCATCATGCACTATTGGTAAAGGTCCTCAACGAAGCCCACGTAGCACACGACATCTCAGTCGAGGGTTTTGAAGGCATTGTTAATCACATAACTACTAATAACTATATCGTGTTCGCGGAAGAAGAGATTCCGGTTGAGGGGAGAGGGCACATCAAAGCTCTACATGTGTCTGTCGCTAAGGTACTCATCGACAATGGTTGAAGTTTAAATGTGATGCCAAAGACCACCTTGGAGAAACTTCCTTTTAATGCATCACGTCTAAAACCGAGTTCGATGGTAGTACGAGCCTTCGACAGTAGTCGGCGGGAGGTGATGGAGGAAATTGACATCCCCATTCAGATAGGCCCCCACACATGCAATGTGGTTTTCCAAGTGATGGACATAAATCCCGCCTACAGCTGCCTTTTGGGGGAGGCCATGGATTCACGCGCTAGGAGTGGTCCCTTCAATGCTTTACCAGAAATTGAAATTCCCGGTTGGTGGACTCTTGGTGATAGTGTCAGGCGAAGAGGATATGTTGGTAAGCTGCCCCTCCTCCGCACCATATGTAGAGGCAGCGGACGAATCATTGGAAACAGCTTTCCAATCCTTCGAGGTGGTAAGTTGTGCCTCTGTGGAAACAAGTCCATTGCTATTGTCGCAACGTGCCCTTCGCGGGCGAGGCTCACGGGTGCGCTTTCCAAAGGAGGAAAGATGTGCGGAGTCGCCACCAACGTTTATTTGTGGGAAACGTCAGAAAAACCGAAGGAAACCGGTCAAAATGAAAATTCTAAGTTCGGGAGTTGTATTTACGCTTGAGGAAGGTATTAGCACTTCTCACGTTTGTCTCAAAGGACAACATTCTATTTTTTAGAATTGTGGAAATTGTGTTACCTTAACTTTTATTTCTTTTTATTTTTTGAGGTCGACAAAAGCGGGGCTTTTGCTCCTACGTACCCTCCATCAAAGAGGAAATCAGACCTACGTAGTTCTTTCTTATGCGTGAATCAAGTGATTCTTTTTACTTGAAAGGTGATCATTTTAAGGCGTTGGACCTTAAAAATGATCCATTTTACTTGGTAAGAAACTGAAATGATAAACGTTGAAAACCCTATTTTTTGTGGACGAGCTTGACTAGGCGAGTCGATTTTAGCCTTAATTTCACTTTAGTTATTAGTCAATTCAATTAAGAATGAGAAATCCCAAAGAGAAAACGTCCGATTGATTTTTCGCTTTATTTTACTAAAAGGTATTTTTTTTTATTATTCTATTATTATTTTACCTCTTTTTTTATTTCCAACGTGGTTACGGCACGACCGAACGGTCGGAATTCATTTTAACAAAAATTAACGGATGATACAATTCAAACGATCGGTGGAAATTTATTTTATTTTTAGATTAAGCGAGAAATGACTTAAATAAATGGCTTAAGCACGTCAAAAGGGGGTATAAAAAGCGAATGAAAACGAGAATAAAAATACATGAAACAAAATGTGGACCACCACAGGTACATAGAATGAATTGAAAAGCTTGGTTTGAGGTACTTACCCGTTGAAGACTGAAGAAAACGAAGAACGAACGATGAATTGTTGAAGAACGGTCGAGAATCTTCGCGTAATTACTCACGGAAACGTTACGGAAGCGCCTCGACTTGGATTTTCTTCACGGAAATAATTTTCCTTAGCAATTTCGAGAGAGGGAGAAGTGCCAAGAAGGCTGAACACTTTTCTTCTTCACTCCTCCCCCTATTTATAGCAAAATAGGGGAGGAGCTTGCCACCCAGCTCGCCCAGTCGAGCTCAGCTCGCCCAGGCGAGCAAGGTTGCTTCCTCCAGAAGCAACAACCTTCTGGAGGAAGGATCTGGAAGGCCCAAGTGGGCCAGATTGCTATTTGTATCCCCCTTTTTACTAAATGCACCCCCCTTCTATTTTTTTTTGGTAATTCTTTTTCCGTAACATTACAAAACTTTACGAATTTCGTAACGATACTTATTTTCCTTCCGCAAGGTTACGAATCCTTACGGATTATATATTTACTCATTTTTAGCTTTCGAAGAAGTTACGGAAACTCACGGATTGCGCAAAAACACCTTTTTTCGATTTCTGCCACATTACGGAATTTCACGGATCGCGCAAACCTGCTTCCTTTTGATTTCTGACACGTCTCGGGACTTCATTTATTGTGCAACAAAGGACACCAAGTATCTCAAAGCGGCTAACCAAAGGTTGCATGTCATCAAGTAATAATCCCCGGACGAAATTAGGGTATGACAGTTGCCCCTCTTTACTTACCTCTCATCGGAGATAAGAGGAAAGCAAAGATAGGACACTGATTTCGTCTGTCCTGCTCTTTCCGTGATGACGACTCTCGTCTCTACTCCTTCTTTTTTCTTCTGCACAAAACAAAATACAAACAACAACAAGAACAACGAATATAATATACATATACACATGTACACATACTTGGCGAAGGAACCGATCCGGAAAACAACAGAAGAACGTATTTCCCAGTCACCAGAGGCTTCACGCTTGATAATGGAGGACACATGAAAAGCGCTAGGCAATAACATTCATGGGGCTCCGGAAAAGGGTTGAGAATGGAGAATTGCACTAAGCAATCACTACGCATGGCTCCAAACTCGAAGGTGGAGGACGCATGAACGAAAACGCAATTCATGGGGCTGTGAAAAAGGTTGAGAATGGAGAATTGCACTAAGCAATCACTACGCATGGCTCCAAACTCGAAGGTGGAGGACAAATGAACGAAAACGCAATTCATGGGCTCCGGAAAAGGGTAGGAATGGAGAATTGCACCAAGCAATCACTACGCATGGCTCCAAACTCGAAGGTGGAGGACACATGAACGAAAACGCAATTCATGGGCTCCGGAAAAGGGTGAGAATGCAGAATTGCACTAAGCAATCACTACGCATGGCTCCAAACTCGAAGGTGGAGGAGACATGAATGAAAACGCAATTCATGGGGCTCCGGAAAAGGGTGAGAATGGAGAATTGCACTAAGCAATCACTACGCATGGCTCCAAACTCGAAGGTGGAGGACACATGAACGAAAACGCAATTCATGGGGCTCCGGAAAAGGGTTGAGAATGGAGAATTGCACTAAGCAATCACTACGCATGGCTCCAAACTCGAAGGTGGAGGACGCATGAACGAAAACGCAATTCATGGGGCTCCGAAAAAGGGTTGAGAATGGAGAATTGCACTAAGCAATCACTACGCATGGCTCCAAACTCGAAGGTGGAGGACGCATGAACGAAAACGCAATTCATGGGGCTCCGGAAAAGGGTTGAGAATGGAGAATTGCACTAAGCAATCACTACGCATGGCTCCAAACTCAAAGGTGGAGGATGTATGAACAAAAACGCAATTCATGGGGCTCCGGAAAAGGGTGAGAATGGAGAATTGCACTAAGCAATCACTACGCATGGCTCCAAACTCGAAGGTGGAGGACACATGACCGAAAACGCAACTCATGGGCTCCGGAAAAGGGTGAGAATGCAGAATTGCACTAAGCAATCACTACGCATGGCTCCAAACTCGAAGGTGGAGGAGACATGAATGAAAACGCAATTCATGGGGCTCCGGAAAAGGGTGAGAATGGAGAATTGCACTAAGCAATCACTACGCATGGCTCCAAACTCGAAGGTGGAGGACACATGAACGAAAACGCAATTCATGGGGCTCCGGAAAAGGGTTGAGAATGGAGAATTGCACTAAGCAATCACGACGCATGGCTCCAAACTCGAAGGTGGAGGACGCATGAACGAAAACGCAATTCGTGGGGCTCTGAAAAACGTTGAGAATGGAGAATTGCACTAAGCAATCACTACGCATAGCTCCAAACTTGAAAGTGGAGGACACATGAACGAAAACGCAATTCATGGGGCTCCGAAAAAGGTTGAGAATGGAGAATTGCACTAAGCAATCACTACGCATAGCTCCAAACTTGAAGGTGGAGGACACATGAACAAAAATGCAATTCATGGGGCTGTGAAAAAGGTTGAGAATGGAGAATTGCACTAAGCAATCACTACGCATAGCTCCAAACTCGAAGGTGGAGGACACATGAACGAAAACGCAATTCATGGGGCTCCGAAAAAGGTTGAGAATGGAGAATTGCACTAAGCAATCACTACGCCTAGCTCCAAACTCGAAGGTGGAGGACACATGAACGAAAATGCAATTCATGGGGCTCCGAAAAAGGTTGAGAATGGAGAATTGCACTAAGCAATCACTACGCATAGCTCCAAACTCGAAGGTGGAGGACACATGAACGAAAACGCAATTCATGGGGCTCCGGAAAAGGGTGAGAATGGAGAATTGCACTAAGCAATCACTACGCATGGCTCCAAACTCGAAGGTGGAGGACACATGAACGAAAGCGCAATTCATGGGCTCTAGAAAAGGGTGGTCGGCAGGACCGAACGATCCACCAGGTCTTTCCACCTACAAAAGCAAACATGCTTTTTGCAAAGAAAAATAAATCATTCGCGAGAGCACCATCTCTTAGAGAAATAATATACTTGTGCTAAAGGTAATCTTCCTTGTAATCGAGAATGAAGGGTAGGATGTCAACTTTTAGCTTTTAAATGAACATGCAGGGGAAACATCGGGCTAAGCTGAAAATAAATCACTGATAGTGTATAAAACTCACAAGGCAAGTGTTTTATGCTATTCCTAAACCATAACTACACCATGACTCTATTTTGCACGCGACTTCCTATCGAATCAAAGATCTAACGTACGATCACGGGCCAATAGGGTTTTCTCGAGGGTAGTGTATTTTGGACAGGAAGCTGGGTGTTTCGGTCTTTTCCTCTTTGTTCATGTGGGGTGGGATATCGCCAGTCGTGAATGACTTTGAATGGAAATTCGAAAGGAAGAGACACCAAAATTGGGTTTTCCTTCGCCGGCAGTCCCTTACCTTGCTGACAATTTATCTGGCTTGAAGAGTTTCTGTCCTTTTTGTTTCATTGATCGAGAATTGCTTCTTTTCCCTTTTCACTTCCTTTTTGATCTTTGATCGAGAATCCTTCTTTCCTTTCTTCTGTTCTTTTCTTTATTTTCATCTCTTTTTTCCTTCTTTTTTTTTATTTCTTCCTTTTCTTTCTTTTCACTTTTCCTTCCCTATCCCTTTCTTTGGGAAATCGGGTTTTAGCATTCTATTTGCTCTCCCTTGAGGAGATTCCACTGTCCTTTGCTTCGGGGGAAAGAATGAGGATTCCTTTTTTACAGGCCAAGGTTCAATAAGGTCTAAGGTTGTGTTTCAATGGGGTCTTTTATCGTGGGAACCCAATCTTGATATCTAGGGCGAAACAAATTTGGGTGTCAAGGTGTCGGTCTCGGGCCGAACTTCCATATTACTCCACAAGGCACGCGTGACAATGATGATTTGAAAACAACATGCAAAATTAGTCATGGCTACAGCCAGGTGGGCGCTCAAGCATCCCGTTTATGGCATTGTGATACTACGGTTGGGAATTTACACAGACAGACCCAATGTTTCCAAATTATGTTCTTTCATCAGTTCAATGAATTCATCCATTCTTATCTTAGTTTATTCCGGAAAATAAACTCTTAGCATCAGTCCCTTGTTTCCAGAAGATACGTTTGCTCTTTACGAATGATTTATACTTCTTAACTATAACATGTCGACCTTCAAGGTCTTCCTTTCTTTTTCCTTTTTTTGTTTTATATTCACAAAACTATACACCGATGGCACTTTATGAGGAAAACTTTCCTTTGTATATCTACATTTTTATACATGACAAACTTTTTCTGTACACGCATTGGAACTCTTTCTCTTTACGTCACACGGTCTAT
The DNA here is from genome assembly GCF_000004515.6 of Glycine max. Lineage (NCBI taxonomy): Eukaryota > Viridiplantae > Streptophyta > Magnoliopsida > Fabales > Fabaceae > Glycine > Glycine max. The sequence goes on along the minus strand of NC_016089.4, from coordinate 35,211,779 downwards.
ATACAAACCCTATTTACGTTCAAAGATTTTTTTTTCCAACACACACTCAGGGTTCATACAAAAGTTTCTTCATATACACTCGTTGCTCACACACACAAGAATTCCTTTCCACGCATCATTTACACACAAAAAATCCTTTTATACACACTTTCCTTTTACACATATATATAAATAAAAATCTTTTTCATGACTTTTATTCACAACGCTTCTTTCTTTTTACTAGGATTTTTGGTTCATTTTATTTTTAGGACGACGTTCCTAAATGAAACACTCTACACGGTTCCGGAATTTCAACAAACACTATTGACAACAATGAAGTAAGCACTAACGCAATAGTCCAAACAAAATATATGCACAAAACAAATGACAATCACGACATCAAAAAAAAAACGTTAGTCCCTCAAGTCATGTAAATGATAAAGGATGAAACATAAAAGAACATGAATCTGGGGATCCCACGGTCATGTGGCTCAGCATGCCACCGGTCTCTTGGGACACGGTAACAAAAAGTGGGGTGGTCGACAAAAGCAGGGCTTTTGCTCCTACGTATCCTCAATTTGTGATGAGGAACTCAGACCTACGTAGTTCTTGCCAACTGTGAGACTAAAATAGTCTCGGCATTTTCTTCACTAAAATGCGAACATGCTCTAGTAAAGAGACAAAACTTCCAACTGATCAGAGCAACATATGTTTTTTGGACGAAAAACAATGTGTCTATCGAGGAAGGAGAGCATGCCGATGAAATTTTCTCATGACCGTAAATGAGCTTTTGGATGTTAGCATTTCGTTTCTAAATGACCATTTAGAGGAAGCACTGGGTTCAACAAAAATAGAAGAAAATCACTCAAAGTGTATCAATCTCACACAGGTAAGTGTTTTATCCTAATTCCGAACCATAGATATGTCATGACTTGATTTTGCAAATCATTTTCTATCAAATCAAAGATTACATGCGTGATCATGGGTCAATAGGACTTTTTCTTGAGAATGGTTTTTTTTTCTTGGTAGGAAATTTGGCTTTGAGTGTTTCTGCCTTTTCCTTTTCTGTTTTTGTTTAGTGCGGGGCGAGAAAGTCGCTAGCGCACATGATTTTGGTTGTCAATCAAAGGGAGAGGGCCACTTTGGGTCATGGTTTCCTTTTTTGTTTACCTGGTGACAATTATGTATTGTTCAGATATTGTCTGGTCCAAAGACCTTTCTGCATATTTCTTTTTCTTCCGATCCATGATCGAGAATTTTTCTTTCTTTTTTTTTTTTTGCTTTCTCCCACTCTTTTATTGGGAATTTTCTTTCTTTTTTTGTGTCTTCTTCCGATTCTTTTGATCAGGAATTTTTTCTTTTTTTTTGTTTTATCTCGAGGGCAAGGTTTATGGTAAGTTGGGATTCTGGCTCAAGGCTTGTAGAACGGCTGGTCATGATATATGTCAGGGTTTGGCCAGCGGTTTGGGGATAAAGGGGATGTCCTACATTATTTCCATGATACACATGCAACAATGATGATTAGGAAATTTTATGCAAAACTGGTCACACATGCACCCATGTGGACACTCAAGCATCAAGTTTTTATGGTCATGTGACACTAGGGCTCAGGATTCATTTTCCCTATTTTAAGTCAACCCAGTGCTTCCAAAATATGTTCTTCTATCAATTTGTGCATTCATCTGAGTCTATCTTGGATGTTCGAAAAACTTTTCACAGCATTTACCCTTCAAATGTGTACACATTTTTTTCAAAAACTGGTTAAGATCAGTGAAATCTTTCAAAGAAAAGTTGGAAATTATCTCTTTTCACAAGCATGTTGTTTTTTAGCTAGACAACTTTTTATTATTATTATATTTTTTATTATTTTTCTTTCTATTTTTTTTCTCTTATTCTTTTCTTGCTCGCTCTCTTTTTGCTCATACGTATATTTTGTGAGGTATTTTGCCATATACATGCGTGTCCAAGGTATCTTGCTACCTAAACATACATATATATGTTTTGTGTGATATTTTTGCTATATACATGCACATCCAAGGTATCTTGCTACCTAAACATGCATATATATATTTTGTGAAGTATTTTTGCTACATACAAGCATATTCAAGGTATCTTTCTACCTAAACATACATATATATTATTTTTTTTGTGAGGTATGACTACCTTCCGAGCTTGTGCTTGTTTTATTTACATTCCTAGGATCATGAGCAACTAGGTGTGTCCTGCTATGACTTGAGAAACAAAGGTGATCAAATAACAAGCAGAGATTTAAAAGGTACTAGGTTGCCTCCTAGTAGCGCTTCTTTAACGTCTTGAGCTGGACGCATGATGGCTTGTTGGTCACGGACCTAGTACTTTCCTTACCTTTGACTTTGGACTTGGTCGCCTATTGGTCGGCCATGGGTCGTAAGCAGCGCTCTAACCTTTTTGTGGATGAGCTGAGGTGAACTCTAGAGGTGATGGCGGTGCATTTGTTGCCCACCGCTGGCCATCCCCAGGCTGCTGTGGTGTTTCGCCCTGCGCCTGCCTGGAGACGCAGTACTTCTTGATGAAAACTCGATTAGTAGGGGGCCTGATGCCCTTGCTGGAGGTGGCAGGTACTCCGTAGAACTGACAGAGACCCGTAATTAGAGCTTGACAACTCCAAGACCCTGTTGGACTTCTTCGGGTCGACTGGGTGTCTTGCAGGCGCGATCCCTGCAAACAATAGATGAAATCAGAAATCAGTTGAGCGATGTGCATACTTACCTATGTCATGATGACGTGACCTTGCCGGGGGGAACGGGCACCCTGTAGGACTACAGAGGCCCGTAACCATAGCTGGAAACCCCAAGGCCCTGTTGGACTTCTCCGGGTCCACTGGGTGTCTTTGTGGGTGCGATTCCTACAAAGAATAGCTGGTATCAAAAATCAGTTGAACCATATGTATACTTACCTATGTCACGATGGCATGACCTTGCTGGGGGAACGGGCACCCTATAGGACTGACAGAGGCCCGTAACCAGAGCTGGAAACCCCAGGGCCCTGTTGGACTTCTTCGGGCCCACTGGGCATCTTGTGGGCGCGATCCCTGCAAACAATAGATGGCATAAAAAATCAATTGAACCATGTGCATACTTACCTATGTCATGACGGCACAGACCAACCGATACATCTGCAGGGGGAGATTGGCATTATGGTCGCCGGGCAGAATGTTACTAAATAGCAATGTTATCCATATCCATGTAAAAGTGGTCATGTTGGTGCGCATGATCCACACTCGTCTTTTTGCAGCGACACGGGTGAAATCTTGCCCTGCTATGCATAGTAGACGCGTGATAGCCTCCCTCTCTGGATGTGCTCGCACAGTTGGTCACCCTCTAATATCAGGGGGTGGCCCAGGAACTGATAAAAGGAAACTACTAGCCCCTTAACCGGGAGCGCAAGTCTCGGTTAAGCATCTAAGGGCAAAGGACCTTATATTCTCCTAAGGTGTGATATGGAGCACACTGAAAATGAGTACGCGCAGCCCTCTAAAGGAGAGGGCGTGCAACCCTCTACAGGCGAGGATGTGCAGTCCTCTGGTGGCGAGGACATACAGTCCTCTAAAGGTGATAAGTACTAGTACCCAAGGGTCCACCTTTATGAGAAAGCAAGAGATCGACTCATCGAGAGGGCCGGTCATCCAAAAAGATTGGACACGAGATGTAGGAAATCTATGCAGTTAACATGATTTTTAGGGATGCAGACGCATGCAACCTTTGTTGTGAAATTTGGTAATGCTGACCGCACATGAAACAATGCAATGCAATGGAAAGTTGTACAATGTTCATGACATTCTTTCCCTATTTTGTGATTTTGATTTTGATTTAATCTTTTTGGAAAACACAGATTGACTGTCCTTTTGAAAAAGGTGATAATTCATGCAACCCTATCCTATCTTTTGCAAATCTCTCCGGGAACTCCCTCAGAGTGTATGTTGTGTTTTATTTAGTCACTTGTCCATTTTGGAGTGACGACAATGGAGCCGTTTGACGTTTAATCAATCTATTGAAATTCCAGGGTTTGTCTCCCCTCTTTTTTTTTTCTTGTTTAAAAACATCGACGGGTGAGAACTTTTGATCTGCCCCTATGTTCACTTGAGGCTCATGCACGATGCCCCTCATTGCCCCAGTGTAAGGCTTTGAGGTACCAATTGTTATCTTTCGTCATGACCTTGTACCTGGGAACCTATTGGGTGAAAACTTCTAATCTGCCCCTAGGTTCACTTGAGGTTTTTACATGGTGCCTTTCATTGCCCCAGTGCAAGGCTTTGAGGCACAATCGTTGTCTTTCGCCATGACCTTGCAGCAAGGAACCTATTGGGTGAGAACTTCTAATCTGCCCCTAGGTTCGTTTGAGGTTTATGCATGGTGCCTTTCATTGCCCCAGTGTAGGGCTTAGAGGTACCAATTGTTGTCTTGTTTTCACAACCTCATAGCGAGGAAGAATGAAAGAAGCAGTTGATTCTTGCAAAAAGAATTTTCTAAGGACGAGAAATAGTTGAAGGATTTTTCAGTTGATGGATTTAAGTCAAATGACTCCTATGTAGAAGCAAGATGTTTTGATGTCTTGATGATGCTAAAGGATCATGTGCTTCTAAGTTTTATTCAAGACAAGAATCCAAGAAAGTCAAGATATATGATCAAGTTTGATCTCTTAGAATCTTTAGGAAGAAGTTTCCAAATTGAAAACAAACAAAAGGTTTGACCAAAGAATTCTATCATTTCAAATTGAGATTTGCTCTCTGGTTATCGATTACCAGCAGTTGAGAATGTTTTAATTCAAAATTTTAAAACCTCTAATCGATTACATAAGTCTTGTAATTGATTACCAGAGGGGATTTTCAGAAAATAATTTCCAAGAGACATATCTATTCAAATGTTTTATGAACGGCCATTCAAATGTTTTAAAGAGAGTTTTCATTGCCCAAACAGTTTTATCCTCTCGAAAGATCAAGAGTTTTTCTGAACTGAAATGTCTTATCCTCTCAAAAAGATTCCTTGGTCAACCACTTGCATATTCAATAAGGAATTTTGATTGATCTTCATTTTACAATCTACCTCTTTTAAGAGAGACCTCTTCTTCTCTTCTTCTTATTTCTGAAAAGGGATTAAGAGACCGTGGGTCTCTTGTTGTATGGGATTTTTGAACACAAGGGAAGGGTTGTCCCTGTGTGCATTGTTAATCCGAAAAGAGAGAGTGAAAGTTTAATTGGGGAGTAGTCTTTTTATCTTAATTCAACCCCCCTTTTTCTTAAGGTAACTGAGGCCATTTATCCAACATCCTATTCTTGATAACTCACCTCTCTCTAAAAAGACAAACTTTCCGGAATGATAAAATGAGGTCACATGGACGTCTTGAAAACAACAGTCAATCAAATGCTTTTTTTTTATTATTTTGAAACTTATTTGTTTTGAACTTTACACGTTATTTTACGGCAGCCCCACCAACGTGCAAGACGAGTAATCTCTGATTGAATGGTCTTGGAAGTCCAAACTCAGGAGCAGAGGTCGCTTGAGCAAATGGACCAATGGCTTGCACTCAATTCTGGTGAAAGTTGAAAATCCTGATGAGTCATTAGAGACATCTAACAACAGCTTTCAAAATTGCCACATGTGTGGCATCTCTTGTTAATGTCAGGATTTACATGCGATTCTCCTCAAATTTCAGCCAGCCCGAATCAATTAGACCTTGCACCTTACGCTTCAGGCCCCTACAATGCTCAATGGAATGCCCCGGGGCTTCTCCATGACAAGCACACGTTGCGTTCGAGTCGTATTCTCAGAGAAATGGAGGTTGATGAGCCTTGGTTAGGCTTATGGCTACCATTAAATTATCAAGTAGACATGGGAGCAAGTCAGCATAGGACACTGGAATTGGGGGTGAATTCTAAGGCTTTCTCGCTGCAAAATTCATTTCTTGGTTGGTGTTTTGGTTTACGCTAAAGGTGGTGTTTGTCATTGGAAGTGCGGTAGGTAGGCTTTGTGGTTGATTTTAGGGATGGCCTTTGTGGATAATTGGGCGGTGGGTAAGGAGAAGGTTTGTTATTGGCTGAGTAATGACATTGTTGGGTTGGTGGGATACTTGGTCGTATAAGAATGGCAGTCACAACATAGGTTTCTCCCTCCTTCTCGTCCTCTTCACTTGCCCTAGTTTTTTTTTTTGGCATTTATCAAAGTATGATGATCAGATTTGCCTCTTTTTAGACTCACTTTGATCATTTCGCCGACGAAGACCAAATCCGCAAAGCTTTGAAGGTGCGTAGCCCACCATTTTCCCTAGTAGAATACTAGTAATGTGTCTACTATCATTGTCATCGTTTTTTCGTCATTGAGGTGCCACTTGAGCTGCCAGGTTCTCCACCTTTGGGCGTATTCTTTGAAAGATCCGTGCCCCCTTTTTTGCACATGTTTTGTAGTTGCATCTTATCCGAAGCCATTATACCGACCCTACCTAACGAAGGCAACCATTAGGTCCTCCCAGGAATGGACTCGGGAAGGTTCCAAGTTAGTGTACCAGGTAACAACTACCCCAGTAAGACTTTCTTGGAAGGAATGTATCAACAATTCCTCATCTTTTGCGTATGCCCCCATCTTCCGACAATACATCTTTAGATGGTTCTTGGGGCAAGTAATCCCTTTGTACTTGTCAAAGTCCAGCACCTTGAACTTGGGAGGGGTGATGATATTGGGTACTAGGAACAACTCTTCTAGGTTAGCAAAGGCATAATCTTCACCTCCTTCAATGGCCCTGAGTCTTTCCTCTAGATGATCCAGCTTTCCCATTTCTACCATAGCATGAGGGTTTTTACTTGTCGTGGAATGCAAGAGGTGTAGTTGTGGGTGATACTAAGGGCCTTCCGAAGTGTTTTCAAGGGGTATACCACCAACTGCTTGCCCTTCAGTGGCATATCCGAGCCAAGGCTCGAAGTCGGCTAGATTGTGATGGGGAATTTCATGTGTCTCACCCATGGGTTGAGAGACATGTGCATGAACAGTTTGGGGTTGTCGGCTCTCAATGGGTATAGGAGTGGACTTATTGACATCCTCATTGAGAGTGTACGCCACATTGGGTGGTGTATAGTTGGGAGGCAGACCTTGTGGCGGGAAGGCGTGCTTGTTTGGATTTTGCACATCATGGAGGCCGTCCCTACTTCCCAAATCTTTGCCTACCATATCTAAGGTCGGATGATTCATTTGGTTGAGGCCAGATGGGGACGTCGGGTTCACCTTAGCAACAATGCTGGTAGCGGCAATTGCAACCGCATTGGCTTCCATTATCTTCTTCACGCTCATCATGGCCTCCATCATTGCGGCCATTTGCTCTTTCATGGCCTCCATGTCGGCCTCCATCTACTCTTGTACCTCCTCTGCTTTACCCATTACTCTAGCTCTAGCACAGGTTCGGTGAGGGCACCGTAAAGCATGTTTTTTTTTCTTTTTTATAACAATGATTAGGTTCTCTTTTTCTTTTCAAGGAAAGAATGCAATGAGCAATGCAACCAATGAACAACATGGATGTATGCGAATGATGCACAATTGAAATATTGCGAATTTTTACACAGGATATGGGGTTGAATCAATTTAGATTTTCAACATGGTCCATGACATCTCCGTCAAGGTGAAACTGGAAGTAACAGGGACATTGACAGCCCTAAATGTGTTTGGCAGTAGACGAAGGAGCGATGTAACACGATCCATCTTTTGCCCCAATTTTTGCAAGATGGTTACTTCCATACTTCAACTTGACTCGATGAACCTTTTCATAAAAGCACGAGCTTGGTTCAACCCCATAACCCAGAGAATGGCAATTTTCATCGCCAATACTTCAACAACATTTCATAGGGATGAAAGACTCGAGAATACGCATGTTATGCATGGAAAATGTAATTATGAGATTGAGATGCCCGAAGAGACATCCTTTCTTAATTAACCACACATTAGGTACCATGCTCAATCATTTTGTTTTGTTGTTTGTGTTTTTTTTTTAATTTTAGAAATGGTTTTATGATCCCAACATAGTTGGCTCATGGTACCTAACACATGCAACTAAGAATGCATCATGGATTTTCATGCTTCCTTTTTTTTGTTTTTGTTTTGTAGAGGAAAATACAAGGATCATGTATGAGCAAACATGTAGAACAAAAAGTATGTTGAACGCATATGCATGATGATGCAATGACTCATGCAAAATGGGAATGTGATTACGGACAAATGCAGGAACGATATGTTCATTATGATGCTGAAGAGATGTTTATGCGGTGCATGATATGAATGCATTTACGGACACGAGAGCCCGGAAAATTATCTCTCCTTATTGCGCATTTGGGGGGCGTAGTGCCCCATGTGTGCAGTTAAGAAGACGATATGGATCTTCCGGCTTCCCATGACAAAAGACGAGACCCACATACAACGCATGTGTGACGGTATGATGTAGATGTGCATGCATGAAACGGAAAGAAAACAACACAAAGGGGTAATTCACACATACGAAACTCCAGAGATCCAACTTTAATGCTACGTTTTGGGCATGATGGCGCCTCAACGTAGTATTAAAAAGGTTACGTATTACTCTAAAGAAACAAAACATCACTAGCAAAACTATAAACTAGTGCTATTTACCAAAAAATGCATGAGAACGAATGGCACAGAGCGTGTTTGCTCTTTACCCCTATTTGGGAACCTATAGGACAATATCTAGGGGTCTCTAATAACTACTCCCCAACAATTCATAACTCACACGGCTGTTTTCTAGAGGTATCATCACTCAAGATAATAATATTGTGGCGGTATGGAATACCAGCGACAACACATTATAAAGAGAGAAAGCTCTAGACGAGGTTTCACTATTATCAAGCAAGTCGGAGACCTAGCATGATGATAGATTCACCTCCACTCCTTAAATTCCCATGAACCCGGGTATAGGGCCCCTTTTTTTACTCAAACCCGTGGGTGCTTAGAATGCAGTGTAAAGAATGCGAAATAGACAACAATTATTTACATTTTACACAGTTCAACAAATGCACACACGAAGTTTCACAAATCCACAATTCCTTAAAATAGGCCTAACTCACAAAAATAGTCCCCAGTGGAGTCGCCAACTGTCGCAACGTGCCCTTCGCGGGCGAGCGAGGGCGAGGCTCACGGGTGCGCTTTCCAAAGGAGGAAAGATGCGCGAGGTCGCCACCAACATTTATTTGTGGAAAACGTCGGAAAAACCGAAGGAAACCGGTCAAAATGAAAATTCTAAGTTCGGGAGTTGTATTTACGCTTGAGGAAGGTATTAGCACCTCTCACGTTTGTCTCAAAGGACAACAGCCTATTTTTTAGAATTGTGGAAATTGTGTTACCTTAACTTTTATTTCTTTTTATTTTTTGAGGTCGACAAAAGCGGGGCTTTTGCTCCTACGTACCCTCCATCAAAGAGGAAATCAGACCTACGTAGTTCTTTCTTATGTGTGAATCAAGTGATTCTTTTTACTTGAAAGGTGATCATTTTAAGGCGTTGGACCTTAAAAATGATCCATTTTACTTGGTAAGAAACTGAAATGATAAACTTTGAAAACCCTATTTTTTGTGGACGAGCTTGACTAGGCGAGTCGATTTTAGCCTTAATTTCACTTTAGTTATTAGTCAATTCAATTAAGAATGAGAAATCCCAAAGAGAAAACGTCCGATTGATTCTTCGCTTTATTTTACTAAAAGGTATTTTTTTTATTATTATTCTATTATTATTTTACCTCTTTTTTGATTTCCAACGTGGTTACGGCACGACCGAACGGTCGGAATTCATTTTAACAAAAATTAACGGATGATACAATTCAAACGATTGGTGGAAATTTATTTTATTTTTAGATTAGGCGAGAAATGACTTAAATAAATGGCTTAAGCACGTCAAAAGGGGGTATAAAAAGCGAATGAAAACGAGAATAAAAATACATGAAACAAAATGTGGACCACCACGGGTACATAGAATGAATTGAAAAGCTTGGTTTGAGGTACTTACCCGTTGAAGACTGAAGAAAACGAAGAACGAACGATGAATTGTTGAAGAACGGTCGAGAATCTTCGCGTAATTACTCACGGAAACGTTACGGAAGCGCCTCGGCTTGGATTTTCTTCACGGAAATAATTTTCCTCAGCAATTTCGAGAGAGGGAGAAGTGCCAAGATGGCTGAACCCTTTTCTTCTTCACTCCTCCCCCTATTTATAGCAAAATAGGGGAGGAGCTTGCCACCCAGCTCGCCCAGGCGAGCAAGGTTGCTTCCTCCAGAAGCAACATCCTTCTGGAGGAAGGATCTGGAAGGCCCAAGTGGGCCAGATTGCTATTCGTACCCCCCTTTTTAATAAATGCACCCCCTTCTATTTTTTTTTGGTAATTCTTTTTCCGTAACGTTACGAAACTTTACGAATTTCGTAATGATACTTATTTTCCTTCCGCAAGGTTACGAATCCTTACGGATTATATATTTACTCATTTTTAGCTTTCGAAGAAGTTACGGAAACTCACGGATTGCGCAAAAACACCTCTTTTCGATTTCCGCCACATTACGGAATTTCACAGATCGCGCAAACCTGCTTCCTTTTGATTTCTGACACGTCTCGGGACTTCATTTATTGTGCAACAAAGGACACCAAGTATCTCAAAGCGGCTAACCAAATGTTGCATGTCATCAAGTAATAATCCCCGGACGAAATTAGGGTATGACAACTACCTTGTTTCTCTAATGCGGCCCTGATGGTAGCGCGGGTAATGCTCAGGCACGGTTATGAGCCCAGAATGGGTCTGGGCAAGGACAGCCACGGGAATGCCGATGTGGTTAACATTAGGGGTAACCCGTACAAATATAGGTTGGGGTATGAACCCGGGAAACCTGGAAGAAGGAATGCACCATCAAGACTCCTGGCAGATAGGGCATGGCCCGGTCATGTTAGCCAGTGTTTCACCTGTGCCGGGATAATGTTCGAGGAAGAGGTGGCGGCAATAGGAGAGGAGGCTCCACAAGATCCGCCAAGTTTCGTGCGACCGTGCCATCCCAATTACCAAGTGGGGAACTGGCGCGTGATGAGCCAGTCGGAAGTTTATACCACTGATTCAATGTAATTGGAGGCTATAGATTCCTTTCTCTTTTTTTTTGTGAAACCTACCTTATTAAATAACAAAGAGATCTTGTTTCATCTGTTCTTGCGATTCCACCTTTTCTCATATCATTTTGCATGTTTTTGTTTTTTTGTCTTGAATGGTATAGATGTGAGGATCGATCCTTTGAGGATCCTAACAACAAGGGTTTGATAATCGATTTTGACCGAGAAGTAAGTCAAACGATAAACGAAGAAGAGGAAGAGGATGTCCTTTCACCAGAGTTGGAGAGATTGATCGCTCAGGAAGAATGCGAAATGAAGCCTCACCAAGAGGAAACCAAACTGATAAACTTAGAGACCGGAGAGGGAAAGAAAGAAGTGAAAGTAGGAACCGGTATGACCGTACCTATCCGCCAAGGTTTGGTAACCCTTCTTGAAGAATATCAAGACATCTTCGCATGGTCGTACCAAGACATGCCAGGTCTGGACCTCAACATTGTGCAGCATAAGTTGCCATTGAATCCTGGGTCTTCCTCGGTTAAGCAAAAACTACGAAGGATGAGACCCAAAATGTCTTTGAAAATTAAAGAAGAAGTGAGAAAGCTGTTCGATGCGGGTTTCTTGGCTGTGGCTCGATACCCGGAATGGGTAGCCAACATTGTCCCGGTCCCAAAAAAGGATGGCAAAGTGCGAATATGCGTAGACTATCGGGATTTAAACCGAGCCAGTCCTAAAGACAATTTTCCCTTGCCACACATTGATATACTAGTAGATAATACAGCCAAGTTTGCCCTTTTCTCATTTATAGATGGTTTCTCAGGGTATAACTAGATAAAAATGGCAGCCGAAGATGTGGAGAAGACTACTTTTGTCACCCTATGGGGGACGTTCTGCTATAAAGTGATGGCCTTCGGACTAAAAAATGTTGGGGCAACCTATCAACGTGCCATGGTAGCTTTATTCCACGACATGATGCATAAGGAGATAGAAGTCTATGTAGATGACATGATTGCCAAATCTCGGACTGAGGACGAACACCACGTCAATCTGCGCAAGCTGTTTGGAAGGCTGCGGAAATACCAACTGAAACTAAACCCCTCCAAGTGCACCTTTGGGGTAATGTCGGGAAAGTTGATGGGTTTTATCGTGAGCCAGAAAGGGATAGAGATAGATCCCGAGAAAGTGAAGGCCATTCTTGAAATGCTAGAGCCACACATGGAGAAGCAGGTTCAAGGTTTCTTGGGCAGGTTGAATTAGATCGCGAGATTTATCTCGCAACTCACCTCTACCTGCGAGCCCATCTTCAAACTATTGTGTAAAAACCAGGCGGTCCTGTGGAATAGCGATTGCCAAGAGGCCTTCGAAAAAATCAAACAGAGCCTCGCGAATCCCCCGGTGCTCATGCCACCTGTAACAAGAAGACCTTTTTTCCTGTACATGACTGTACTAGACGAGTCTATGGGGTGCGTGCTGGGTCAGCACGATGACTCTGAGAAGAAGGAACAATCCATTTACTATTTAAGCAAGAAGTTTACCGCCTGTGAGATGAATTACTCAATGTTGGAAAGGACGTGCTGCGCCTTGGTATGGGCATCACATCTTCTTAGGCAGTACATGCTCAGTCATACCACGTGGCTTATTTCCAAAATGGATCCCGTGAAATACATCTTTGAGAAACCGGCCCTCACAGGACGAATCGCTAGGTGGCAGGTACTACTATCTGAATTCGATATTGTGTATGTCACCCAAAAGGCGATAAAGGGAAATGCCTTGGTAGATTATTTGGCCCAACAACCCCTCCAAGATTATTGGCCGATGCACCCTGAGTTCTCGGATGAAGACATCATGGCCCTATTCGAAGACAAGCGGACGCACGAGGATATAGACAAATGGATTGTTTGTTTCGATGGGGCATCTAATGCTTTGGGCCATGGAGTAGGCGCAGTCCTTGTATCCCCAGATGATCAATGTATTCCTTTCACGGCCAGGCTAGGTTTCGATTGTACCAACAATATGGCCGAATATGAAGCGTGTGTCCTTGGGTTTCCAGCTTCCATTGATTTTGACGTAAAGCTACTCAAAGTGTATGGAGACTCGGCTTTGGTAATACGTCAGTTGAGAGGAGAATGGGAGACTAGGGATAAAAAATTGATACTCTATCAAACTCATATCTTGAAGATAGCCGAATTCTTTGACGACATTTCTTTCCACCACGTACCTCGGGAAGAGAACCAAATGACCGATGCATTGACCACCTTGGCATCCATGTTTCAACTTGCCCCACACGAGGATCTGCCGTACATTGAATTCAGATCTCGGGGCAAGTCGGCACATTGTTGTGCGATAGAGGAAGAGCGAGATGGGAAACCGTGGTATTTCGACATCAAACAATATGTCGAGAACAAAGAATATCCACTAGGGATTTCCTATAGAAGCAAATGACTTTGGTGTTTTGATGATGATCATGATGATTTGATGCAAATAATGCAAATGGGCTTTTCAAGTTTAAATTCAAGACAATGATTCAAGAATACAAGCCACAACATCAAGATGATCACTAGTATTTTAGGAGGGGAATTCCTAATTGATATAGCAAAAGGTTTGGCCAAGTAATTTAAGTTAAAAAGTGTTTTTCAAGAGATTTACTCTCTGGTAATCGATTACCAGAGGATGTAATCGATTACCAGTGGCCAAAAATGACTTACAACAACTACTAAATATTTGAATTCAAATTTTAGACTGTGTAATCGATTACACCATATTGGTAATCGATTACCAGCAGTTAATAAATGTTTTAATTCAAATTTTAAATGTTGTAATCGATTACACAAATCCTCTAATCGATTACAAGAGAAGATTTTTAGAAAAATATTTCTAAGAGTCACATCTTCTCAAATGGTTTTTACATGACCACCAAAGGTCTATATATATGTGACATAGAACACGAATTTGCTCAAAGTTTTTCAGAACAACAAGTGTTTATTCTCTCAAAGAGCAAAATCATTTTATCCTCTTAAGAATTCCTTGGCCAATACACTTGAAATTCAATAAGGAATCATTTGAGTGCTCAGATTGTAAAATCTATCTCTTTCAAGAGAGATTCATTCTTCTCTTCTTTCTAATTCTCTAAGGGATTAAGAGACCGAGGGTCTCTTGTTGTAAAAGAATTCTGAACACCAAGGAAGGGTTGTCCTTTTGTGTTCAGAACTTGTAAAAGGATTTTACAAGATAGTGGAACTCTCAAGCGGGTTGCTTGGGGACTGGACGTAGGCACAAGGGTGTGGCCGAACCAGTATAAATCCGAGTTTGCACTTTCTCTTCCCTTAAACTCTTTTATTTATTATTGTTTTATATTTATATTCAGATTGTTCTATTTGAATCATTATTTAAGAAGTTCATTGTTAAGGGAATTTGTAACTTGAATAGAAAGTGAAATAGAATTTTAATTGGGGAAATAGTTTGTAATATCTTAATTCAACCCCCCCTTCTTAAGATATCTGAGGCCACTTGTTTAACAAGTGGTATCAGAGCTTCATTCTTGTATAAAGTTTAGAAGCTTCAAGAAAAATGGCCTCAGCAAACTTCTTATTTCCAGAAGGAAATTCAATCAATAGACCTCCAATCTTTAATGGAGAGGGTTACCACTACTGGAAAACCCGAATGTAAATTTTTATTGAGGCAATAGACTTAAATATTTGGGAAGCCATAGAAATAGGGCCTTATATACCCACCACAGTAGAAAGAATTACAATCGATGGAAGCACATCAAGTGAAAGCATAACAATAGAAAACCTAGAGATAGATGGTCTGAAGAGGATAGAAGACGAGTACAATACAATTTAAAAGCCAAAAACATAATTACATTTGCCCTGGGAATGGATGAATATTTCAGGGTTTCAAATTGTAAGAGTGCTAAGGAAATGTGGGACACTCTACAATTAACACATGAAGGAACAACAAATGTTAAAAGATCTAGGATAAACACATTAACTCATGAATATGAACTATTTAGGATGAATGCAAATGAAAGCATTCAGGACATGCAAAAGAGGTTTACACATATAGTAAATCATCTTGCAGCCTTAGGGAAAGAGTTTCAAAATGAAGATCTCATAAACAAAGTGTTAAGATGTTTAAGCAGAGAATGGCAACCTAAAGTAACAGCCATTACTGAATCAAGAGATTTATCTAACATGACTCTTGCTACTCTATTTGGAAAGTTACAGGAACACGAAATGGAATTATTAAGATTAAGTCAACATGAAGAAAATGACAAGAAAAAGAAGGGAATTGCTCTTAAAGCCTCATCTTCAATCCAAGAAGAAAGTGATAAGGAAATTGATCTAGATGAAGATGATGATCTTAGCCTTTTTGTAAAAAGGTTCAACAAGTTTCTTAAAGTAAGAGGAAATCAAAGGCGACCCAATTTTAAATCTAAAAGAAGGACAAAAACTTCATCCTCTACTCCAAAGTGCTTTGAGTGCAATCAACCTGGACATTTGAGGGTTGATTGTCCTATCTTCTAGAAAAAGATGGAGAAGTCTGAAAAGAAAAATTTTAGTGAAAAGAAATTGAAGAAAGCATACATCACATGGGATGAAAATGATATGGAATCTTCTGAAGATTCAGAAAATGAAGAGATAAACCACTTCCTAATGGCTAAAAGTTATGAAAGTGATGAAGAGGTAACATCTTCAAATAACTTATCCATTTCTTTTGATGAATTACAAGATGCATTTGCTGATTTGCATAAAGAGCCAATTAAACTTGCAAAGTTAGTTTCATCTTCTAAGAAAACAATTTCAGATTTAGAAAATGAAATTTCAAAATTAAACAAAGAATTAGATCATCTTAGAAATGAAGTCTCAATTTCTAAATCAAATGAAAAAGTTCATATCTCTACTATTTCTGACAAGAAAATATCTGATTCTTGTAGTTGTTGTGAAGAATATGAAAAACAAATTAAAGAGTTGAAAAACTCACTTGCAAAATTTTCTTATTGTAAAAATAATTTAGATGTCATATTAGGAAAACAAAGATGTGTCTCCAATAAGGCTGGAATAGGATATAAACCTGAAAAACAACAAAAATTTCATAAAAACTTCTCTACTTCCACACAAAAATATAATTCTAGTTATATCACTTGTTTTTACTGTGGAAGAAAAGGGCATGGCATATCTACTTGATACTTTAAGAAAAACTACAACAACATTAAAATGATATGGGTCCCAAAAGGATCTTCAGTTTACACTAACACACAAGGACCCAATAAAGTTTGGGTACCTAAGTCAAAAACTTGATTATATAGGTGTCTTTGAAGAAGGAGTGGTACATAGATAGCGGATGTTCAAAACATATGATTGGAGATGCATCAAAGTTTACACATATCTCTCCCAAGAAAAGCGGGCATGTAACATATGGTGACAACAACAAAGGTAGAATCCTTGGAGTTGGAAAAATAGGTACAAATTCTTCAAACTCCATTGAAAATGTCCTACTTGTTGAAGGTCTTAAGCACAACCTGCTTAGTGTTAGTCTATTATGTGACAAAGGCTATCTAGTATCATTTGATTCTCAAAAATGTCTTATAGAACATAAGCATGACATTAACATAAAGCATGTAGGACATAGAGTCAACAATGTATACATGATAGACTTAAGCCTAAAACTAGATAAAAATTATTGTTTTCTTAGCAAAGATGATGATCCATGGTTATGGCATAAAAGAATTGCTCACATAAACATGGATCACTTAAACAAATTAATTTCAAAAGATTTAGTAGTTGGTTTGCCTAAATTGAAATTTGAAAAAGATAAACTATGTGATGCATGTCAAAAGGGTAAACAAACTAGAGTCTCATTCAAACCTAAAAATATTGTTTCAACCACTCAACCCTTACAATTATTGCATATGGATTTATTTGGTCCATCTAGAACCATGAGTTTTGGAGGAAATTACTATGCTTTTGTTATAGTTGATGATTTCTCTAGATATACTTGGACATTATTCATTACTCATAAAAGTGATGCATTCCAAGCATTTAGAAAACTTGCTAAAGTTATACAAAACAAGAAAAATCTTAAGATTGCATCCACTAGAAGTGATCATGGGGGTGAATTTGAAAACAGAGATTTTGAATCATTTTGTGAAGAACATGGTATTGAACACAATTTTTCTGCACCTAGAACCCCTCAACAAAATGGAGTTGTTGAGAGGAAAAATAGGTCATTGGAAGAAATTGCTAGAACTTTATTAAATGATACTTTTCTTCCAAAATATTTTTGGGCTGAAGCTGTCAATACTGCATGTTACATCATGAATAGGGCCTTAATATGACCCATTTTAAAGAAAACCCCATGAGTTATATAATGGTAGAAAACCCAACATCTCACATCTACATGTTTTTGGTTGCAAATGTTTTGTACTTAATAATGGTAAAGATAATCTAGGAAAATTTGATGCAAAATATGATGAAGGCATCTTTCTTGGATATTCATTGCAAAGCAAAGCATATAGAATATATAACAAAAGAACTATGAATATTGAGGAATCCATTCATGTTACTTTTGATGAATCTAATGCTATCTTGTCAAGAAAGAATATGCTAGATGATATTGCAGAATCTTTAGAACAAATTCATATTCATGGACAAGATTCTAAAGAAAAAGGGAAAGGAAGCAATGAAGATCCTCTAGAAGAAGCCAAATCAAATAATGAACTCCCAAAAGAATGGAAAGTCTCAAAAGATCATCCCCTCGACAGCATTATCGGTGATATCTCAAAAGGGGGGTAACAACTAGACATTCTCTTAAAGAATTATGAAATAATATGGCTTTTGTATCTATGATTGAACCAAAAAATATAAAAGAAGCCATAATAGATGATAATTGGATAATTGCCATGCAAGAAGAACTGAATCAATTTGAAAGAAACAATGTGTGGGAACTTGTAGAGAAACCTAAAAATTATCCCATCATAGGAACAAAATGGGTATTTAGAAATAAGTTAGATGAACATGGAATAATCATTAGAAATAAGGCTAGATTAGTTGCAAAAGGATATAATCAAGAAGAAGGTATAGATTATGAAGAAACATATGCTCCAGTTGCTAGATTAGAAGCCATAAGAATGCTCTTAGCATATGCATCCATAATGAATTTTAAGCTTTATCAAATGGATGTTAAAAGTGCTTTTCTAAATGGCTTAATTCAAGAAGAAGTATATGTTGAACAACCACCAGGTTTTGAAATATTGGATAAGCCAAATCATGTTTATAAATTGAAAAATGATTTATATGGCTTGAAACAAGCCCTTAGGGCTTGGTACGAGCGTCTAAGTAAGTTTCTTTTAGAAAAGGACTTTTCTAGAGGAAAAGTGGATACTACTCTTTTTATAAAGAGAAAATCACATGATATTTTATTAGTTCAAATTTATGTTGATGACATTATTTTTGGATCCACTAATGAATTGTTGTGCAAGGAATTCTCCCATGACATGCAAAGTGAGTTTGAAATGTCAATGATGGGAGAACTTAACTTCTTTCTTGGATTGCAAATTAAACAAACTAAGGATGGTATCTTTGTCAATCAATCCAAGTATTGCAAAGAGTTAATCCACAAATTCGACATGGAAAATGCTAAGCATATGGCTACACCAATGAGCACTGCTTGCTATCCAGATAAAGATGAAACCGGTTAGTCAATAGATGTTAAGCAATATCGAGGTATGATCGGATCACTTCTTTATTTATCTGCTAGCAGACCTGATATAATGTTTAGTGTATGTATGTGTGCTAGATTTCAATCAAATCCTAAACAATCACATCTTAGTGCTGTTAAAAGAATCATAAGATATTTAGTAGGCACTATGAACATAGGTTTATGGTATCCTAGAAATTCCACATGCACCTTAATTGGATATTCTGATTCAGACTTTGCCGGTTCTAAAACAGATAGAAAGAGCACAAGTGGAACTTGTCAGTTCATTGGTTCTACTCTAGTTTCTTGGCATAGTAAGAAACAAAATAGTGTTGCTTTATCCACTGTAGAAGCGGAATATATTTCTGCCAGCAGTTGTTGTGCACAAATCTTATGGATGAAGCAACAACTTTCTGATTATGGAATCCTTCTTGACCATATACCTATTAGATGTGATAATACAAGTGTAATTAATCTCTCCGAGAATCCAGTTCAACACTCTAGAACTAAACATATAGAAATTAGGCACCATTTTCTAAGAGATCATGTTCTAAAGGGAGATTGTGTATTAGAATTTGTTGATACTAAGAATCAACTTGCTGATATCTTCACAAAACCTCTCGCCAAAGAAACATTCTTCTCTATTAGAAGGGAATTAGGCCTCTTAGATGTTAGTGATTTAGATAAATAAGGATTGATTGCTTAATTTATTCTTATGATTGATTGTTTATGTTAAGAATGTTACTTTGATTGATTTTGTTTAAATTCCTGTTATTATGATAGGATTTATGAATCCCTGTGTGTTTGATGTTTGAATGATTGAATTAAGTGCATTAGTAGTGATAATTAACAATATTAGATGTTTTTCGCATAGACATAGGTAATTTTTTTTTTGAGAAACTAGCCTAGTTTATGCTCTGGTAATCGATTACCATCCAGTGTAATCGATTACACATGAGCAGGCAGCCTGTAATTGATTACCAGAAGGCTTATTACTCATGTAATTGATTACCAAGCCTTGTAATCGATTACAACTCATCCTCGTCTATAAATACCTATGAAACCAGTGTTGCTGCGCAGCCAAAGCTTCTCCTCATGCCTCCTCCATCCCTAAGTCTTCAAACCTTCATATCTTCCTCAAATCTTCACCAAAACACGTCCCGTAAAGCCCAATATTCCTCTTTTTCACTCATCTTTCACTTCCACCGATTAAAATTCACTAAAACTTCATCAAATGGCAGAACCATCGAAGAAGAGAAAGGGATCATCCTCCACCGCCGCTGCTATTGCCCATCGCCGCCACGAACCATCCGGAGCACCCACAGCACCTATTCATCCCTCTTTGTCATCTCCAAGATCATCCACTTTGTTTTCATCCGATGATCAGCGTCTACGGTACCTTTCTCAATTTTCTTCTAGGATCATCTTAGACCCTAAGTACCAAGATGTAGATTTCTTTAATGATGAAACGTTTGATTGCTATCAAGTGTTTCAAAATTCTGGTTTGGTTGAATTCACGTCTTTAAAATTGACACATTATCCTGAACTTGCAAGGTCTTCTACTGCAATTTAAAAAGTCAGGATGGCATTATTTCTTCTGAGGTGCATGGTATTCCCATGATCATTGATCAGGCATTGTTCTTTTCTTTAACTCATTTACCCAGTCAAGGTACACCTTTTGAGGGCACCATTGTTGATGACTGGAAATTTGATTATTCTAGTCATGATGCTCGCCGTATGGTCTGCAATGACCAGGCTGAAATGATCGGTAGATTGCTGACCGGGCCATTGACATTTGATAATCGCATCAAGCACTATATAATTGTTAGAATTTTTCTTCCCCGGTCTTCAAATTTGGCACAAGCCTCTGAGGAGGATTTGATTCTGATGTGGGCTTTCCTTACCGGTTGTCAGATCGACTAGGCTCACTTGGTTCGGTACCGAATGCATAAGGCATTACGGGCCAATGCACCTCTCCCTTACCCTCAATTGATAACTTTGTTTCTGCGTCATTTTCAAATTCCGCTTGATGATGAACCATTTGTTCAAGTCAAGCGTTCCTTTGCAATTGGTGTTGGTGCAGTAACTTCCTTTGCATACCGTAAGGATCAGAATGGTCAATGGCTGAAGAAAGACACACTCCCTCCTCAAGATGAGCGTACTCCTTCACCTCCTCCTCAGCGAGATGATTCAGCCCTCATGACTGAAGTTCTTTCCGAGTTACGAGGTCTTCGTTCTTATGTTGGTGAACATTTCGACTCACTGGACACTCGTTTTTCCGGAATGGATATTCGCCTCACACAGCTTGAAGAAGATGTGGGTTACATTCGTCAGAGTTTCGATCTTCCACCACCACCTCCACCTTCTTAGAATTTAGTTTATAATTCTGTTTCTTATAAGTCGTGTATTTTGGCTATGATATTTAGATTATTGTTTTCAGTACTTTATTTATCTTTTAGTATTTGGGTTTTAGACTTTTATGCTTTAAATTCCCAGTAATTATTACTGTTATGTCTTTAAAGTAAATATTGGATATACCCTAAGGGGGTTCGAGTAAGCGAACGCCGACCCATAGAAAGGCTTACTTATTTCCTCCCAAAAAAAATGCAGGTTAGCTCGCCTGGGCAAGCAACCCCTGCACGAAATGGGTTAAAAAAGGGGGAGGGGGAAGGTTTTTGCACCAAAAACTCTCCCCGCTCATTCAAGAAACCAAGAGCTCACAGGACTCACGAATTTTGCAGCCCTTAGGTCACCA
This sequence comes from Glycine max, assembly GCF_000004515.6. Classification (NCBI taxonomy): domain Eukaryota; kingdom Viridiplantae; phylum Streptophyta; class Magnoliopsida; order Fabales; family Fabaceae; genus Glycine; species Glycine max. The sequence continues at coordinate 35,190,245 of NC_016089.4, read as the reverse complement.
TTTTTCGCGTTTTTGATTCTGTTTTGCTCTATTATTCATCTCCAACAAGTAAGTACCTCATTCTTGGGCTCTTTAGCTTTCCATTGATGTATTTTGGTGCCCTAAATTGCATGTATTTGCTCAAAATCGTGAGGGATTTATCCTTGTATTGTTGCTTGTTTTTGATGAATTGAGGGGTTGTAGGGGATGGCCCTAGGTCTATGGTGCATTCCGAGATAATGGGGCATGCCACATTGCCCCCATTCCCTTGATTTTCATGCTTAAACATGCGCCCACCAAGTGTTCGGTGAAATGCCTCAATGGCATTTGCGCATGATTTTGTGAGACTTAGCTTGTGAAACAAATTGTGCACATGTGGCTGTCATTGTGAGTGTGTGGGCAGTTTTGTAGAAGCTAGACTAAAGTGTCGGGAATGGTATGTATATATGTGAATATGTATAGCATGGAAATGCCTTGCAAAGTGTGTGAATATATAGCAAATAATGCCTTTCAAAAATTTGTATATGTTGGATTGGTAGCACAAAAATGCCTTTCAAAATATGTATATTTGTGAGTAGATAGCATAATGAGCCTTTCAAAAAAAAATGTACCCATGTTGAATGTGGCTCGAGAATACTTCCCAAAATGAATATATATGATGGGGAATTGCCTTTCAAGTGTAGATAAATGACATGAAAATTCCTTTTCAAATAAATGCAAGTGTGTGTATGACATGAGATTGGCTTACAAATGTGCATATATGTATAAATAAATGTGAATGAAACAACAAAAAATTTTGTATGCTAATAAAATACTTCAAATGTGCGTATGTAATTTTTGGTAGCAAAATGCTTTGAATATGGACATGTGTAAATTTTGGCACAATACCTTAAGCATGCATATATGGATTCTTTTCAAAAGAGTATGTGTGGTAGCTAGAATGTTTTGAATGTTCTTGTATATTGATATAAATAGCAAGATATTTTGCGCGTATGCACGTTCATAAATGTTCTTCTTTAAGGAAATGTGTGCACAAGTTTGTTCTAAGTTGAAAAGATTAGCATGCCGTTTTTGCTTTAAAATAACATTTCCTTGTAAACTAACTTTCCAAATGTTTGTCCTCACAGGAAATGGCTCCGAAAAAGCTTTCCGCGAAGAGATCTAGGAGGGACGCCGCGGCTGAAGGGACCAGTGCCACCCCCGAGTTTGATAGCCACCGTTTCAGGAGCGCCGAGCACCAGCAGCGCTTCGAGGCCATCAAAGGATGGTCGTTCCACCGAGAGAGACGCGTCCAGCTCAGGGACGATGAGTACACAGATTTTCAAGAAGAGATAGCTCGCCGACGTTGGACGTCGCTCGTCACTCCCATGGCTAAGTTTGACTCAGATATAGTCCTGGAGTTTTATGCTAATGCTTGGCCCACAGTAGAGGGAGTGCAGGACATGCGGTCATGGGTGAGGGGTCAGTGGATTCCCTTTGACGCAGATGCCCTCAGCCAGTTCCTGGGTGACCCACTAGTGTTGGAGGAAGGCCAAGAGTGCGAGTTCAGTCAGAGGAGGAACAAGGCTGACGGTTTCAACGAGGAGGCCATTGCCCAGTTATTGGGCACACCGGGGTAGGATTTCGCCCAGACCGTTGCCGGGAGACGGGTGCGGATCATGCGGATGACGTTGCTGCTCAACAATGTCTTGCCTAGTGATCATAACTCCGATCTCCCTCTTTCGAAGTGTCAACTGGTGTATGACATCCTGACGCGGATGAGCGTCCATGTGGCTCAGTTGATTGCGGACGCCATCTACTTATTTGCAGGTATGCCATCCACCAGGCACCCTCTGGACTCGGATAAGTCTAACAGGGCCCTGGGGTTTCCAGCATTGATCACGGGCCTCTGCCAGTCATTCGGGGTTCCCGTCACACCTAGTAAAGTGATCCGACCGCCGATCATCCGGGCCTTCATTGAGAAGTATTGCAAGCCTAGGCAAGCGCTGGGCAATGCACCACAGGCCGCGGATGCACCACCACCACCTCATCAGGCTGATCCTGCCGGGTCATTAGGCATGGAGCGATATCTACAGCACTTGGTTCGCCAGTAGGCGGCCAACCACCGGGGGCAGGTGCTGATACATGACTATCTCTACCAACTCAGCCTTAGTCAGCAGGGCCAGGGTTTTGTTCCTTTTGCGTGCCCTACTCCAGAGCAGTTTAGGACTGAGGTCGCATGGCCCGGAGATTGGCCTGAGGCCCAAGCAGGGGAGGCGCCTGCAGAGGCTCCCGGCGATGCAGAGGAAGCCCGCATGGATGAGGAGATGACGGGTTTGCTCGGTTTCTTGGGTGGGAGCGGAGCCACATGACCATGGGATCCCCAGATTCATGTTCTTTTTTATGTTTCATCATTTATCATTTGCATGTTATTTTGTTTCTATGACTTGAGGGACTAACGTTTGTTTTTGTTGTTTTGATTGTCATTTGTTTTGTGCATACATTTTGTTGAACTGTTGCGTTAGTGCTTACTTCGTTATTGTCGATAATGTTTGTTGAAATTCCGGAACCGTGTATAGTTTTCATTTAGGAACATCGTCCTAAAATAAAATGAACAAACATCATGATAACACCAAGAATAGAAAAAGAAAGAGGCGTTGTGAACAAATGTCATATCTATATATAAAGAAAAGAAAAGAGTTTTTGTATATAAAAAGTGTATGGAAAGATTTTGTGTGTATAAATAATGTGTGAAAAGAAATTCTTGTGTGTGAGCAATGAGTGTATATAAAGAAAATTTTTGTATAAAACAACGAGTGTATGCTGAAAAAGGAAAAAAGAAATCTTTGAAAAGGAATAGAGGTTTTATATAGACCGTGTTGATATAAAGAGAAAGGGTTTTTAATAATACATGTGTATACAAATTTTTTTTTTCGTGTATAGGAATGTAGGTGTACAGAGAAAAAGCTTCTCTCATAGATAGCGATGGATGTATAGTTTTTTCAAACATGCAAGAAAAAAATGAAACAAAAAGAAAAGAGAAAAAAATACCTCGAAGGTCAGCATGTTATGGTCATAGGAAGCATAAATCATTCGTAGGGAGCGAACATATCTTTTGGAAACAAGAAACTGACGCTAAGAGCTTATTTTCCAAAATAACCGAGATAAGAATGGATGGATTCGTTGAACCAATGAAAGAACATAATCTGGAAACGTTGGGCCTACTTGCGTAAATCCCAAGCCTTAGTATCACAATGCCATAAACTGGATGCTTGAGTACCCAGTTAGCGGTATGCATGACTAATTTTGCACGTTATTTCCAAATCATCGTTGTTACGCGTGCCTCATGGAAATGATATGGAAGTTTAACCCGAAACCGACACCCTGACACATGAATCTGTTTTGCCCCAAATATCAAAGTCGGGCAAGCACGATGAAAAGACCATGTTGAGACACAACCTTAAGCTACTTTGAATCTTACCCTGTGAAGAGAATCCTCATCCTTTCCCCGAAGAACAGGACAACAAAATCTCATCAAGGGAGAGCGAATAACGAATGCTAAAATCTGAATTCCCAATCAAAGATCGGAAGAAAATGAAAAGAAAGAAAAGGAAAGGAAAAGAAGGATTCCCGATCAAAGATCGGAAGAAAGTAAAAAGGAAAAGATCGGAGGAAAACAGAATAATTCCCGATCAATAAAGGAAAACAAGAAAGAGAACAGAAGATTTTCGGACCAGATAAATTTTCGGCGAGGTAAATAACCGCCGGCAAAGGGAAAACCCATTTTTAAAGTGGTTCTTCCTTTGGGATTTCCATTCAAGGTCACTCCCGACTGGCGATGTCCCGCCCCACATAAACAAAGAGGAAAAAACCGAAACATCCAGCTTCCTCTCCAAAACACTACCCTCGAGAAAATCCTATTCATCTGTGATCGCGCGTGTAATCTTTTGGTTCGACAGGAAATCATGTGCAAAATATAAGTCATGGTGCAGCTATGGTTTGGAATTAGGGTAAAACACTTACCTGTGTGAGTTTTTATACACCATGAGTGATTTTATTCCCAGTTTCAGTTTGACCCGACGTTTCCCCTGAATGTTCATTTAAAAGCTAAACGTTGACATCCTACCCTTCATTTTCGGTTACAAGGAAAATTACTTTTGGCATAAGCATATTGTTTCTCTAAAATATGGAGCTCTCGTGAATGATTTATTTTTCCTTGCTAAAGCATGTTCGCCTTTTAGGTGAAAGAACCCGGTGGACGATTCGGTCCTAAAATCAAATCTTATCCGGAGCCCCACGAATTGATTGCCTAGCGCTGTTCATGCGTCCTCCACCATCAAGTCCGGAGCCCCATGAATTGATTGCCATTCATGCATCCTCCACCATCGAGTTCGGAGCCCCACGAATTGATTGCCTAGTGTTGTTCGTGCATCCTCCACCATCAAATCTTATTCGGAGCCCCATGAATTGATTGTCATTCATGCATCCTCCACCATCGAGTTCGGAGCCTCACGAATTGATTGCCTAGCGCTGTTCGTGCGTCCTCCACCATCAAGTCCGGAGCCCCATGAATTGATTTTCATTCATTCATCCTCCACCATCGAGTCCGGAGCCCCACGAATTGATTGCCTAGTGCTGTTCATGCATCCTCCACCATCAAATCTTATTCGGAGCCCCATGAATTGATTGTTATTCATGCATCTTCCACCATCGAGTCTAGAGCCCCACGAATTGATTGCCTAGCGCTGTTCATGCGTCCTCCACCCCCAAGTCCAGAGCCCCATGAATTGATTTTCATTCATGCATCCTCCACCAACAAATCTTATTCGAAGCCCCATGAATTGATTGTCATTCATGCATCCTCCACCATCAAGTCCGGAGCCCCATGAATTGATAGCCATTCATGCATCCTCCACCATCAAGTCTGGAGCCCCATGAATTGATTGCCATTCATGCATCCCCCACCATCGTATTCGGAGCCCCATGAATTGATTGGCTAGCGTTGTTCATGCGTCCTCCGTTATCAAGTACGGAGCCTCTGGTGAGGGGAAAATACGGTTTTGTTATTTTCCCAATTGGTTCCTTCACCAAACATGTTTATACGTATATATATTATGTTATTTTTGTTTGTTTGTTTGTTTTGTTTTGTGTTGTGCAGAGAAAGAAGAAGGAGAGACGGGAGTCACTTATTTCAAATCGTTTTGAGTTGGGACTATTGTGATTAAGATCAATTAAATTCCCATGATGGGCAAAGGATGGCCTTCAGGGGTCATCATAGATTAATTACGGAAAAGGGCTAAGACGGACGAAATCAGTGTTTTATCTTTACTTTCCTCCTATCTTCGATAAAAGGTAAGTAAAGAGGGGCAACTGTCATACCCTAATTTCGTCCGGGGACCATTGTTTGATGGCATACAACCTTTGCTTGACCGCTTAGAGGTACTTCGCACCCATTGTTGCACAATACGTGAAGTTTCGTAACATGCCGGAAATCAAAGGGAAGCATTGTTACACAATCCGTGACGTTCTGTAACATGCCGGAAATCAAAAGGAAGCATTGTTACGCAATCCGTGGGGTTCCGTAACATTCTAAAAGCCAAAAAATGGATGATTACGTAATCCGTAAGGTTCCGTAACATTACGGAAGGAAAAAAAGTATCGTTACGGAATTCATAAATTTCCGTAACATGTGATATTGTATTTCGGTATAAGGAACCTTCCGGGTTTGAGCCTTATACCTAGTGTTTATGAACTTCCATCCGAAAAAAATGTAGTGACTTGATTGTCTTGAACTACATATTCTTTAATCGGACTTTAGTACACAACCCCTACAATATTGGCGTTCAATTAGGTTCTAATCAATGGTAGCGCGTTACACGACCTTGCGCTTGTATCTTGTTTCGTGAGTGTCCCTTAGAGATTAGCCCATATCTCACAGTGGCGGCCCCACCACCACACTCACTAGGTGAATCCTCAAATAGTGTGTTGTGACCCCCACCCCTACAATAATTGTCATCGGATTCATTAAGGGGTATTTTTTTTATACCAAAATACACATATATAAATACCTCAACCTTAGTATTGCCACAATTTATAATACACCTCGTCATAGGAATGAGAAACGGAACAGCTCTGCCAAATTTTATTTTGGTGTACTTTAGTCAACAAACAATTTCGTTGTTACCCGTTGAACTCCATTCATGGGATCACCAATCACACGGAGACGGGTGTCCATTGTTGTAACTAAATAATGGGCTTTAGTCCCATTCCCCTCGACGACTCAAGTACTTGTTGACGTGTCAACCCTTTTGTAAGCGGATCCGCAATATTATTTTTTGACCTGACAAAATCAAGAGAAATGACACCATGAGAAATCAAATTTCTAATAGACTTATGTCTCACTCTTAAGTGTTTTCTTTTTTCATTAAAATTTTTGCTAGTAACTTTAGATATAACAACTTGACTATCACAATGCATTGGAATTTGAGGTATAGGCTTATTCAACAATCGCAAATCACATAACAAATTTTTAAGAAACTTAGCCTCACTAGTAGCAGTATTTAAAGCAATAATTTTTGCTTTCATGTGAAATAATAATTTGTCTAGTAGATTTTCATGATACTACACAACTAGCTAAAGCAAAGACATAACCACTTGTCCGCAAAAATCACTAAAAAATGTTTTAAGGTCCAACGTCTTAAATGACCCCCTTTCAAGTAAAAAGAACCACTTGATTCGCCCCTTTTAAAAAGAACTGCGTAGGTCTGATTTCCTCTTCGATGGAGGGTACGTAGGAGCAAGAGCCCCGCTTTTGTTGACCTCAAAAATAAAAAAGAAATAAAATTTTAGATACATAATTTCGCACAATTCTAATCTAAGGCTATTGTCCTTTGGGACAAACGTGAGAGGTGCTAATACCTTCCTCAAACATAAATACAACTCCCGAATCTGGAATATTCTTCATGACTGGTTTCCTTTGGTTTTTCTAACATTTTCCTTTCAATAAACGTCGGTGGTGACTCCGCGCATTTCCCTCCTTTGGAAGACGCACCTGTGAGCCTCGCCTCGCTCACCCGCAAAAGGGTAGGTTGGGACAACCTAGAAAACTTAACAAAACTAAACTAGAAAACCCAACAAAATTAAAGAACAATCTCCCCCCACACTTAAACAACACATTGTCCTCAATGTAGCACAATCATAAGATCAAGAGCAATCAAAACAATCAATAAATTTGGACAAGTGCAATAAAAGTAAAGAAGGAGATAGAAAAAGAAAACTCCCTAAGTCATGGTGGAAGAGAAGTAGGGTGAAGTAAGGAGGTCTCCTCCACCACTACATCCACTAAGGAGGGATTTGTGAGGAATGGTTTCAGCCGGTGTCCATTGACCTTGATGCTCTTATCTGTGGATTCACTTTTGATCTTAACTGTACCATAAGGAAAAACATTAGTCACCACAAAAGGACCAATCCACTTTGACCTCAACTTACCACTCATGAGTCCGAGCCTAGAGTTATACAATAGAACTTTCTGTCCAACCACAAAGTCCTTCTTAGCTATCAAGCTGTCATGGAACTTCTTGGTCTTCTCCTTGTAGAATTTTGAATTCTCATAGGCTTCTAAACGGATCTCATCTAGCTCACTTAGTTGCAACTTCCTTTCCTCTCCAGCCTGATCAATAGAGAAGTTGCAGGTCTTTACAGCCCAGTAGGCTTTGTGTTCTATCTCTACAGGAAGATGACATGTCTTGCCAAAGACAACTCGATAAGGAGGCATTCCTATGGGTGCTTTGTAGGAAGTCCTATGCGCCCAAAGAGCATCATCCAGCCTGGTTCTCCAATCCTTTCTGTTTGGCTGCACAATCTTCTCCAAGATCCTTTTTATCTCCCTATTTGAAATCTCAGCCTGCCCATTAGTTTAGGGGTGGTAAGGTGTGGAAATTCTGTGCACGACCCCATACTTTCTGAGCAAGGCATACATGGATCTGTTACAAAAATGGGTGCCTTGATCACTAACGATGGCTTTAGGGACTCCAAACATGTAAAACAAATTAGATCTAACAAAATCCACAGCAACCTTAGCATCGTTAGTTCTGGTTGGTTTGGCTTCCACCCATTTTGAAACATAATCAACAGCAAGGAGAATATAAACAAAACCAAAAGAGACAGGGAAAGGCCCCATAAAATCTATACCCCAGGCATCAAACACCTCACAGAATAACATGGGTTATTGAGGCATTTGCTGTCTCCATGAAAGTGAGTCGCCTGCTCTCTGACAAGGCTCACAAGTGCTATAGATTCTCACGCATCCTTGAAGATGGTGGGCCAATAGAAACCGCAGTCAAGCACCTTGCGAGCTATCATCTGTATGCCAAGATGGCCACCTGGTGTGGAAGAATGATAGAATTGTAGGACCAAGTCGATCTCATGGTCTGGAATGCATCTCCTAATAACCTGGTCACTGCACAACTTCCACAAATAAGGGTCATCCTAAATATAATGCTTAGCATCGCTCTTAATTTTATCATTTTGAGCTTTAGATGCTAAGGGAGGAAAAACAGAAGCAACCAAATAATTCACAATATTAGCAAACCAAGGAGTGGGGAAGGAATTAGAAATACTATACAAAATGTACAAATGGTCATACAGAAAATCATTCCGAAAGGGTGAGTCCTCAGACGCACGCTCAATCATACTTAGGTTGTCAGCCATGAGGTTCTGTGCACCATTCCGATCATGGATTTCCAAATCAAACTCTTGGAGCCAAAGCATCCACCTGATCAATCTAGGCTTTGATTCAACCTTCTTCAACAGGTACTTCAGAGCTGCATAGTCAGTATAAACAATAACACAAGGACCAAGCAAATATGAACAAAATTTCTCAAGAGCAAAAACTATGGCTAATAGCTCCTTCTCTGCGGTAGTATAATTTGCTGGGGCAACATCCAAAGTTCTGGAAGCGTAGTAGATCACCCGAGGCAGCTTATCAATCTTTTGAGCTAGGACAACCTCCAATGCGTAATTGGATGTATCACGCATTAGCTCAAATGGGGCTGTCCAATCAGGTGCCTGAATGATAGGGGTGGTAGTCACCGCACGCTTGAGGAAATCAAAAGCCTCTTTGCATCGATCATCAAAATCAAACTCCACCTCTTTTTGTAGTAGATTGGATAGTGGAAGGGCCACTTTGCTAAAATCCTTGATAAAGCGCATATAAAACCCTGCATGACCAAGAAAAGAACGAACCTCTCGCATGCAAGAGGGGTAAGGAAATTGTGAAATAACATCTATTTTTGCAGGGTCTACCTCTATGCCCATACTAGAAATGATATGTGTAACATCCTGGAAATTTCTACCCGGAATTTTTGGAAACGATGTATTTTGAATGATTATATATATAAGTATTATTCAGTGTATATGCATATATGTTCTTGGTTAGAGTAGGAATAGCGGGGGCAAGATACGCGGGTTAGACTAATTAAGGAAGAGAAATCTATAACTGGGAGGTTATGAGTTAATTCCTAATTAATTAGTTAAAAATCATCGTTTTGCGTGCGACTTAGAATTTAACGAAACCAACCTCTGAACCACGCTCGGGGTTTTATTCTGAGCGTTTTGATATATATATTGCTTGCTTTCGAAAACTGGCCCCGACGGACGCAAAGAAACGCGAGAAACTGGAATCAGAGAAACGACACGCAAACCGAGGCAGGATTTTAGCGTTTCAAAGGTCAGATTTTTCTCACTTTTGTGGCTGAGTGTGGGTCACAGTAAAAAGGGAAAGTGGGCCCTTCTTGCTCCACTCAAATAGGGACATGTGGCAGAGCTTGAATAAATAAATAAAAAAAAAAGAGAAAACCCTTTCTTTTAAAACCAAAAAGCAACTCTCTCTCTCTTCACTCAGCCCCACAAAATTTCAGACATCTCTCTCTCTCTCTCACGCAGCCTTCTTCTTCTTTTCTCCCATCCACCATTGTTGCCCAACAAAGCTTCAACCTTTGGTGCTCATTTCTGCTCCAAATCGCGAAAGGAGAGCATTTTCGGAGTCGTGAAGTGCGTGGCTACGAGTGGGACTTCGAAAATTCAGGTTTGGGTGGACTTCTTTCTCTCTTAAATTTCGTGGGTATGGGGTTTTGGGAGATATGATGGGTGGTTTTGTTAGTTTTCTGCTGTGTGATGATTATTTGTGAAGGAACTTGTTGAAAGCTTGTTGAAATTGCCATGTTTGGATGAGTTAGACATACCCATTCTGTTTTAGGGTTTTGTGGTGATGTTTATATGCTGAAATTGCCTATGGAAACTGTTAGAGATGAAGGGTAGAGTTAACCTAGGGTTAGAAAGTGAGAATGTGATGTTGTGAGTGGAAAAAGAGTGAGGCTTTGAGAGTTGGAAGGCTAAGTCTGAATTCTGTGGTAAATGGAGGTTAAAATGAGTTAATCCTAGCTTGAAATGTCATTTAGAACATGTGAGAAAGGTTAGGCTGTGCTAGAGGGAAAAACAAATGACCAAAGTGAACAAAGAGCCATTTCTAGGGCAAAATTGGGTGTTGAAGAGTCAAATTTTGATTCGGTGGAATTTTAGGTGTAAATCCAGTTTGGGCAAGTTTAGATTGATGTTATGGACTGGTGTGAGGTGAGAGTTTGCCTCAAATTTACCTCATTCTAAATTTCACTTTTCAAACCTAGAAAACCCATTGAATGGAGGGGTGTTGGACACCTAGATTCTGTGTTGCTGTGCTTTAAAGCTTGATTTTGGTTTAGACATGATTGATACATGATTTGGGACTTGTAGGATTTGATTTGGGCAAGATTGGATGAGAGGAAGTGGGATTTTCAAAATCTGCACTTATGCAGAATTTTGCTGTCAAATAGGTGCAGCAGGATTTTAGCTTGGTGCAGAAAATGCTTGTGTGTGGTTGGCTGTGGAAAGAGTAGTGCAGAATGAGTTCTGGATGTTTGCTAGTAGATCCCAACGGTCACAATGTAGGCTTATGCACTATAGACTTCCAGTAAAATTTTGGAGTCGATCCAACGGTTAACGAATTTGATCGAAGGAATTGTTACTGTGGTCTTTAAGTGAGAAAAGCTGTGATTTTGGTTGATGTGTTGAGCAGAGTTTCTGCCTTTGCTCTGTTTTGCTTGGCTGTGATAGCTTGTGCTGTTTGAATGTTGTTTTGCTTGGATGTTGCGGAAGCTTGGGAGGATTGATGGGGACCCGGTGTTGAGAGAAACGAGGATATGGGCTACGTGGGAGTACGTGAGCTCAGTTGGAGGTGGGCAACAGGGGATGGTGGGTTTATGCGAGCATTGTGGATGTGGAAAACTTGTTGTGCACCATCGCCCGACCGCCACCTAGTACCACATGTGATGGGTACCCCATAATCCTACAAGCTTGAGATGAGGAAGTGTTGAAGGGTGAAACTTCCTGCTTTTATTGTTGACCACAGAGTGGTACCTGGAGATACGTCGCGGGGGTCAGGAGACCTTGGGGACGTCAGGTGGGGTGCTATTGCCCAAAACCAAGCTTGACCAATCCCGACCCAACCCGGGCATAGTCGGTCAGTGAGAACCTGCGATGTACCTAAGCAGGCGAGCTCCTGGCAGTCAACAGATAAAAGGAAAACAAGACCACAAAGCAAGGAGGCTTGTGGTGGCTGGCCAGCTGTGAATTTTGTGTAATATGTGGATTGTGGCCTCTGGTAATCGATTACCAAGGGTGGGTAATCGATTACAAGGCTTAAAATTGAAGACAGGAGGCTAAGATGGTCTCTGGTAATCGATTACCAAGGGGTGTAATCAATTACCAGGCTTGAAAACGAGGTCAGGAAGCTAGGGAAGCCTCTGGTAATCGATTACCAAGGGGTGTAATCGATTACCAGGCTTAAAAAGGGAACTGGGAGATGGTGGAAGCCTCTGGTAATCGATTACCAGCCTGTGTAATCGATTACACAGAGGAAAGGGTCACTGGTAATCGATTACCAGGCATGTGTAATCGATTACACAGTGCATTATTGCATATTTCATGTCGTGAGGCTGTGTAATTCAAGTTTAGCCTCTGGTAATCGATTACCAAGGCTGTGTGTTAGTGCTTAGCTTTACTTAGTTTTAAAAGATTGGCTAAAATTTTGTTAAAACATAAGCACTTAGACAATGAAGGAAAGCTGGAGTTGCTGCACATAATGTCATGGAATCAGATCGGGCTGCACAATGCACAAGGCAAGATAAAATGTCAAATGAAGAATTGAAGCTGCAGGATCCACGATGTCGGATACAATGTCCAGGACATCCTGCCCGAAAATACTGGACACATAAATCTGTTATATCTTTAACAGATTAATGTGCAGTCAGCAACAGATTAGGAGCTCTATCTTTAGGAACGAATTAAAAGATAATTAAAGATCAAATTACAAACTTGAATAATTTCGTTCAGGGATTAGAGATTGAAGATAAAAACTAAAAGATAAAAACTTATCTTTTAGATCTTTAAGTGCAGATTTTTCAGGAGAATAATAGAGCTTATCCAGCGCAAGGTGTTGCAGCCCAGATACGCACACTGCTATATAAACATGAAGGTTGCACGGGTTTTTCATCAAGTCAGAGATTGAAGAGTTATTTTGTGAGTTTTGTGACTTGAGTGTTTTGTGAGCCACCTTGATGTTACCCTAACATCAAGTGCTGGACCTGAGTGTGTAGAGTTGATCTCTATTGTTCAGAGAGCAATCTCTGGTGTGTCTTTGATTTGTTTGTAAACACGGGTGAGTGATTGAGAGGGAGTGAGAGGGGTTCTCATATCTAAGAGTGGCTCTTAGGTAGAAATTGCATGGGTAGTGGTTAGGTGAGAAGGTTGTATACAGTGGCTGTTAGATCTTCGAACTAATACTATTTTAGTGGATTTCCTCCCTGGCTTGGTAGCCCCCAGATGTAGGTGACGTTGCACCGAACTGGGTTAACAATTCTCTTGTGTTATTTACTTGTTTAATCTGTTCATACTGTCATATACAATCTGCATGTTCTGAAGCGCGATGTCGTGACATCCTGTACGACATCTGTCCTCAGTATCAGAATTTCAATTGGTATCAGAGCGGGCACTCTTAATCACTGAGTGAGATCTAGGGAGATAAATTCTGATGAACATGGAGAAAGAAGGAGGACCAGTGAACAGACCACCAATTCTGGATGGAACCAACTATGAATACTGGAAAGCAAGGATGGTGGCCTTCCTCAAATCACTGGATAGCAGAACCTGGAAAGCTGTCATCAAAGGCTGGGAACATCCCAAGATGCTGGACACAGAAGGAAAGCCCACTGATGAATTGAAGCCAGAAGAAGACTGGACAAAAGAAGAAGACGAATTGGCACTTGGAAACTCCAAAGCCTTGAATGCCCTATTCAATGGAGTTGACAAGAATATCTTCAGATTGATCAACACATGCACAGTTGCCAAGGATGCATGGGAGATTCTGAAAACCACTCATGAAGGAACCTCCAAAGTGAAGATGTCCAGATTGCAACTATTGGCTACAAAATTCGAAAATCTGAAGATGAAGGAGGAAGAATGCATTCATGACTTCCACATGAACATTCTTGAAATTGCCAATGCTTGCACTGCCTTGGGAGAAAGGATGACAGATGAAAAGCTGGTGAGAAAGATCCTCAGATCTTTGCCTAAGAGATTTGACATGAAAGTCACTGCAATAGAGGAGGCCCAAGACATTTGCAACATGAGAGTAGATGAACTCATTGGTTCCCTTCAAACCTTTGAGCTAGGACTCTCGGATAGGACTGAAAAGAAGAGCAAGAACCTGGCGTTCGTGTCCAATGATGAAGGAGAAGAAGATGAGTATGACCTGGATACTGATGAAGGTCTGACTAACGCAGTTGTGCTCCTTGGAAAACAGTTCAACAAAGTGCTGAAAAGAATGGACAGGAGGCAGAAACCACATGTCCGGAACATCCCTTTCGACATCAGGAAAGGTAGTGAATACCAGAAGAAGTCAGATGAAAAGCCCAGTCACAGCAAAGGAATTCAATGCCATGGGTGTGAAGGCTATGGACACATCAAAGCTGAATGTCCCACCCATCTCAAGAAGCAGAGGAAAGGACTTTCTGTATGTTGGTCTGATGATACAGAGAGTGAACAAGAAAGTGATTCTGACAGAGATGTGAATGCACTCACTGGGAGATTTGAATCTGATGAAGATTCAAGTGATATTGATATTGAAATCACTTTTGATGAGCTTGCTATATCCTATAGAGAACTATGCATCAAAAGTGAGAAGATTCTTCAGCAAGAAGCACAACTGAAGAAGATCATTGCAAATCTGGAGGCTGAGAAGGAGGCACATGAAGAGGAGATCTCTGAGCTTAAAGGAGAAATTGGTTTTCTGAACTCTAAACTGGAAAACATGACAAAATCAATAAAGATGCTGAATAAAGGCTCAGATATGCTTGATGAGGTGCTACAGCTTGGGAAGAATGTTGGAAACCAGAGAGGACTTGGATTTAATCATAAATCTGCTGGCAGAACAACCATGACAGAATTTGTTCCTGCCAAAAACAGCACTGGAGCCACGATGTCACAACATCGGTCTCGACATCATGGAACGCAGCAGAAAAAGAGCAAAAGAAAGAAGTGGAGGTGTCACTACTGTGGCAAGTATGGTCACATAAAGCCCTTTTGCTATCATCTACATGGCCATCCACATCATGGAACTCAAAGTAGCAGCAGCGGAAGGAAGATGATGTGGGTTCCAAAACACAAGATTGTTAGTCTTGTTGTTCATACTTCACTTAGAGCATCAGCTAAGGAAGATTGGTACCTAGATAGCGGCTGTTCCAGACACATGACAGGAGTTAAAGAATTCCTGGTGAACATTGAACCTTGCTCCACTAGCTATGTGACATTTGGAGATGGCTCTAAAGGAAAGATCACTGGAATGGGAAAGCTAGTCCATGATGGACTTCCTAATCTGAACAAAGTACTGCTGGTGAAGGGACTGACTGCAAACTTGATCAGCATCAGCCAGTTGTGTGATGAAGGATTCAATGTAAACTTCACAAAGTCAGAATGCTTGGTGACAAATGAGAAGAGTGAAGTTCTAATGAAGGGCAGCAGATCAAAGGACAACTGTTACCTATGGACACCTCAAGAAACCAGTTACTCCTCCACATGTCTATCCTCCAAAGAAGATGAAGTCAAAATATGGCATCAAAGATTTGGACATCTGCACTTAAGAGGCATGAAGAAAATCATTGACAAAGGTGCTGTTAGAGGCATTCCCAATCTGAAAATAGAAGAAGGCAGAATCTGTGGTGATTGTCAGATTGGAAAGCAAGTCAAGATGTCCCACCAGAAGCTTCAACATCAGACCACTTCCAGGGTGCTGGAACTACTTCACATGGACTTGATGGGGCCTATGCAAGTTGAAAGCCTTGGAGGAAAGAGGTATGCCTATGTTGTTGTGGATGATTTCTCCAGATTTACCTGGGTCAACTTTATCAGAGAGAAATCAGACACCTTTGAAGTATTCAAAGAGTTGAGTCTAAGACTTCAAAGAGAAAAAGACTGTGTCATCAAGAGAATTAGGAGTGACCATGGCAGAGAGTTTGAAAACAGCAAGTTTACTGAATTCTGCACATCTGAAGGCATCACTCATGAGTTCTCTGCAGCCATCACACCACAACAAAATGGCATAGTTGAAAGGAAAAACAGGACTTTGCAAGAAGCTGCTAGGGTCATGCTTCATGCCAAAGAACTTCCCTATAATCTCTGGGCTGAAGCCATGAACACAGCATGCTATATCCACAACAGAGTCACACTTAGAAGAGGGACTCCAACCACACTGTATGAAATCTGGAAAGGGAGGAAGCCAAATGTCAAGCACTTCCACATCTTTGGAAGTCCATGTTACATTTTGGCAGATAGAGAGCAAAGGAGAAAGATGGATCCCAAGAGTGATGCAGGAATATTCTTGGGATACTCTACAAACAGCAGAGCATATAGAGTATTCAATTCCAGAACCAGAACTGTGATGGAATCCATCAATGTGGTTGTTGATGATCTAACTCCAGCAAGAAAGAAGGATGTCGAAGACGATGTCAGAACATCGGGAGACAATGTAGCAGATACAGCTAAAGGTGCAGAAAATGCAGAAAACTCTGATTCTGCTACAGATGAACCAAACATCAATCAACCTGACAAGAGTCCCTCCATTAGAATCCAGAAGATGCACCCCAAGGAGCTGATTATAGGAGATCCAAACAGAGGAGTCACTACAAGATCAAGGGAGATTGAGATTGTCTCCAATTCATGCTTTGTCTCCAAAACTGAGCCAAAGAATGTGAAAGAGGCACTGACTGATGAGTTCTGGATCAATGCTATGCAAGAAGAATTGGAGCAATTCAAAAGGAATGAAGTTTGGGAGCTAGTTCCTAGACCCGAGGAAACTAATGTGATTGGCACCAAGTGGATCTTCAAGAACAAAACCAATGAAGAAGGTGTTATAACCAGAAACAAGGCCAGACTTGTTGCTCAAGGCTACACTCAGATTGAAGGTGTAGACTTTGATGAAACTTTCGCCCCTGTTGCTAGACTTGAGTCCATCAGATTGTTACTTGGTGTAGCTTGCATCCTCAAATTCAAGCTGTACCAGATGGATGTGAAGAGCGCGTTTCTGAATGGATACCTGAATGAAGAAGTCTATGTGGAGCAGCCAAAGGGATTTGTAGATCCAACTCATCCAGATCATGTATACAGGCTCAAGAAGGCTCTCTATGGATTGAAGCAAGCTCCAAGAGCTTGGTATGAAAGGCTAACAGAGTTCCTTACTCAGCAAGGGTATAGGAAGGGAGGAATTGACAAGACTCTCTGTGTCAAACAAGATGCTGAAAACTTGATGATAGCACAGATATATGTTGATGACATTGTGTTTGGAGGGATGTCGAATGAGATGCTTCGACATTTTGTCCAACAGATGCAATCTGAATTTGAGATGAGTCTTGTTGGAGAGCTGACTTATTTTCTGGGACTCCAAGTGAAGCAGATGGAAGACACCATATTCCTCTCACAAAGCAAGTATGCAAAGAACATTGTCAAGAAGTTTGGGATGGAAAATGCCAGCCATAAAAGAACACCTGCACCTACTCACTTGAAGCTGTCAAAGGATGAAGCTGGCACCAGTATTGATCAAAGTCTGTACAGAAGCATGATTGGGAGCTTACTATATTTAACAGCAAGCAGACCTGACATCACCTTTGCAGTAGGTGTTTGTGCAAGATATCAAGCCAATCCCAAGATAAGTCACTTGAATCAAGTAAAGAGAATTCTGAAATATGTAAATGGCACCAGTGACTATGGGATTATGTACTGTCATTGTTCAGATTCAATGCTGGTTGGATATTGTGATGCTGATTGGGCTGGAAGTGCAGATGACAGAAAAAGCACTTCTGGTGGATGTTTCTATTTGGGAAACAATCTTATTTCATGGTTCAGCAAGAAGCAGAACTGTGTGTCCCTATCTACTGCAGAAGCAGAGTATATTGCAGCAGGAAGCAGCTGTTCACAACTAGTTTGGATGAAGCAGATGCTGAAGGAGTACAATGTCGAACAAGATGTCATGACATTATACTGTGACAACATGAGTGCTATTAATATTTCTAAAAATCCTGTTCAACACAGCAGAACCAAGCACATTGACATTAGACATCACTATATTAGAGATCTTGTTGATGATAAAGTTATCACACTGGAGCATGTTGCCACTGAGGAACAAGTAGCAGATATTTTCACAAAGGCATTGGATGCAAATCAGTTTGAAAAACTGAGGGGCAAGCTGGGCATTTGTCTGCTAGAGGAGTTATAGCAATTACTTCTATCTGAACGTGCTCAAACGTTAATAGCACGTTCACTACTGGGCCAAAACAAATTCACCCTTCGTTTCACACGTCCCCCTACATTCCTCATTCAAACTTACATTTTCGTGGCAATCTCGTTTTCATCAGCATTCCCCAACACTTCTCAGATATTCACGAAACCACTCCAAAAGCTCTGCTTCTCCATGGCTACCTCACCAAAAGAAACCTCATCCCCTGTTTCACCCTCTGTACCATCATCTCCATCATCCACCAAAACTCCATCAAACCAGGAACAACCTGAATTCAATATCCAACCCATACAAATGATTCCTGGTCCAGGCCCTGTTCCTGAGAAACTGGTCCCTAAAAGACAACCGAGAGTGAAGATTTCTGAAAACCCTAGCTTTGCAACAAGCCCTAGGGAAGAGGACACTGAGATGGATAAGAAGATCCGCAGTCTTGTGAATAGCATTTTGAAAAATGCTTCTGTCCCTGATGCTGATAAAGATGTCCCAACATCTTCCACCCCAAATGCTGAAGTCCTCTCTTCATCCAGTGAAGAGGAATCAACAGAGGAAGAGGATCAAACCACAGAGGAGACCCCTGCACCAAGGGCACCAGAACCTGCTCCAGGTGACCTCATTGACCTAGAAGAAGTAGAATCTGATGAGGAACCCATTGCCAAAAAGTTGGCACCTGGCATTGCAGAAAGATTACAAAGCAGAAAGGGAAAAACCCCCATTACTAGGTCTGGACGAATCAAAACTACTGCACAGAAGAAGGGCACACCAATCACTCCTACCACATCCAGATGGAGCAAAGTTGCAATCCCTTCCAAGAAGAGGAAAGAAATTTCCTCATCTGATTCTGATGATGATGTCGAACTAGATGTTCCCGACATCAAGAGAGCCAAGAAATCAGGGAAAAAGGTGCCTGGAAATGTCCCTGATGCCCCATTGGACAACATTTCATTCCACTCCATTGGCAATGTTGAAAGGTGGAAATTTGTATATCAACGCAGACTTGCTTTAGAAAGAGAACTGGGAAGAGATGCCCTGGATTGCAAGGAGATCATGGACCTCATCAAGGCTGCTGGACTGCTGAAAACTGTCACCAAGTTGGGAGAGTGTTATGAAAGTCTAGTCAGGGAATTCATTGTCAACATTCCCTCTGACATAACAAACAGAAAGAGTGATGAGTATCAGAAAGTGTTTGTCAGAGGAAAATGTATTAGATTCTCCCCTGCTGTAATCAACAAATACCTGGGCAGACCAACTGAAGGAGTGGTGGATATTGCTGTTTCTGAGCATCAAATTGCCAAGGAAATCACTGCCAAGCAAGTCCAGCATTGGCCAAAGAAAGGGAAGCTTTCAGCAGGGAAGCTAAGTGTGAAGTATGCAATCCTGCATAGGATTGGCACTGCCAACTGGGTACCCACCAATCATACTTCCACTGTTGCCACAGGTTTGGGTAAATTTCTGTATGCTGTTGGAACCAAGTCCAAATTTAATTTTGGAAACTATATTTTTGATCAAACTATTAAGCATTCAGAATCTTTTGCTGTCAAATTACCCATTGCCTTCCCAACTGTATTGTGTGGCATTATGTTGAGTCAACATCCCAATATTTTAAACAACATTGACTCTGTGAAGAAGAGAGACTCTCCTCTATCCCTGCATTACAAACTGTTTGAGGGGACACATGTCCCAGACATTGTCTCGACATCAGGGAAAGCTGCTGCTTCAGGTGCTGTGTCCAAGGATGCTTTGATTGCTGAACTCAAGGACACATGCAAGGTGCTGGAGGCAACCATCAAAGCCACCACAGAGAAGAAAATGGAGCTGGAACGCCTGATCAAAAGACTCTCAGACAATGGCGTTGATGATGGAGAAGCAGCTGAGGAAGAAGAAGATGCAGCAGAGGATACAGAATCAGATGATGATGATTCTGATGCCACCCCATGACCATCAGACCTTTATTTTTGCTTTTTACTCGTACTAGTTATTGGTCTGTAATATTTGCACATTAAGTTCATGTATTCTACTTTTGCCAAATTCTGTCTAAAAAGGGGGAGTAGTAGGATATTATATTATGCATGATTTATGATTTTGAGGGGGAGTAGTATTTATATGATTTTTATACTGCTGCTGCTGATGATGATTGATGTAAGCTACAAAAACTAGTAGCTGATAGAAGATGCTGCAGTGAACTGCTGCCTAGCAGAATATTCACTTCACAGCAGTAAGAGCATGGAGACAGGGGGAGCAGAAAGCTGATGTCACGTGAGATGTCTTGACATCCTGGAAAAGACTTGTAGATTTGCAACTTGCAGAATTTTGCTGTCACCACTACAGATACTGCTGTGCTTGATTACTCTGAAAATGAAAGTTGTTGATCCCACTTGCATGACTGCTCGTACCTGCTCAGGAAGTGTCTAAGTATGTTTTAGACAAAATTTGCCAAAGGGGGAGATTGTTAGTGCTTAGCTTTACTTAGTTTTAAAAGATTGGCTAAAATTTTGTTAAAACATAAGCACTTAGACAATGAAGGAAAGCTGGAGTTGCTGCACATAATGTCATGGAATCAGATCGGGCTGCACAATGCACAAGGCAAGATAAAATGTCAAATGAAGAATTGAAGCTGCAGGATCCACGATGTCGGATACAATGTCCAGGACATCCTGCCCGAAAATACTGGACACATAAATCTGTTATATCTTTAACAGATTAATGTGCAGTCAGCAACAGATTAGGAGCTCTATCTTTAGGAACAAATTAAAAGATAATTAAAGATCAAATTACAAACTTGAATAGTTTCGTTCAGGGATTAGAGATTGAAGATAAAAACTAAAAGATAAAAACTTATCTTTTAGATCTTTAAGTGCAGATTTTTCAGGAGAATAATAGAGCTTATCCAGCGCAAGGTGTTGCAGCCCAGATACGCACACTGCTATATAAACATGAAGGTTGCACGGGTTTTTCATCAAGTCAGAGATTGAAGAGTTATTTTGTGAGTTTTGTGACTTGAGTGTTTTGTGAGCCACCTTGATGTACCCTAACATCAAGTGCTGGACCTGAGTGTGTAGAGTTGATCTCTATTGTTCAGAGAGCAATCTCTGGTGTGTCTTTGATTTGTTTGTAAACACGGGTGAGTGATTGAGAGGGAGTGAGAGGGGTTCTCATATCTAAGAGTGGCTCTTAGGTAGAAATTGCATGGGTAGTGGTTAGGTGAGAAGGTTGTATACAGTGGCTGTTAGATCTTCGAACTAATACTATTTTAGTGGATTTCCTCCCTGGCTTGGTAGCCCCCAGATGTAGGTGACGTTGCACCGAACTGGGTTAACAATTCTCTTTTGTTATTTACTTGTTTAATCTGTTCATACTGTCATATACAATCTGCATGTTCTGAAGCGCGATGTCGTGACATCCTGTACGACATCTGTCCTCAGTATCAGAATTTCACTGTGTAATCGATTACCAGAGATGGAACGCCTTAAAATACCCCTTTTACTTGCATGTAGTGGTTATGAGACAAATTGTGTGTAGCGCAGTTAGATTCTTGTGAAAGAGTCTACCCCTTTCTCTTCTTTCTTGTAGATCGTGATGGCGGCGCAGCTAATCCGTGATCGAGTAGAGATGGAGTGCCTAGAGGGAGCTTGAGAGACCCTCGAAGGCAACACGAGGTGCCGATTTCGGGGCACCATTCGATTCACGGCTACTTCTTTGGTGCATCCAGATGAACCTGCACGGACGCTTCAGCGCATGGTGGAGTGGACAGCTCCTTGGATTAGTTTTGTGTATTTTTGAGGGTGGGTGTATCTAGGACTGACTGTTAGGTTTACTCTTTTGTTTTATATGGGTAGACTTGATGTATAGGAATTTGATTATTGTATACATGTGGCTGAAGCCACCACTATGGACACCTTTGCTCTGGATGACACTATATATTTTGTAAAACTCCCATATTTTGGACAGCTTTAAATGATGAATGCATTTATAATCGATCTTGTTATTTGAAAAGAAAGCATTAGCAACTTTATTTGTAAAAGAGTTTATCGACCGTATTTTATTCTTTTATTTTCATGTGACGACCTAAAGTAATGGCTGGTACATTCTTCCTTTTGAAACAGCAAAATAATTTAGAGAATTATGAGCGGTAAGAAAGAAATGACTCCGAATAGAGTTGTGAACTGGCCATTCAGGACTTTATAGTGAGGATTTTCCTTCTAAACCTAGTTATGGTGAAAAGAGAAAGAAATGAAAAAGAAAAAGAAGAAAAAAAAATTTACCATGGTTTTTGTTATTTAAATTATTTCTATTAGACCAGTCATTAATTTAGGGACGCCACAATATGCCCTAAAACTATACCTTGTTCTACCATGAAGTGACATTTTTCAAAATTCAGCATAAGGTTAGTTTCAATGCATCTACTAAGAACTCTATCCAGACTATCCAAACATGTGTCAAAAGAGGATCCATAAACAGTAAAATCATCCATAAACATCTTTATACAACTCTTTAAAAAGTCACTGAAAATGCTAAGCATACACCGCTGGAAAGTACTAGGGGTGTTGCATAGGCCAAAGGGCATCCTCCTATAGGCAAAAGTGCCAAAGGGGCAGGTGAATGTAGTCTTTTCTTGATCCTCAGGAGCAATATGAATTTGTAAATAACCAGAAAAACCATCAAGAAAACATTAATGAGACTTACCTGCCAAGTGCTCAAGCATTTGATCGATGAATGGCAGGGGAAAATGATCTTTTCTGGTCACCTGGTTCAGCCTCCTATAATCAATGCAGACTCGCCAGCTGTTCTGCACTCTTGTGGGAATAAGCTCATCCCTTTCATTCTTAATCATTGTGAGGCTTGTCTTCTTAGGGACCACTTGGACTGGACTCACCCACTGGCTGTTAGAAATGGGGTAGATGATTCCAGCTTGTAAGATCTGTGTCACTTCCTTTTTCATGAAATCTAGAATGACGGGGTTGAGTCGCCGCTGTGGCTGCCTCACTGGCTTAGCTCTATCCTCTAAAAGTATCCTATGCTTGCAGGTAGATGGGATAATACCAGGAATGTCTGCTATAGTCCATCCAATGGATTTCTTGTGCTTCTCGAGAACTAGCAACAACTTCTTCTCTTGCTCAGCAGGAAGGGAGGCAGAGATGATCACTGAAAATTTTTCCTTGTCCTCCAAGTAAGCATATTTGAGGGTTGCTGGTAAAGGATTCAACTCTGGTGTGGGTGGTAGCTGAACAGTGGGAGGAACCAGGGTAGGAGAAAAAGAAGAAGGTTCCTCAGCTTGTACCTCATAAAGCAAGTCAGAAGTGGATGTACTTCTTGCAACATGGTTAGTGCATTCTGACTCTAAAAAATCAACATCAAGAGGTACAACACCCAGAAAATCAGAACCAGACTAAATTCAAATTCACTCTCAGCATAAAAATCAAATAGAGGATCAAATTCAAACTCAGATTCAGATTCAATGCTTAAGGAATGACAAGTATGCAGATCAGATAAAAATGGATGTTTCCTACCATGAAGAACAGAATCAAAATCAAACATATAATCATCAGCAATCTGATCAATTACCTCAGCATGAAAAACATAATGATCCTCAGATGGATGTTTCATGGCATCAAGAATGTTAAAATGAACAATAATATCACCAAATTCCATAGACAATGTGCCAGCATAAACATCTATCTTGGTTCGGGTTGTTTTCATAAATGGCCTGCCTAAAATAATTGGAACTGAACCATGGGAAAATCCTTCTTCCATATTAAGAACATAAAAATTAACAGGAAAAATAAGTTCACCAACCGAACTAGCACATCCTCTATGAAACCTGCAGGGTAAGCAACACTTCTATTTGCCAAATGAATCACCACATCTGTGGATTGCAAGGATCCAAGAGATAAATAATTGAAAATGGACAGAGGCATGACACTAACTGATGCTCCTAGATCTAGCATGGCATTCTCAAATTTACTGTTCCTAATAATACAGGGTATACAGAAAGTACCTGGGTCCTTACATTTCTCAGGAAGGTGAGGAACAAATTTACCTATCAATGCTGACACATTTCTTCCCATGTTAATCCTTTCATTGCCTTTGAGCTTCCTTTTGTGGGTGCATAGCTCTTTTAGAAACTTGGCATATCTTGGAATCTACTTGATGGAATCTAGCAGAGGTATGTTCACCTCTACTTTCCTGAAGGTCTTCAAGATCTCTTTTTCCGCTTCTTCCATTTTTTTGTTTGGAATTGCTCTAGGTGGGAATGGAAGAGGGATAAGAGGCTGCTGTAAGTCATAATTACTTGACGAAGTTCCACCTGCATGAAAATTTTTGTTAGGAAGCTTTCTCTTTTGTGCAACTATCTCATCCTCTTTTCAGGTGTAGAATGAAGCTTGACAGGTTCAAGTGCAGGTGCTGCTACTGGTGGAGGCACTTGAATTTGGTTGCTAGACCTCAAGGTGATGGCACTCACATTTTTCGGATTCTGCACAGTTTATGAAGGCAATTTGTTAGAATTTTGGGACTGAGCTTGGTTTAACTGAGTAGCCATCTGCCCTATCTGATTTGACAGACTCTGAATGGAGGCTCTTGTCTCTTGCTGAAATTGCATATTCTGGATGGCCATTTGCCTCACTAACTCTTCTAAGAAAGGTTGAGGAGGAGCCTCAGCTGCTTGTTGTTTTTATTGTGACTGTTGCTGTTGTTGCTACATTGGAGGAGGAACATATGGCTTGCTTGGACCGGCAACATTCTGGAAAGGAGGGACAGGCTGTTGTTGTTGTTGTGGAGGGCTTGCCCATCTCAGATTTGGATGATTCCTCCAACCTGGATTGTATCTATTGCTTGAAAGATCATAATTATTTTGTTGGTTTTGCTGCTGAGGGGGTCTATTATGAATGTTTGCAGCATAAGCTTCAGGTTGCTCATTGACTCCAGATTGCTGCAAAGAAGGACATAGATCTGTATGGTGATCTGCAGAAAACATAGATTACAGACTCTTGCAACAAGTGCAGATGCAAATTTCTAATTCATGGCAAGCTGAGTTACTAGGTTGACCAAGGCATCAATTTTTCCCTCAAGCTTTTTATTTTCAGTAGATGAAGATGAATCTGTGACCACCTCATGGACTCCTCTAAGGACAATAACATCATTTCTTTCACTGAATTGTTGGGGGTTGGAAGCCATCTTCTCAATCAAATTCCTAGCCTCAATAGGGGTCATATCACCAAGAGCTCCACCACTGGTAGCATTAATCATACTCCTCTCCATGTTGCTAAGTCCCTCATAGAAATATTGAAGAAGGAGTTGCTCAAAAATCTGGTGGTGAGGACAGCTTGCACACAATTTCTTGAATCTTTCCCAGTACTCATACAAGCTCTCTCCACTAAGTTGCCTGATGCCTGAAATGTCTTTTCTGATGGCACTGGTCTTAGATGTAGGGAAGAATTTCTCCAAGAACACCCTCTTAAGGTCCTCCCAGCTGAAAATGGACCTGGGAGCAAGGTAGTATAGCCAATCTTTTGCTACTCCCTCCAGAGAATTAGGAAAAGCCTTTAGAAAGATATGATCTTCCTAGACATCAAGGGGATTCATGGTGGAACAAACAATATGGAACTCCTTAAGATGCTTATGAGGATCTTCACCTGCAAGACCATGAAACTTAGGCAGCAAATGTATCAGTCCAGTCTTGAGAACATATGGGACACCCTCATCAGGATATTGAATGCACAAGCTTTCATAAGTGAAATCAGGTGCAGCCATCTCCCTAAGATTCCTCTCACGAGGTGGAGGTTGATCCATGTTCTCAGTATGAAAATTAACAGCCGAATGCTCAAAATCAGAATATTCAGAATCACCAGCAACATAATGCTCAAAATGATCAGGATGCTCAAAATGCACAAAATGACCAGGATGCACACTATTCCTAACTAATCTATGAAAGTTTCTATCTATTTCAGGATAAAAGGGTTGTAAATCACCTGGATTGCCCCTAGTCATGCACTATATGCAGCAAATAATGTGTTTCTCAACAAGCACCTAACAAGGGGTTAAAACTACAACTATACTCAAAAGATATACAAATGAGCTGAAATTTTGTGAGCAACACTGTAAAATCATGAAAAGATAGCACAAAAATTTTCAGACAAAAATTCAAAGTCTAACTATGAAAAATTCCTAAGGAAAGTTTAGAAAAATAAGACAATAATACTAAAAAAATAAAAAGAACTTAGCAAACGGCTGATTTTTTGAGTTTGGGAGACCCCAATTGGCTATGAGAAATTTTCTTCTACCCCAAATGCATATATAATAATAGTCATTCTGATACCCGGAGCAAAAGTTATGGCCGTTTTAAGTTTTTCTAAAAACAAGTTCCCAAATTTTTGTTTGTCTTAAATTCAGCCACACCAAGTGCTCTTGGTTTTTTTCACACAAAATATGGATCAAAAGAAACTACCACAGAAAAAATCAGCCAAAAATAAAAACTCTAACTATCAAAACAAAAATCACCAATTAAATTACAAAATCAGTCGCTAGTTTAGTCGCTAAACACTGTTCACAGCATTACACAAAAAAATCAGCATTACACAGCATTACACAAAATCAATCGCAATTTTGTGAGCAACTGAAACAGGGAAGCGCTAGACAGGGGACACGACTGAAATGCAAAACAAAACACTACACAAAACCAAACAACACACACTCACACACTAAATAGCAGAGCTAGACTCAAAACAACTAAACATTATTATGAACCTTTGGACCACTGCTCCCTGGCAACGGCGCCAAATTTGATCGAGGTTGTACTCGAATCAAATAAAAATTAAAAATGCAGTATCTAGGAAGTGATCCTAGATCGTCTCCCAACGAGCAATGGTCAGCCAAACATTCATAACAGATAGTAATAAAACAGTAACGAATTGGGGGGGGGGGGGTTGTTTGTTTTTGTTATTTAAACAACAAGAAAATTTTAATTAGAAAATAACATAATTAAAACATGTTATTTCCCCTTGATTCACAAGCAAGTCTCTTATCCTAGGTTACAAGAAATTATCCTTAATCAGTTCAACCACTTAATCCAACCCTAAATTAAATTTCTAAGCGAAAATTAATATAAGGTTGTCATTATGTGATTAAGCAACTCATACACCAATTGATCATGAACGAAACTGATCATTGAGCATGAATGTAAATTAAGCGCAGAGACAATTACGCAAGCACTAAGCATGCATGGATTAATTGCAACAAATTCAGAGCAATTGGTGAAGTGGAAAAACTGATAAGAATTCAATAGTAATAACAAAATCTCAAAGAGAGTTGTGCTTAGAAAACAACACTGGAGACTTAGCCTTCCATTAATCAGTAGAAAACGAAATTGTAGATTGAAGCAGATATGAAATTGTAGAAAATGAATTTTATTCTACGTGAATAGTGTGCATGAACAGTAGAAACTGGAATTCTAAAATCCTAGAATTATTTTCCTTTTCCAAAAACTCTTAAACTAAAACCCTGGTGTTGTTATATAGGTCCTTAGCCCCAAAGCTTACAAATCTGTTTTAAGTCCAAGCCCATAAATAAAATAAAATCTGGGCAAGATAAGATAAGATTGGATGAAATAAAATCTAGATGAAATAATATTCAGATGAAATAAAATCTGGATAAGATAAGATTTGATAAAATAAAATTGTCTGCTCTCTTCAAGTCCAAGCCCAATTCCGGATTCAAGCCCAATTGCTTATAATTCTCCTGAAATTAAATTAAAAACACAAAATTAGTCCAGTAGGTCCAAATGATAAAACTGCAAAATTAATTTGACAATTAAGGTTAATCAATAATTAAAATGGTGACAAAAAGGGTCAAGAAATAGGAGAAAATAATGACACATTACCAGTCCTTGCACACATATGTCCAATTTTCCCTGACAAATGAGGATTTCCATTGCGTTTTTCAACTAAAAGTGATGGTCAGTGCGATGTCCAGTTGGTCAATGATAGTGACATTATTTTTACCAATATTTTTTGCCACTTTCTTCCCTTAACGATTTAGGAACGTCAAGACTGGCATCCTTCAATTCCACATCCCTGTTTTCATTTAATATTCTTCCTCAAGAATATTCAAGGGAGTGTATTTGTCGTATTTCGACCTTACTTTGTAAGTCAGTTTGTCATCGAACTTAAGTTGTTTGCCATTTTTCGCCTGCGCCACACCTTTTTGTGCATTCTAATTTTCTGGCTTATAGGGTATTTTCATAGTTGATGTATTTTCCACTTTTTTCAGGAACTCCTCCAAAGTGTTAGGTGGCATTTTTGAAATGGATATGAAGAAAGGAGATCATTCCCTCACACCAGCCTTAGCCAACATCAGTATGACTCCCCATTGCAGGTTGTCTGCAACTCTCACTTCTTTATTGAATCATGAGATGTATCCTCTATGAAATTTCTCTTGCCCTTGCCAGATTAGTTTTAGGTTGGACTCTATCTTTGGTATTTCTTTACTAGTTGCAAAGGCAAACCTAAATTTCTCCTTCAAATTCAACCATGAATCTATGGAACATGATGTAAGAGATTGGAACTATTTTAGACTATAGATTTTAGTGACAGTGGGGAGCATGACATATTATTAAGGCTGAAGCTTCTTTATATGAAAATGCCAACTCAAATGCTAATAACTAATCATTTAGATCGGATGATCCATCATACAATTCCATAGTCACAAGTTGTCTCAACTGTTTCGAGACCTGGAGCTCCAATAAGATTTTGAAAATAACATGTTGAAAGGGATAACTTTGTCAACATTCATCTCTTTCTCCATATTTGTGGAAATAGTGATCGAAGATTCTATCTTTCTATACTTCGATGGAATTTGTGATTTCGATTTGCTCAGCCCGTTTTCTATACGATTTTTCTTTGTAGTGAGTCTCCTTCGTCTTCTACTACATTCGGAAGTTCATTTAGTAAATCATTCTTTTCAAGAAATTTGTGATCAACTTTTGATGTACTTTGAGCTTTGTTTTCTATTGTTTCACATTTCTACGAGCTCGGCTAATTGCGCGTTTGTGAACCCTAATTTCTCCACCATTCTTAGAGAGGTCGTGGTTTCCATCACAGGTAAGGAGTGTGACTGCTATTGAAGCTTTTCTTTTTCACGTGGTCACCATTACAAAGATCCATAAATTATGGATCCTTTCATCTTTGAGAATCAACAATCCCCATCAACTATGGATCCTTTCCTCTTACTTCAGTCTACTACTTGGATTTATACCCAACTTATAATCTTTAAGTCATTTGTCATGTATTAGGTTGTGTATCATATGTTATGACATGTGAGGCTGATTATTTACCTTGAAATACTACACATGCACTGTTATGATGTTTAGTGGGGTTTGGATCATTGGATTCCTAGGCTCCATGGATTTTCAATAAATATACCATATGGAGCTCCTCACAATCTAAGAAGAATTTTCTCTATTATATATATGGACTCATAGTCACATGCATAAGGCTATTCAATTTATCAATCAAGGTCTTTAACATATTGCCATGTGATGGCAAAGGAATTAATTAAACATCAAGTTGATCTATACTTTGATCTCTGTTACAATTGAGCAAGAAAGGAATTAGAGAATGGGCTTTCATCTTTTGGTATGCAAGAGATACTAAAGAAATTTTTAAATTTTTATGATGCAAAAAAAATTCCACCCTATGATGCAAAGAAAAATGTTAAAATATAAAGCCATATACTTGATTATGTTAAGATAATCAATTGTGCAATTTTATATAATCGATTCATTTTTTTTCCTTTTCCATTTTCATTCTATTTCTTTTAAACAAAAATACCAATATTTTTATTCTATTTTTTTTATTTATTTCTCTTCTCTTTTTTCTCACATACTTATTTTTATTTTTATTTTCTTATTCTTTATTAAACATATCATCAGGGGAGGCAAGAAGTTAACTTTTTGACAGAGCATTGGTAGACTTGCATACTATTGAAGTTGAATATGTGAGAATGTGGTTTTTAAGTTTCATAAATTATAAGAAAATATTTTGTATTTTACCTCAGTATTTTTATATATTTAAATTTATTGTCTCGAATTTTTTTATCTTCTTTATATGTTTATTAATATTTATTCAAATACTTTCATTTGAAAGTCAAACTTTGTCACACACACACACACATTAAGAAGATGTATCATACGAAAATTATCATCTTATGTGTGGATGAGAATGACTAATTTTAACTTTTAAATTAAAATAAAATGTCAAGATTAAAATATTCAAAATTCAAATTAAAATTTCATTTAATAATAAATCTCTATAAAATTTACCAAATAGAAAATCAAATTTCATTGTCAACCAGTAGCTGTTGTTAATCGTTGTAAAAAATCATCTCAGTAGTAGTTTTTTCTTTCTTGCCACCTCCATCCTCCTCTCTTGTGATCTCTCTATCAATATCACCACCTACTCCCAAGCAAGTCAAGGATGTCAGTGCCGCATTCGAGGTCATCGGCTACGGAAAAAAAACTCATCGTTGCATCGTTTGGCATCAAGAACTACGATAAGGGAGGTGCAAGTCCCATCGACTCCTTCACAAACTACAACGTTAACATGAACAACCCCCAAGAACAAGAGAACTTCTCGATCTATGCAAATAGAACCGTTGGTGACACTAGACTTCAACACTTTCAAAGGCTACAAACAAGGTAAAAAATACAATGTTGGCTTTATAGGCGGCGACATTAACGCTTGATATCACAAGTCGTCAACACTGAAGAGCCCCTTCCCACAGAGTTAACAATGTGTAGTGGTACTTTCAATTTCCCATTCCCTTTCTTGTTTCATACATGTATTGTCCAGGACTCATAACATACACGTGACATCCTACATGGCAATCCGTGACATGTGTCAAGCCTCCATGTCAGCCCTGTAATAGGAGCATGGACACTTAGCCCTTAGCAATCGGGCTCCCTAACCGACAAGTTATCTCTAACCTATTAATATTGGAATATATTTGAATACCTTTATCTCTTGGCAGGTAGTTAATTATCTACAAAGACACAAATTATCTACATGGTAGAGTTATCTTCTGGCTTTTTATCTATAAGCTATGATTTATCTCTAACATTATCTACAAGCTCCCAATTATTATCTGTAAGTAGAGAATTATCTGCACAGGCTATAACAACCCCTACAAACAAGGACCCGTAACTATGCTCCAATCCTATAAATACTAGGTTCCATCGAATCCTCAACACGATACATCCACACACTTCAGCACATGAGCAACAAGCTTGTGCCTCTCTTTTTCGCTCACTTGAACTTATACTTAAGCATATACTTGCTTTATCTCCTAACTCACATACTTACTTGAGCGTTAGAGTCCTTTGTTTTGCAGGTCCCCCTCCTATCCTCTTGACAAAGGCTCTTCTCAAAGCCCACGTGCAAAATGCAGAAGCCCACTTCAGCCACATCCACCCTGATGTGTGTTAGCTCCCGATTTTGGTAAGTACATTTGGCATCCACCATGGGGCCGCAGTAAAACATATCCTGCGGTCTCTCGTCAACTTTTGTCAATAGATCCAGACGAGCATCTGGATGCCTTCCGAGCTTAGCTCACCTAGGCGAGCTGGTTACTTCACCTCTAAGTTTCCTAATGGGCCTAGGTGGGCCCAGGGGTTGGAAAATGTCCCCAAAATGACCCTTTTGCCCCCATTTTGAGTAGTTTGCACATTTCCTCCTGAAACATCACAATTCGGCCGGCAAGAATCCAAATGTTGGCCAATTAACATAGTGTGTTTGTTCCGTGTTCCTAATTTAGGAACCTAATGGAAAGGGTTAATGGTTTTCTATTTAGTGACAACTCCCAAAGGTGGTCATACATAACTTTCAAAGGTTTCTAGAGATATCATCCTCTTTGATATCAAACATTGTGGCGGTAAGGACTACTAGTGACAACGTTTCATCAAAAGAGGAAAACTCTAGATGAGGCTTCACTGTTATCAAGCGAGTCGGAGACCCAGCATGACCAAAGATCGACCTCCACTTCCTATGTCTCACACAAACCCGGGTATAGGGCCTAATAACTCACCGTGTGTGCAAAGGTGTAGGTGTCATGCATGCATAGAACAAACAAATTTTTCTAATTATGCATGTAATAGGTAGATAACCACACACCAAACACAAAAGCATAGAAAAAGAGTTATATAAGTATGGATAAAACAAGAACATAAAAGGGAAAAGGGAAATTAAATAAAGAAAAGGTCATGATAAACATTGCACAATGAGTAAATGGCTTAACTCTAACAAAATTCCCAGTGGAGTCATCACGATAAACACCTACCCTTCGGCGGGAGGGCGAGGCAAAATAAAAAAGTGTGTCTTCCATAAAGGAGAACACGCGGGAGTCATCACCAACGTTTATTCAAGAAAAATGTTAGAAAAACCAAAAAGAGGTCTGTGGATTTCAAAGAAAAGGGTTTGGGAGTTGTTTACACAAGGGGAAGGTATTTGCACCCCACACGTCCGTCACAAGGGACGACAACCTTTAATTGAGTGTGCAAAAATGTGACTTCAATATTATTTATTTTCCCTTTTTATGTTTCTTTATTTTTTGGGTTCGACAAGGGTGTAGCCCTTTCTCCTACGTATCCTCAGGTGCGATGAGGAATTCAGACCTACGTAGTTCTTTAAAGCAAGAAATTTGTGTGTTGAGTTTATTTTAGGCTTTTGAAATATTCATTTTAAATAACAAGAACAAAAAGGTTGTTAAGGCATTGGACCTTGAACAATCTCGAGTGACTTTGATGGAGAAAAAATTCAGTTATATGTGTATTTTATCTTGGTTTTGTTCATTAACTTTCAATCTCTTTAAAAAGATGATTTACGATACAAATGATTGGTTGAAATTTATTTTACAAGAAGAAAATGAGATTATTGATGATAGAAGAATGAAATGATGATGCGCAAAGCAACAAAGAGGACCCCTAAGGGTGCATAGACCGTATCCAAATCCTTAAAATAAATACTAACCAGATGACCAACGAAGAATGATGTAGAAGTCGATTATGGTCGCAATTCGGTTTTTTCCTTGGCCTCATTTTTCTCTTCTTTCTTCTTCTTCTCTCTGATTTCTCTCCAATTTCTCTTAACACTGAAGGTCTAATCCCTTCCTCAGCCTCCCTCACGCCTATTTATAGGAAATGAGGGCACTTGGTGGTCTTGCAGCTCGCCCAGGCGAGTTATTGCTTCACTCTGAAGTAACTTGGCTCGCCTAGGCGAGCTGGTTACTTCACCCCTAAGCTATTTGGGGGCCCAGGTGAGACAGGGCCCAAAAAACTGCCTAAAATGACCCTTTTGCCCCTTCCCTTGGGTATTTTCTGCATCCTTGACCAAAACATCGAATGATCTTTCGTCTTGTGTGATAACTAGTGTTGAACAACTCAATCCGGCTAGTGAGAATCAAAATCCATGAATGATAGTCCACAGACAAAATTAGGGTCTAATAGTTGCCCCTCTTTACTTATCTTTTTTTGAAAATGAAAAGGTAAGTAAAGATAAGGACACTAATTTCATCCAAGCGATCTTGCTATCCGACCAGCAACTGGTGAAAACCCAAGAAGTGAAACCTGTAAAAGAAAAGAATTAACAGATGAAGTATCAAAAGTACTAAACAAAAGACGCTATAATCTTGCACAACAAAATAGGAGACATTGAAGTCTTTGGGAATGTAAAGACAAAAGACATTGAAGTCTTGAAATGTAAAGACAGAAGACATTGAAGTCTCTGAAATGTAAAGTATGATTGCATATGTTGTATGAAGGTTTTGATGATGCCAAAGATTGAAGCAATTGAAAGTTTACTACAAGATCAAGAGATCAAGATAAAAGATTCACAATAGTCCATTATTTGTTAAAAGAATCTCTTAAAAGATTGCAAAGGTTTGGCCTTAAATGCTTAAATTTTCAAAATCTCTTATAAAGTTTTAAATGTTTTTTACATCTTTGAAAAATAGTATATTTCTCTCTGGTAATTGATTACATCTTACCAAAAGTTGTAATCGATTACCAGAAGCAAAAATGATTTTGCAAAGCTTTCAAAAAGTTTGAATTTGAATTTTAAAGGCTGTAATTGATTACCACCTTTGTGTAATCGATTACCAATAACAAATTTTTTTGAAACTCAAACAAAAAATACATGACTCCTCAATTATTAATTGTGTAATTGATTACCACAGATCTGTATTTGATTACTAGTGAGGAAATTTCAAAAATAACTCTAAAAAGTCGCATCCCTTCATAAGTTTTTGAAAAGCCACCAAAGGCCTATATATATGTGACTTGTGTTCGAAAATCTTTAGAGTTTTTCAGAACTTCATTGTCTTATTCTCTCAAAAGAAAAACACTTGCAAAAAAATTAAGTATTCTTCAAAGTTCTTCAAGTTGTATTATTCTTTTCTTAAAGAGAAAAAAAATCTTTTGTACTTCAAAAGCAAATTGTTGTTGTAATCAAGATGTAGATTGCTTGAGGACTGGACATAGGCACATGAAGTGGGTGAACCAATATAAACTGATTTTGCAATTCTATCTTCCCTAATCTCATTTACATTATTGTAGTTTAATTTTATTTTTCACATTTAAAGAGCATTAAATAAATTGTTCATTGCTTCTTTTTCTGCATATTAAGTCTGCATATATCTTTTAAAGAGAGAATTAAAATTTGTTAAGGGAAAATTTTGAAACTTAATTCACCCCCCTCTTAAGTTATTGAGGCCACTTGTTTAACAAGTGGTATCATAGCTTAATTCTTGTACAAGGTTTAGAAACTTCAAGAATAGTTATGGCCTCATCAAACTTTCTATTTCCATAAGGGAACTCTATTAATAGGCCTCCTGATGTAAGCTCCATTGGAGCTTGTAGGCCTAGGATCTTCTTCATCAATGGATTCCTTTGCTTCTTGGAAGATGAATGGCCGCGGAATGGAGAAGGAAGAGAGAGAGGAGACGCCACTTCAAGGAAATGATGAGTCTAGAAGAAGCTCACCACCATAGGAGGCCATGGATAAGAGCTTGGAGAAAGAAGGAGATGAATGAAGGGTGAGGAAGAGAAGAGCAATATTTTTGGCCTCAAAAGAGGTCTGAACTTTGAAGTTTAATATTCAAATGATCAAAGTTGAAAAAAAAGCACACACATGACCTCTATTTATAGCCTAAGTGTCACACAAAATTGGAGGGAAATTTGAATTTCAATTCAAATTTCACTTGAATTTGAAATTGAATTTGTGGAGCCAAACTTTGGAGCCAAAATTTCACTAATTATGATTAGTGAATTTTAGTTATGGTTCAGCCCACTAATCCAAGATCAATTCCAAGATTCTCCACTAAGTGTGCTTAGGTGTCATGAGGCATGTAAAGCATGAAGGACATGCACAAAGTGTGACTATATGATGTGGCAATGGGGTGTAGTAAGCAAATGCTCACCTCCCCCTCTAAAATTTAATTGGATTGGGCTTCTACCAATTCAATTAAATTTATTTCCAACCACACACATCAAATATTCACTTAGTTCATGTGAAATTACAAAACTACCCCTAATACAAAAACTAGTCTAGGTGCCCTAAAATACAAGGGCTGAAAAATCCTATATTTCTAGGGTACCCTACCTACATTATGGAGCCCTAAATACAAGGACCAAAATTAATGAAACCTTAATCTAATATGTACAAAGATAAGTGGGCTCATACTTAGCCCATGGACCCGAAATCTGCCCTAAGGCTCATGAGAACCCTTGGGTCTTCTCTTGCATCTCTTGTCCAATCTACTTGGAGTCTTCTCTCCAATGCCCTTGCGGGGTAGGATTGCATACCTCCTATATTCAATGGTGTGGGTTATCATTACTGGAAAAACCGTATGCAAATCTTCATAGAGGCTACAAATTTAAACATCTGGGAAGCCATTGAAATCGGTCCTTACATCCCTACTATGGTAGCAGGAAATACAACTATAGAAAAACCCAATGAACAATGGGATGAAGAAGAAAGGAAAATGGTACAATATAACTTAAAGACCAAAAATATAATTACATCTGCATTAGACATGGATGAATATTTTAGAGTATTAAACTACAAGAATGCAAAAGAAATGTGGGACACCTTACAAGTAACCCATTGATGTGTCATTATTTTATCCTTTTTGCACCATTTTAATCACTGATTAGTCTTAAATGTAAAATTAATTAAGCAGTTTTATTATTTGGGCTCATTAAGCTAATTTGATGTTTTTAATCTAATTTCAGGAATTAATGAAGCATTGGGCTTAATCCGGATTTTGGTTGTGCACTTCAAGAGGGCAGATAAAGCAACGTTTACCTTAGTTAATTTCTAATTAGGAAATTGCAATTTTATTTTATGTTGTTTAGTTTTTATTTCGTTTTGGGCCAGAGAAATGTAATAGGGCCCAATGAGTTTGAGTGACCCTTATAAATAGCAGCCTTGGGATTCGTGTAAAGTGGGATTCATTATTGAGAGCACAGTTTTAGGGTTTTTACGTTTTAGCTTGGTTTTACTGTTTACTTGAATGCAATTTCATTTTCTCTGCTTCTGATTGCAATTTCGTTTCTTGTTCCTTCTTCTGCTTTCATTTATGTTTCTGCTTCATTTACGTTTCTTCTTCATTTATGTTTTTGCTTTTAGTTTCATTTACTTTTCTGCTTTTATTGAATCTATGGAAGGCTAAATATTCTGGTGTTGTTTCCTTTTGAGGACGAAGCTCAACTTTCTTCGAGGTTCTGTTTATAATGTGGCTTCCTGGCAGTTTTCCCTTCACCAGTTAACCCACATTCGTTAATATTAATCTATGCACGCTTCGTGTTCGATTAATTGCCTCTGAGCCTAACTTGCGTTCATGCTTAATGAACGAAGGGTTAATTGGTGTATGTGTTGCCTAATCACGTATTGACAACCCTAAGTTGATTTTCGCTTAGTAAATTAAAATAGGGTTGGATTAAGTGGTTAACTTGTTGGATCAAGTGGCATCTGAATAATTAAGAAGGGGGGGGGGGTTGAATTAATTATTCCTAAACCTTTACTAATTAAAAGTTTACTCTTCTTAGGCTTTTACTATGTTGTTAAGTGAATAAAGAGTAGAAAAGAAACTTAACGAAAAGTAAAAGTGGAAATTAAAATGCACAACGAAAATTAAAATAGTAGGGAAGAAGGAGACAAACACACAAGAGTTTTTATACTGGTTCGGCAACAACTCGTGCCTACATCCAGTCCCCAAGCGACCTGCGATCCTTGAGATTTCTTTTCAACCTTGTAAAAATCCTTTTACAAGCAAAGATCCACAAGGGATGTACCCTCCCTTGTTCTCTTTGAACAACCTAGTGGATGTACCCTCCACTAGAACTGATCCACAAGAGATGTACACTATCTTGTTCTCAGTCAAACCCAAGTAGATGTACCCTCTACTTGTACCACAAAGGATGTACCCTCCAATGTGTAAAGACAAAGATCTCAAGCGGTTAAACCTTTGAAACTTTTTGAATGGGGATACAAAAGAATTCTCAGGCGGTTAGTCCTTTGAAATCTTTTGTTTATGGGAAAGGGAAGAATCAAAAGAATTCTCAGACTGTGTCTTATTGAATTCTTTGATAAGGGAGAAGGGAGACACAAAAGAATTCAGGCGGTTAGTCCTTTGTTCTTTTGGAAAAGGGATAAGAGAGACACAAAAAGAATTCAGGCGGTTAGTCCTTGGCGAATTCTTTTTGGCAAAGGGAGAAGGGAATGAAAAGATGAATAGCACAAGTTTTCAAGGTTTAGAAAACTGAAAACTTTGGAAAGCTTTTGGCAAAAGGAAGAAGAAGAAGAAGTTCAAAGAGACTCAGAAATCAATGTGGAAAAATTGCTTGTGTAAAGAATGAATTGGAAAAGATAGATGTATAGATTGATATGAAAATGCAAAACAAAGCCTTGCTTTTATAGACTCTTCATGTCTGGTCAAGAGAACCATTAGAAGAGTTATGACCTTTAGAAAAACTTAAAACCAATTTGAAAAAGTCAAAAAACCATTTGAAGAGTTACATCTTTTGATTTTTTTCAGAAACTGTTACTGGTAATCGATTACCAAATCAGTGTAATCGATTACACAAAGCTTTTTTGTGAAAGGATGTGACTCTTCACAATTTAATTTGAATTTCAACGTTCAAACATAGTGGTAATCAATTACCAAATACTTGTAATCGATTACAACATTTTGAAATTAATTGGAACGCTGTAAATTCATTTTGAAAGCTTTTTGAAAACCATTTTGCTACTGGTAATCGATTACAATAATCTAGTAATCGATTACCAGAGAGTAAAAACTCTTTGGTAAACAAGTTTTGAGAAAAATCCATGTGCTACTCAGTTTTTGAAAAAACTTTTTCATACTTATCTTGATTAAGTCTTCTCTTGATTCTTGAATCTTGAGTCTTGAATCTTGATCTTGATTCTTGGAAGCTTGAACCTTGAATCTTGATTCTTGATTCTTGAAATCAAATTTTCTCTTGAAAGTTGAAATGTTCTTGATTCAATCTTGAACATCTTGATCTCATTCTTTGATTCTTGAGATCATCATCTTTGTTATCATAAAGTGTTCTTGACCTTTGAGCTTTTTGTCATTACCTTTGTTATCATCAAAACTTCTTTGAATCAATCTGGATTCATCATGAAGCTTGCTCTTACATAACTGTTAGGGACGAATTCTCCATAACCTAGGACAAGAGAATGGCTTCTAAATCAGAGGAAACAACCCATTTTTAATACTATTAATTTCGTATTCTAGTTTACTTGTTCTTTAAATCACAAAACAAACAACCCCCCCAATTGTTACTGTTACTGCAAGTATATTATGAACATTTGGTTTATCATTGCTCGTTGGGAAACAACCTAGGATCACTTCCTAGTTACTGCATTTTAATGTTTATTTGATTCGGGTATGGCCTCGATCAAATTTGGTGTCGTTGCCAGGGATTGAACCCGGGTCACCCGCTTGACAGGCGGGAATACTTACCACTATACTACAACAAACATTTCTGTATTTCGTGTTGAAATAATGGACCATCTTGTTGATGAATACATAACTGATCTTCATTCTAATCTGCATGACTGTCACTCTTCATGCATTGAATATGAATTTGTACTTGATCATATGTCTGAATTTGTACTTGATGCTAAGAGTGAATCTGAATTTGATATTGATTACATGTTTGGTGATGTTTTACCTCTTGAGATTGATTTTCTAGAGTCAGATAGAACTAATCATGTTTCAGGAAGTACATATACCTCTGACTTTCTTTATGAGACACATGTCGAGAAACCACCTCTTTCTACCACTATCCAGCCGCCCCCACCAAAATTGAAGTCTCTGCCATCAAATTAAAAATATGCTTACTTAGATGATAGAAAAAGTATTCCATTGATTATATCTGCCTCCCTTGCTGATGAGCAAGAGGAGAAGTTGTTATCAGTTCTCAAGAAGCATAAGAAGGCTATAGGCTGGACCCTGGCAGACATTCCTGGTATTAGCCCATCCACATGTATGCATCGGATAAATTTAGAGGATGGGGCTAAACCAGTAAGACAACCACAGAAAAGACTCAACCCGATGATTCTTGATGTAGTGAAGAAGGAGGTAACCAAGCTTTTGCAAGCTGGGATCATTTATCCTATCTCCGACAGCCAATGGGTGAGTCCCGTCCAGGTAATCCCAAAGAAAATCGGCCTCACCGTGATAAAAAACGAGAAGGAGGAGCTGATTCCTACTCGGGTGCAGAATAGTTGGAGAGTCTGCATCGACTATAGGAGGCTAAACCAGGTTACCAAAAAGGACCATTTTCCCCTGCCATTCATTGACCAGATGCTTGAATGCCTAGTAGGTAAATCTCACTACTATTTCCTTGACGGTTTTTCTGGTTATATGCAAATTAATATTGCTCCTGAGGATCAGGAAAAGACCACATTCACCTGCCCCTTCAGCACTTTTGCCTATAGGAGGATGCCTTTCAGCTTGTGCAATGCCCCTGGTATCTTCCAGCGGTGCATGATTAGTATTTTCAATGATTTTTTAGAAAATTGCATAGAGGTGTTTATGGATGATTTCACTGTATATGAATCGTCTTTTGATAATTGTTAGGATAGTCTGGAAAAGGTTTTGAATAGATGCATTGAAACTAATCTTGTTCTAAATTTTGATAAATGTCATTTTATGGTTGAGCAAGGTATAGTTTTAGGCCACATTATTTCCAATAAGGGCATTGAAGTAGATCCTGCAAAAATTTATGTTATTTCACAATTGCCTTACTCCTCTTGTGTGCGAGAGGTGCGATCTTTTCTTGGTCATGCAGGATTCTACAGGCGCTTTATAAGAGATTTTAGCAAAGTAGCCCTTCCACTATCCAACTTGTTGCAAAAGGAGGTGGAGTTTGACTTTAATGATAAATGCAAAGAGGCTTTTGATTGCCTCAAAAGAGCACTGACTACCACCCCCATCATCCAGGCACCCGACTGGACAGCCCCTTTTGAGCTTATGTGTGATGCATCAAATTATGCATTGGGGGCTGTCCTTGCTCAGAAAATTGATAAATTGCCCAGGGTGATATATTATGCTTCTAGGACTTTAGATGCTGCCCAAGCGAATTATACTACTACTGAGAAAGAGCTACTAGCTATAGTTTTTGCTCTTGAAAAATTTCGTTCTTATTTTCTTGGTACTTGCATTATTGTTTATACTGACCATGAAACTCTAAAGTACTTGTTGAAGAAGGCTGATTCAAAGCCTAGGTTGATCCGATGGATGCTCTGGCTCCAAGAGTTTGACTTGGAGATCCATGATAGGAGTAGAGAACAAAATTTAGTTGCTGATCATTTGAGTCGGATCGAACGTGTGTTTGATGAGGATTCACCCATTCGGGATGATTTCCCAAATGATCATTTGTATATAATGTATAGTATTTCTGACTCTCTTTCTACTCCTTGGTTTGCTAACATTGTCAATTATTTAATTGCTTATGTTTTCCTCCCTTGGCATCTAAGGCTCAAAAAGAAAAAATTAAAAGTGATCTTAAGCATTTTATTTGGGATGACCCCTACTTGTGGAAATTGTGCAGTGATCAAGTCATTAGACGATGCATTCCAAATCATGAGACTAACTCAGTCCTGAAGTTCTGTCATTCTTCCGCACCGGGAGGTCATCTGGGTGTTCAAAGGACAGCTCGCAAAGTGCTTGACTGTGGCTTTTATTGGCCCACCATCTTTAAAGATGCGTGGAAGATTTGTAGCACTTGTGAGCAGTGTTAGAGAGCAGGAAGTGCACTTACCTGGCGACAACAAATGCCTCAGCAACCTATGCTATTCTGTGAGGTGTTTGATGTCTGGGGCATAGATTTCAAGGGCCCTTTTCCTGTCTCTTTTGGTTATGTTTACATTCTCCTTGCAGTTGATTAGGTTTCAAAATGGGTGGAAGCCAAGCCCACTAGAACTAATGATGCTAAGGTTGTTGCAGATTTTGTCAGATCTAATCTGTTTTGCAGGTTTGGAGTACCTAAAGCAATCGTTAGTGATCAAGGAACCCATTTTTGCAACAAGTCAATGCATGCCTTGCTTAAAAAGTACGAGGTTGTACACAGGGTATCCACACCATACCACCCCCAAACCAATGGACAGGAAAAAATTTCTAACAGGAAGATCAAGAGAATTTTAGAGAAGATTGTGCAGCCAAGCAGGAAAGATTGGAGTACCGGGTTTGATGATGCTCTTTGGGCACATCGAAATGCCTACAAAGCACCCATAGGAATGTCTCCTTATCGAGTTGTCTTTGGAAAGGCATGTCATCTTCCAGTGGAGATTGAGCACAAAGCATACTGGCTAGTGAAGACTTGCAACTTCTCTATAGATCAAACTGGTGAGCAAAGAAAGTTGCAACTGAGTGAGTTAGATGAGATCCGCCTAGAAGCCTACGAGAATGCCAAGTTCTACAAACAAAAGACCAAGAAGTTCCATGATAGCATGATAATTAAGAAGGACTTCATGGTTGGGCAAAAAGTGTTATTGTATAATTATAGGCTTGGACTCATGAGAGGTAAGTTGAGGTCTAAGTGGATTGGTCCTTTTGTTGTTACTAATGTTTTTCCTTATGGTACAGTTGAGATCAAAAGCGACTCCACAAACAAGAGCTCCAAGGTTAACGGACACCGACTTAAGCCATTCCTCACAAACCATTCTTTAGTGGATGTAGTGGTGGAAGAGACTTCCTTACTCCACCCTACTCTTCCTCCACCATGACTTAGGGAGTTTTTCTTTTCCTATCTCATTCCTTGCTTTTATTACACTTGTCCGATTCTATTTGATGGTTTAATTGCTTTTAATCTTTTAATTGTGCCACATTGAGGACAATGTGTTGTTTAAGTATGGGGGGGGGGGGGGGGAGTGTTCTTTGGTTTTGCTACTTTTGATAGTTTTGTTAATTTTGTTAGTTGTGTTAATTTGTTAATGTTGTTAGTTTTGTTGGGTTTCTAGTTTAATATTTTAGGTCAATTCTGTTTGCATGTACAACATTGCATGTTTTTCTTTGAATTATAGGATATGTTCAAGAAATGGGTAATTGTTTTGAAAATAAAAGTCTCTTGACATTTTGTGATTTTAAATCCTTGTTTTTCCTCTACATGTCATGATAGTTTTGAAAGCTCAAGTTGAAAGTGATAAGTTTACCTTTGTGAGAATTTGAGCCATCCATCATCATAATGATTTGGTGTGTTTTGCCCCATTGATTGCTTGCACAATAGCCTTGGCTTGATTCTTGTTGATGCTTCCTAATTCACATGCATATTTGGAAATGATTGAGGCAATTTTGATCTTATAAGCATCTAGCCAAATGGACTTACCTTGAATTAATTCCTTTGATAGCCCCTTTGAGCCT
Organism: Glycine max; assembly: GCF_000004515.6. Taxonomy (NCBI): domain Eukaryota; kingdom Viridiplantae; phylum Streptophyta; class Magnoliopsida; order Fabales; family Fabaceae; genus Glycine; species Glycine max. Next base: position 35,147,479 of record NC_016089.4, on the reverse strand, counting down.
ATATTTCCCTTTCTTTGTTTTGAAGCTCATTACAAGCCTTAAGTGAAAAACCATGATCTCAGCTTAACCTTAAGGAATTTTGGAGCTTTGGAATTGTTTTGGGAATAAGTGTGGGGGGATTTTTGTTGGATAACATGTTTTGTTGGCTATGCTTCATGACGTACTTTGGGCCATATTGATGTACATTGTATATGGGTTAAATGTTGGACATGCTGCTGAATGATATGCTAGTTCTCAAATGCTACTTGCAAAAAAAAAATTTCAAGTTGAATCAATTAGAAAAAGAAAAAGAAAAGCAATAAAGTTGAGTGAATAAGATCATAAATGGAAAAAAAATGATGAGACTCTTGGTTCTACTCTTTGTATTTAAATTTTATCTTTAAGTTTTCTTATTTTTTCTTAATGTGCACTTATTCCCCATTGCTCCTCTATTCCTTTGGGATTTAGCTACTTATTCCATATTTTTCCCTACCTTGTCCTTGGCTCCATTACAACCTTAAAAGACCTTTTGATCCTCATGTGCTTGTGTTTATGGGTTGATTGTCAATTTTAGAATCTTGCCAAGTTTATATGGTGTTGGTTTTCATGGGTGCTTTGAGGGTAAATAGTAGCTTGAGAGATAGAGTGTATATCTTGTGAGGCTTTATCACTTTTTCATTCTTGAGCTGATTAACTATTTTGCCATGATTGGGTTGCTTGGATGATTTTCACGAATGCCTTGACTCTTTGGATCTCTTCATGTTAGATGTTATCCATTCCTTTCGTTCCTTGATGTTCATTGAGAAATATGTAAATGTTTTTGTTGTCTCTCTTTGATATCCTTGGATTTTGCTCTTTGTTTCATTTTTCCCAGGAGTGCAAAAGGCTAAGTATGGGGGGATTTGATGTGTCATTATTTTATCCCATTTTCTTAATCCTTTTTGCACCATTTTAATTACTGATTAGTCTTAATTGTCAAATTAATTAGGCAGTTTTATTATTTGGGCTCATTAAGCTAATTTGATGTTTTTAATCTAATTTCAAGAACTAATGAAGCATTGGGCTTAATACGAATTTTGGTTGTGGACTTAAAGAGGGCAGATAAAGCAACGTTTACCTTAGTTAATTTCTAATTAGGAGATTGCAATTTTATTTTATGTTGTTCAGTTTTTATTTCGTTTTGGGCCAGAGTAATGTAATAGGGCCCAGTGACTTTGAGTGACCCTTATAAATAGTAGCCTTGGGATTTGTGTAAAGTGGGATTCATTATTCAGAGCACAGTTTTAGGGTTTTTACATTTTAGCTTAGTTTTACTGTTTACTTGAATGCAATTTCATTTTCTCTGCTTCTGATTGCAATTTCGTTTCTTGTTCCTTCTTCTGCTTTCATTTACATTTCTGCTTCATTTATGTTTTTGCTTTTAGTTTCATTTACGTTTTTTGCTTTTATTGAATCTATGGAAGGCTAAATATTCTGGTGTTGTTTCCTTCTGAGGATGAAGCTCAACTCTCTTCGAGGTTCTGTTTATAATGTGGCTTCCTGGCAGTTTTCCCTTCACCAATTAACCCACATTCGTTAATATTAATCTATCCACGCTTCTTGTTCGATTAATTGCCTATGAGCCTAACTTGCGTTCATGCTTTATGAATGAAGGGTTAATTGTTGTATGTGTTGCCTAATCACGTATTGACAACCCTAAGTTGATTTTCGCTTAGTAAATTAAAATAGGGTTGGATTAAGTGGTTAACTATTAGGGACGAATTCTCCATAACCTAGGACAAGAGAATGGATTCTGAATCAGAGGAAACAACCTATTTTTAATACTATTAATTTTGTATTCCAGTTTACTTGTTCTTTAAATCACAAAACAAATAACCCCCCCCAATTGTTACTGTTACTACAAGTATATTATGAACATTTGGTTTATCGTTACTCGCTGGGAAACGACCTAGGATCACTTCGTAGTTACTACATTTTAATGTTTATTTGATTCGGGTACGGCCTCGATCACCTATGAAGGAACAACTGATGTAAAAAGATCTAGAATAAATAACCTAACCCATGAATATGAATTACTTAGAATGAATCAAAATGAAACTACACAGGATATGCAAAAGAGATTCACTCATATAGTAAATCATCGTGCATCATTAGGAAAGATATTTCCTAATGAAGATCTTATTAACAAAGTTTTGAGATGTTTAAGCAGGGAATGACAACCAAAGGTAACGACAATTACAGGATCAAGAGACCTTACTAACATGTCTCTTGCAACTCTTTTTGGAAAGCTTCAGGAACACAAAATGGAACTCATGAGACTAAATCAACATGAAGAAAATGACAAGAAAAAGAAAGGAATCACAACATAAAGCTTCATCTTTAATTCAAGAAGAAAGTGGTAAAGAAGACTTGAATGAAATAAAAGAAGATGATGATTTTAGTTTCTTCATAAAGAGATTCAATAAATTCCTAAGAAACAAAGGAAATCAAAGAAAAGAGGAGAAGATTCATCTTCTGTTCCAAAGTGTTATGAATGTAATCAACCATGACATCTAAGAGTTGATTGCCCGAGTTTCAAGAAAATAATGGAAAGATCTAAGAGGAAAACCTTCAATGATAAGAAAGCAAAGAAAGCTTACATCACTTGGGAAGATAACGATATGGATTCATCCAGAGACTCAGAAAATGAAGTCGTGAATCTCAGTCTTATGGCCAAAAATTATGAAAGCGAAGAAGAGGTAACGTCTTCTAACAATAACTTATCTATTTCCTTTGATGAACTTCAAGATGCATCCACTGATTTACATAAAGAATCAGTTTAACTTGCAAAACTAGTTTCATTTTCGAAGAAAAATATTTCAAACTTAGAAAAGGAAGTTTTGAAATTAAATGAAGAATTAGAAAATCTTAGAACTGAAGTCAAAAATTTAAAACCAATTGGCACATATCAATCTTCAACCATAAAAGTGATATAAGATAGTAAAGAAGCATCTAACTCATGTAATTATTGTAGCAGGTTTATAGAATAAATCAAGGATCTGAAAAATTCTCTTGCCAAATTTACTATTGGCAAAAATAATTTACATATTATACTAGGAAAGCAAAGATATGTGTTTGATAAGGCTTGATTAGGATATAGACCTGATAAACAACAAAAGTTTTATAAAAAATTCTTTGAATCTACTCAAAAGAATAATTCTCCTTTCTTAACATACTTTTACTGTGGAAAGAAAGGACATAGTGCATCTACATGCTATTTTAGGAAAAATATTAATAATATTAAAATGATATGGGTTCCAAAAGGATCTTTTATCAAAACTAACATTCAAGAACCCAAGAAAGTTTGGGTACCTAAGTCCTAAACATGATTATATAGGATTCTTTGAAGAGTTGGTACATTGATAGCAGATGCTCTAAACACATGATAGGAGATGCATCAAAGTTTACTCATATTTCTCCCAAGAATAGCGGACATGTGACTTATGGCAACAACAATAAAGGTAGAATCCTTGGAGTCAGAAAAATAGGTATGAATTCATCTACTTGTTGATGGTCTTAAGCATAGTCTACTAAGTGTTAGTCAATTATGTGATAAAGGCTATCTAGTATCATTTGACTCTCATAGTTGTGTTATTGAAAACAAACATGATAGAAATATAGAACATATAGGCTATAGATCAAATAATGTATATATGATAAATTTAGATAAAACATCAAATCATGATCAATGTTTCCTTCAAATCAAAGAATATTGTGTCTACAACTCAACCTTTACAACTTTTGCATATGGATCCTTTTGGCCCCTCTAGAACTATGAGTTTTGGAGGAAACTACTATGTTCTTGTTATAGTTGATGATTACTCAAGATTCACATGGACATTATTTCTCACTCATAAAAGAGATGCTTTTCATGCTTTCAAGAAACTTGCTAAAATCATTCAAAATAAGAAAAATCTCAAAATTGCATCTATTAGGAATGATCATGGAGGAGAATTTGAAAATAAGGATTTTGAATTATTTTGTGATGAAAATGGTATTGAACACAATTTTTCTGCACCTAGAACCCCTCAACAAAATGAAGTAGTTGAGAGGAAAAATAGATCTTTAGAAGAGATAGCCAGAACTTTACTTAATGATACAATCCTTCCTAAATATTTATGGGTTGAAGCTGTAAATACTGCACGCTATATAATGAATAGAGCTTTAATTAGACCAATCTTGAAGAAAACTCCATATGAATTGTATAACGGAAGAAAACCAAAAATTTCTCATCTTCATGTGTTTGGATGTCAGTGTTTTGTCTAAACAATGGCAAAGACAACTTAGGTAAGTTTTGATGCAATCCTACCCCCCAAGGGCATTGGATAGAAGACTCCAAGAAGATTGGGCCTTAGGGTAGATTTTGGGCCCATGGGCTAAGTATGAGTCCACTTATCTTTGTACATATTAGATTAGGATTTCATTATTTTTGGGCCTTGTATTTAGGGCTACGCAATGTAGGTAGGGTATCCTAGAAATGTAGGATTTTTTATCCCTTGTATTTTAGGGCACCTAGACTAGTTTTTGTATAAGGGGTAGTTTTGTAATTTCACATGTATTAAGTGAATATTTGATGTGTGTGTTGAGAAATAAATTTAATTGAATTGGGAGAATCCCAGTCCAATTAAAGTGATGCAAAATCTGATGAAGGTATATTCCTTGGCTATTCCTTGAACAGTAAAGCATTTTGAATTTATAACAAAAGAACTATGATCATTGAAGAATCTATCCATGTTGCTTTTGATGAAACTAACCCAATTAGGCCAAGAAAGGAAACTATAGATGATATTTCAAATTCTTTAGAAGGTATGGATATTCAGGGTGAAGAGCACAAAGGCAAAGGAAAGGGAAATGATGAAGGCTTCCAAATTGATGAAGCAAAAACAAGTACAGATCTTCCAAGATAGTGGAGAACTTCAAGATACCATCCTCTTGATAACATCATCGGTGACATATCCAAAGGGGTAACAACTAGACACTCTCTCAAAGATGTTTGCAATAATATGGTTTTTTTTTCTTTAATTAAACCTAGAAATTTAAAAGAAGCCATAATTGATGAACACTAGATTATAGCTATGCAAGAAGAGTTAAATCAGTTTGAAAGAAATAAAGTTTGGGAATTAGTTGACAAACCCGATAATCATCCAGTTATAGGAACTAAATGGGTATTCAGAAACAAATTGGATGAACATGGAATAGTAATTAGAGATAAGGCTAGGTTAATGGCCAAAGGATATAATCAAGAAGAAGGAATATATTATGAGGAAACCTATGCTCCAGTAGCCAGATTAGAAGCCATTAGAATGTTATTAGCTTTTGCATCCATAATGGACTTTAAACTCTATCAAATGGATGTTAAAAGTGCCTTTTTAAATGGTTTTATCCAAGAAGAAGTATATGTGGATCAATCTCTTGGTTTTGAAAACTTAGAAAACCCTAATCATGTCTTTAAATTGAAAAAGGCTTTATATGGTTTAAAACAAGCCCCTAGGGCTTGGTATGAATGTCTGAGTAAATTTCTTTTAGAAAAGGGTTTTTCAAGAAGAAAGGTTGATATCACCCTTTTTATTAAAATAAAATTGAATGATATACTCTTAGTACAAATATGTGTTGATGATATCATTTTTGGGTCAACTATTGATTCTCTTTGCAAAGAATTCTCTCAAGATATGCAAAATGAATTTAAAATGTCAATGATGGGTGAGTTAAACTTTTTTCTTGGCTGCAAATAAAGCAAACAAAGAAAGGAATATTTATCAGTCAATCAAAATATTGCAAAGACCTAATTCACACGTTTGGGATGGAAAATGCTAAACACATGGCTACTCCTATGAGTACTATTTTCTATCTGGATAAAGATGAAGCCGGTCAGTCAATAGACAAAGAAATATAGAGGTATGATCGGATCTCTTCTTTATTTATCTGTAAGTAGACCTGATATAATGTTTAGTGTTTGTATGTGTGCAAGATCTCAAGCAAATCCCAAAGAATCTCACCTTAGTGCAGTTAAAAGAAACATGAGATACTTATTAGGCACTATCAATCTAGGATTATGGTATCCTAAGAATTCCTTTTATAATCTATTAGGATACTCTGATTCTGATTTTTCCAAATGCAAAACTGCTAGAAAGAGCACTAGTGGAACTTGTCATTTTATTGGCTTTACTCTAGTATCATGGTGTCAGACCCTAATTTCGTCCGGGGACTATCATTCGCTAACATTTTGATTCTCGTTAGCCGAATTAAGCTATTCAACACCAATTTCTGCATAAGACAAAATATTATTCAATGTTTCGGTAAAGAATGCAGAAAAACCTAAAAGGGAGGGCAAAAGGGTAATTTTTAATGATTTTTTTGACCCCTGGCTTGCCCAGGCTAGCCTCTGGCTCACCTAGGCCCCTAAATAGCTTAAGGGTGAAGTAAGGCGAGCTAAGCTTACCTGGGCGAGCAAGGTTACTTCAGGTTGAAGCAACAACTTGCCTGGGCGAGCTGCAGATCCACCAAAATCCCCACATTTCCTATAAATAGGCGTAAGGGGGGGGGGGGGGGGTTGAAGAAAGGGTTCAACTTTCAAACATTGAAAGGATTCAATGAAATTTGAAGAGAAGAAGAAGAAAGAAGAGAAAAACGAGGCTGAGGTGCTACTGAATTGATGAACGTGTGAGGTGCTAATACCTTCCCTGTGCGTAAACAACTCCCGAACCCTTGTTCTTAAAATTCGCAGACCCCTTTTTGGTTTTTTTCTAACGTTTTCCTTGAATAAATGTTGGTGGCGACTACCACATGTTTTCTTTTTTTGGAAGATGCACCCGTGAATCTTGCCTTACCCTCCCGCCATAGGGTAGGTTGCAACAATTGGCAACTCTACTGGGGACTTTTGTTAGAGAGTTAAGCCATTTAATCTGTGTGCAATTTTTATCGTGACCTTTTTTCATTTTTGTTCCCTTTCTTTCTTTTGTGTTCTTATGTTCATATAACTCTTTTTTTGTGCTTTGGTATTTGGTGTGGTTGTTTACTTATCACAAGCATATTTAGAAATATTTGTTTATTTTATGCACACATGGCACCTACTGTTAGACAAGTGGCCTCAGATATCTTAAGAAGGGGGGGGTTGAATTAAGATATTCCAAACTGTTTCCCCTAATTAAAATATCTATTTCACTTTTTACTCAAGTTATGAATTCCCTTAATGACAATCTTCTTAAATATTAATTCAAACAAAGCAACTTGAATATGAATATAAAGCAATAATAAATAAAGGAGATTAAGGGAAGAGAAAATGCAAACTCAGTTTTATACTGGTTCGGCCACACCCTTGTGCCTACGTCCAGTCCCCAAGCAACCCGCTTGAGAGTTCCACTATCTTGTAAATTCCTTTTACAAGTTCTAAACACACAAGGACAATCCTTCCTTTGTGTTTAGAGATCCTTTACAACAAGAGACTCACAGTCTCTTAATCCCTTAGAGAATGAGAAGAAGAAGAGGAACAAATCTCTCTAGAAAGAGATGGATTTTACAGATTGAGCACTCAATTAATTCCTTAATGAATTGCAGTTGAATTGGCCAAGGAATTCTTAAGAGGATAAAATGAATTTGCTCTTTGAGAGGATAAACACTTTGTTGTTCTGAAAATCTCTGAGCAATTTCGTGTTTAAGTCACATATATATAGACCATTGGTGGTCATGAGTAAAGCCTTTGAAAAGTTGTGACTCTTGAAATTATTTTTCTGAAATTCCTGTCTGGTAATCGATTACAGTAATTGTGTAATCGATTACAGCTTTTAAAATTTGAATTAAAACGTTTACTAACTGCTGGTAATCGATTACCAAAATTGTGTAATCGATTACAGCTTTTAAAATTTTGAATTCAAATTTTTATAGCTGTTATAAAACGTATTTGGCCACTGGTAATCGATTACATCCTCTGGTAATCGATTACCAGAGAGTAAAACCTTTGAGAAACACTTTTTATTTTAAATCACTTGGCCAAACCTTTGCTAATTCAATTAGGAATTCCCTTCCTAATATTCTAGTGATCATCTTGATGTTGTGACTTGTAATCTTGAAGTATTGTCTTGAATTTTAATCTTGAAAAGCCCATTTGCATCAATTGCAACACATCATCATGATCATCATCAAAACATCAAAGCCAATTGCATCTACAATCTCCCCCTTTTTGATGATGACAATACAATACCTGAAATCAAGATTCAAGCAAGCAACAAACAATTGTATATAGATAAAATGTGCATTCATTTACTCCCCCTATTTTTCGCAATACATGATCACTGGATTTCTAAGTTTGTTAAGCTTTTTCTTAAGCTTTTGCTACAACCTTTTTCTCCCCCTTTGGCAACATCAAAAAGCCAAAGAACTCGGAAATCAAGATAGTTATAACAATGGAGTAGCAAGATATAAGTATCAGAGTATTAAATACAATAAGCCAAACTCATAATCAAGAAATAATCAAACCAGAATTCAAATAACATAAAATGTCAACAACCACAAAATATCCAAGACTGAAATTTAAAAACACAAGATAAATAAGCAAAGTACTTAGCATAATAATGTAAATTCTAAGAAACTAAAAGCCAAAATACACGGCTTATAAAAGATAAATAATCAGAATCTAAAATCTAAGAAGACGGAGGAGGTGGTGGAAGATCGAAACTCTGACGAATGTATCCGACATCCTCTTCAAGCTGTGTAAGACGAATGTCCATACCGGCAAAGCGTGAATCTAACGAGTCAAAGCGGTCACCAACATACGAACGAAGACCCCGTAATTCGGAGAGGACTTCATGTATGAGTGCGGAATCTTCACGTTGAGGAGGAGGTGAAGGAGTACGTTCATCTTGAGGAGGGAGTGCATCCTTCTTCAGCCATTGTCCATTCCGATCTTTACGATACCCAAAGGAGGTCACTGCTCCAGCACCAATTGCAAAGGAACGCTTGACTTGAACAAAGGGTTCATCATCAAGCGGAATTTGAAAATGACGCAAAAACAGAGTAATCAAATGTGGATAAGGAAGAGGTGCATTGGCCCGTAATGCCTTATGCATTCGGTACCGAACCAAATGGGCCCAGTCGATCTGACGACCGGTTAGAAAAGCCCACATAAGAATCAAATCCTCCTCAGAGGCTTCTGCTAAATTTGAAGACCGAGGAAGCAAAATTCTAACAATGATATAATGCATGATGCGATTATCAAAAGTTAATGACCCGGCCAACAATCTACCGGTCATGTCAGCTTGATCATTGCAGACCATGCGACGAGCATCATGACTCGAATAATCGAATTTCCAGTCATCAACAATGGTGCCCTCAAAAGGTGCACCTTGACTGGGTAAATGAGTCAAAGAAAAGAAAAGTGACTGATCAATGACCATAGAAGTACCATGCACCTCAGACATAATAATACCATCCTGAATTTTTAAATTGCAGTAGAAGACCTTTACAAGTTCAGGATAATATGGCAATTTAAATGACATGAAATCAACAAGACCAGAATTTTGAAACACTTGATAGCAATCAAACGTTTCATCATTAAAGAACTCTACGTCTAGGTACTTAGGGTCTAAGATTATTCTAGAAGAAAACTGAGAAAGGTACCGTAGACGTTGATCATCGGATGAAAACAATGTTGATGATCTTGGAGATGACAAAGAAGGAGGAATAGGTGCTGTGGGTGCTCCGGATGGGCCGTGACGGCGATGGGCAGCAGCGGTAGCGGTGGAGGATGATCCCTTTCTCTTCTTTGATGACTCTGCCATTTGATGAAGTTTTTCTGGATTTTGATCGGTGGAAGTGAAAGAGGAGTAAAAAAGAGGAAGATTGGGCTTTACGGGACGTGATTTGGTGAAGAATTGAGTGAGAATCGAAGGTTTGAAGTTCTAGGTATGGAGGAAAACGTGGAGGAAGCTTTGGCTGCGCAGCAGCTCTGATTTCGTGAGTATTTATAGAAGATGACGCATTGTAATCGATTACAGGTATTGGTAATCGATTACAGGCCCAATAAGCCTTCTGGTAATCGATTACAGGATGTTGTAATCGATTACAGGCTGCCTGTTCATGTGTAATCGATTACACTGGATGGTAATCGATTACCAGAGCCTATCCTAGGCTAGTTTCTTAAGAGAATATCTATATTTATGCTCAAATACATCCTATATGACTAATTTTCACTACTAATACACTAAATTCAATCATTCAATTACTATATACACAAGAAATCATAAATTCTATCATAAAAACAAGAATTCAAACAAGATCAAACAAAATAATCTACAATCAAAAGGTAAAAAGTAAATCAACCAATCAATCAACCAATCAATTCCTATTTTTCTAAATCTCTTACATCTAAGAGACCTAATTCTCTTCTAATAGAGAAAAACACTTCCTTGGGGAGAGGTTTAGTGAAAATATCAGCAAGTTGATTCTTAGTATCAACGAATTCTAATACACAATCTCCCTTTAAGACATGATCTCTAAGAAAGTGGTGTCTAATCTCTATATGTTTAGTTCTTGAATGTTGAACTGGGTTTTTGGATAGATTTATGGCACTAGTATTATCACACTTAATAGGTATGCGATCAAGAATGATGCCATAGTCAGATAATTGTTGCTTCATCCATAAAATTTGTGCACAACAACTACCGGCAGAGATATACTCTGCTTCAGCAGTAGATAAAGCAACACTGTTTTGTTTCTTACTATGCCATGAGACAAGAGCCGATCCAATAAATTGACAAGTTCCACTTGTACTTTTTCTATCAGTTTTAGATTCGGCAAAATCAGAATCAGAATATCCTATTAAGTTACATGTTGAATTCTTAGGATACCATAATCCTAAATTGATTGTTCCTAATAGATATCTCATGATTCTCTTTACTGCACTTAGATGTGATTGTTTGGGGTTGGATTGAAACCTAGCACACATGCATACACTAAACATAATATCAGGTCTACTAGCAGATAAATAAAGAAGAGATCCGATCATACCTCGATATTGTTTTATGTCTATAGACTGACCAGATTCATCTTTATCTAAGTAACAATTAGTGCTCATCGGTGTAGACATGTGTTTTGCACTATCCATCCCAAATCTTTTGATCAATTCCTTGCAGTATTTGGATTGATTGATGAATATACCTTCTTGAGTTTGCTTGATTTGTAATCCCAGAAAGTACTTTAGTTCTCCCATCATTGACATTTCAAATTCACTTTGCATATCAAGGGAAAACTCCTTGCACAATGAATCATTAGTGGATCCAAAAATTATATCATCAACATATATTTGAACCAACAAAATATCATTATGCTTTCTCTTTATGAATAATGTGGTATCCACTTTACCTCTGAAGAATTCTTTTTCAAGAAGAAAATTACTTAATCGTTCATACCATGCCCTAGGGGCTTGTTTCAAACCATAAAGAGCCTTTTGTAATTTATAAACATGGTTTGGTTTATCAGAAATTTCAAAACCAGGGGGTTGTTCAACATATACCTCTTCTTGAATTAAGCCATTTAGAAAGGCACTCTTAACATCCATTTGATAAAGTTTAAAGTTCATTATGGATGCATATGCCAAAAGCATTCTAATGGCTTCTAATCTTGCAACAGGAGCATATGTTTCTTCATAGTCTATCCCCTCTTCTTGATTATACCCTTTTGCTACTAACCTGGCTTTATTTCTAATAATTATACCATGTTCATCTAATTTATTTCTAAAAACCCATTTTGTTCCAATGACAGGATAATTTTCAGGTTTTTCTACTAATTTCCATACATTGTTTCTTTCAAATTGGTTTAGTTCTTCTTGCATGGCAATGATCCAATTATCATCTACTATGGCTTCTTTTATATTTTTAGGTTCAATCATAGATACAAAAGCCATATTATTGCATAAATCTTTAAGAGAATGTCTAGTTGTTACCCCTTTTGAGATATCACAAATAATGTTGTCAAGGGGATGATCTCTTGAAGTTTTCCATTCTCTTGGGAGTGCATCATTGGATTTGCCTTCTCCTGGAGGATCTTCATTGTTTCCTTTGTCATTTCCTTTGGAATCTTGTTCATGAATGTTCATATGTTCTAAAGAATCTGCAATGTCATCTAGCATATTCTTTGTTGACAATATAGCATTAGATTCATCAAAGGTAACATGAATGGATTCCTCTATATTCATAGTTCTCTTATTATATATTCTATATGCTTTGCTTTGTAAAGAATATCCAAGAAAAATGCCTTCATCAGATTTTGCATCGAATTTTCCTAGATTATCTTTACCATTATTAAGTACAAAGCACTTGCAACCAAAAACATGTAGATGAGAAATATTAGGTTTTCTACCGTTGAATAACTCATATGGGGTTTTCTTTAAAATAGGTCTTATCAAGGCTCTATTCATGATATAACATGCAGTATTGACAGCTTCAGCCCAAAAATACTTTGGAAGAGAAGTATCATTTAATAAAGTTCTTGCAATTTCTTCCAATGACCTATTTTTCCTCTCAACAACTCCATTTTGTTGAGGAGTTCTTGGTGCAGAAAAATTATGTTCAATACCATGTTCATCACAAAATAATTCAAAATCTTTATTTTCAAATTCACCCCCATGATCACTTCTAATGGATGCAATCTTGAGATTTTTCTTGTTTTGTATGACTTTAGCAAGTTTCCTAAATGCATGGAATGAATCACTTTTATGTGTAATAAATAATGTCCAAGTATATCTAGAGAAATCATCAACTATAACTAAAGCATAGTAATTTCCTCCAAAACTCATGGTTCTAGATGGACCAAATAGATCCATATGCAATAACTGTAATGGTCGAGTGGTTGAAACAACATTTTTAGATTTGAATGAGACTCTTGTTTGTTTGCCCTTTTGACATGCATCGCATAATTTATCTTTTTCAAATTTCAATTTAGGCAAACCAACTACTAAATCTTTTGAAATTAATTTATTTAAGTGATCCATGTTTATGTGAGCAATTCTTTTATGCCATAGCCATGGATCATCATCTTTACTAAGAAAGCAATGATTGTTTTCTTGTTTTATGCTTAAGTCTATCATGTAAACATTATTGACTCTATGTCCTACATGCTTTATATTAATGTCATGCTTATGTTCTATAAGACATTTCTGAGAATCAAATGATACTAGATAGCCTTTGTCACATAGTTGACTAACGCTAAGCAGGCTATGCTTAAGACCTTCAACAAGTAGAACATTTTCAATGGAGTTTGAAGAATTTGTACCTATTTTACCCACTCCAAGAATTCTACCTTTGTTGTTGTCACCATATGTTACATGCCCGCTTTTCTTTGGAGATATGTGTGTAAAATTTGATGCATCTCCAGTCATATGTTTTGAGCATCCGCTATCTATGTACCACTTCTTTCTCAAAGATACCTGCATAATCAAGTTTTTGACTTAGGTACCCAAATTTTATTGGGTCCTTGCATGTTAGTATAAACTGAGGATCCTTTTGGGACCCATATCATTTTAATATTACTGTAATTTTTCTTGAAGTAACAAGTTGATATGCCATGTCCTCTTCTTCCACAGTAAAAACAAGTGATAGAATTAGAATTACATTTTTGTGTGGAAGTGGAAAAGTTTTTATGAATCTTTTGTAGTTTTTCAGATTTATACCCTAGTCCATTTTTATTTGACACATATCTTTGTTTACTTAATATAACATCTAAATTATTTCTACTATATGAAAATTTTGCAAGTGAATTTTTTAACTCTTTAATTTCTTTTACATATTTATCACAACAACTACAAGAATCTGTTATTTTCTTGTCATTAATAGTGGAGATATTAACTTTTTCATTTGTTTTAGAGATAGAAACTTCATTTCTAAGAAGATCTAATTCTTTGTTTAATTTTGAAATTTCATTTTCTAAATTTGAAATTGTTTTCTTTGATGATGAAACTAATTTTGCAAGTTTAATTGATTCTTTATGCAAATCAGCAAATGCATCTTGCAATTCATCAAAAGAAATAGATAAGTTGTTTGAAGATGTTACCTCTTCATCACTTTCGTAACTTTTTGCCATAAGGCAAAGATTTATCTCTTCATTTTCAGAATCATCAGAGGATTCCAAATCATTTTCATCCCATGTGATGTATGCTTTCTTTAGTTTCTTCTCACTATGATTTTTCTTTTCAGATTTTTCCATCTTTTTCTTGAAGATGGGACAATCAACCCTCAGATGTCCAGGTTGATTGCATTCAAAGCATTTTAGAGTAGAGGATGAATTTTCAGTCCTTCTCTTTGATTTAAAATTTGGTCGCCTCTGATTTCCTCTTACTTTAAGAAATTTGTTGAATCTTTTTACAAAGAAACTTAGATCATCATCATCATCTGCATCATTATCCTGATCACTTTCTTCTTGAATTGAGGATGATGCTTTAAGAGCAATTCCTTTCTTTTTCTTGTCATTTTCTTCATTTTGGTGCAATCTCAATAGTTTCATCTCGTGTTCCTGCAACTTACCAAATAAAGTGGCAAGAGACATGTTAGACAAATCTCTTGATTCAGAAATAGCCGTTACTTTGGGTTGCCATTCTCTACTTAAACATCTTAGCACCTTGTTTATAAGATCTTCATTTTGAAATTCTTTGCCTAAGGCTGCTAGATGATTTACTATATGTGTAAATCTCTTTTGCATACTCTGAATATTTTCATTTGTATTCATTCTAAATAATTCATACTCATGAGTTAGTGCATTTATCCTAGATCTTTTAACATCTGTAGTTCCTTCATGTGTTAATCGAAGAGTGTCCCACATTTCCTTAGCACTCTTGCAATTTGAAACTCTGAAATATTCATCCATTCCTAGGGCAGATGTTATTATGTTTTTGGCTTTTAGATTGTATTGTACTCGTTTTCTATCCTCTTCAGACCATCTATCTCTAGGTTTTTCTATGGTTATGCTTTCACTTGATGAACTACCATCTATTGAAACTCTTTCTATTGTGGTGGGTATATAAGGCCCTATTTCAATGGCTTCCCAGATATTTAGATCTATTGCCTCGATAAAAATTTGCATTCGGGTTTTCCAGTAGTGGTAACCCTCTCCATTAAAGATTGGAGGTCTATTGATAGAATTCCCTTCTGGAAATAAGGAATTTGCTGAGGCCATCTTTTTCTTGAAGCTTCTAAACTTTGTACAAGAATGAAGCTCTGATACCACTTGTTAGCCAAGTGGCCTCAGATATCTTAAGAAGGGGGGGGGGGTTGAATTAAGATATTCCAAACTGTTTCCCCTAATTAAAATATCTATTTCACTTTTTACTCAAGTTATGAATTCCCTTAATGACAATCTTCTTAAATATTAATTCAAACAAAGCAACTTGAATATGAATATAAAGCAATAATAAATAAAGGAGATTAAGGGAAGAGAAAATGCAAACTCAGTTTTATACTGGTTCGGCCACACCCTTGTGCCTACGTCCAGTCCCCAAGCAACCCGCTTGAGAGTTCCACTATCTTGTAAATTCCTTTTACAAGTTCTAAACACACAAGGACAATCCTTCCTTTGTGTTTAGAGATCCTTTACAACAAGAGACTCACAGTCTCTTAATCCCTTAGAGAATGAGAAGAAGAAGAGGAACAAATCTCTCTAGAAAGAGATGGATTTTACAGATTGAGCACTCAATTAATTCCTTAATGAATTGCAGTTGAATTGGCCAAGGAATTCTTAAGAGGATAAAATGAATTTGCTCTTTGAGAGGATAAACACTTTGTTGTTCTGAAAATCTCTGAGCAATTTCGTGTTTAAGTCACATATATATAGACCATTGGTGGTCATGAGTAAAGCCTTTGAAAAGTTGTGACTCTTGAAATTATTTTTCTGAAATTCCTGTCTGGTAATCGATTACAGTAATTGTGTAATCGATTACAGCTTTTAAAATTTGAATTAAAACGTTTACTAACTGCTGGTAATCGATTACCAAAATTGTGTAATCGATTACAGCTTTTAAAATTTTGAATTCAAATTTTTATAGCTGTTATAAAACGTATTTGGCCACTGGTAATCGATTACATCCTCTGGTAATCGATTACCAGAGAGTAAAACCTTTGAGAAACACTTTTTATTTTAAATCACTTGGCCAAACCTTTGCTAATTCAATTAGGAATTCCCTTCCTAATATTCTAGTGATCATCTTGATGTTGTGACTTGTAATCTTGAAGTATTGTCTTGAATTTTAATCTTGAAAAGCCCATTTGCATCAATTGCAACACATCATCATGATCATCATCAAAACATCAAAGCCAATTGCATCTACACCTACACCTTTGCACACACAGTGAGTTATTGGGCCCTATACCTGGGTCCGTGGAGACACAGGAAGCGGAGGTTGATCTGTGGTCATCCTGGGTCTCCGACTCGCTTGATGATAGTGAAGCCTCATCTAGAGTTTTTGTCTTTGATGATACGTTGTCGTTGGTAGTCCCTACCACCACAATGTTTGATATCAAATAGGATGATATCTCTAGAAACCTTTGAATGTTATGTTCGACCACTTTTGGGAGTTGTCACTAAATAGTAAACCTTTAGCTCTTTCCATTAGGTTCCTATTTTAGGGACATGGAACAAACACACTGTGTTGTTTCCTTGATTTGTCCATGCATATTTTTTATGACGTCATGATTATGTGTGTCATTCCTATGTTTGCCATGTTGTTATGTCATTTCGACATTAATTGATTGTGTTATCATGCTCATTCGTCTAGTATGTTTTTCTTTGTGCTACAAACCACACGCTCTCATGCATGTGTACTCATACTATGTCATCACTCATGCATCACATTTGTCTGGTCATCTTTGTCATGGGAAGCCGGAAGGTCCGCATCGCCTTCTTAATTGCATTCATTGGGCACCATGGTAATGACTGCAAATGAACCATGAACCTAATGCATTATGGGTAAGAAGGGATGATCTTCCGGACTCTTGTGTCCGTAGATAAACGCATTTTGTCATGCATAGCATAAACATTCCCTGATGTATTCATTATACCTCCTCTATGATAGGGTGTTGAAGTATTGATCATCAAAATTTTCATTCTAGCAAACATGGGGTCAAACCAAGCGCCTTATTTTAAAAAAAGGTTCTATCATATGAAAGTCAAGAGCCTAGAACTAGCCAGCTTGCAAAAGCTAGGGAAGCAGATGGATCAAGTTCAACATCAAGCCTTCTGCAAGGCATATGGGAAAATCTGGGATTTGGCCATGATAGAAGTGTCCGTTGAAGCCATCGCATCCCTCGCTCAATATTATGACCAGTCGCTCAGATGCTTCACGTTTGGGGACTTTCGATTGGTACCAACCATAGAAGAGTTTGAAGGGATCTTGGGATGCCCGCTAGGAAGAAGGAAGCCATATCTGTTTTCCGGATTCTACACCTCCATGGCAAGAGTAGCAAATGTGGTCAAGATCTTGGCACAAGAGTTAGACCGAGTGAAGCAAAAGAGGAATGGGGTGGTAGGGATACCATGGCAGCACTTGGAGGAAAGGGTTGAAGCTTTGGCAGATTAAGGAGAGTGGACTTCATTCATTGATATATTAGCGCTATTGGTGTTTGGGATCGTACTCTTTCCAAATGTAGCCAACCTAGTAGATTTAGCAGTGATCGACGCTTTTCTTGCTTATCACCACAGCAAGGAAGCTCGGTCATTGCTATTTTGGCCGATGCATATGACACCTTCGACTTGAGATGCAAAAAGAGCAGTCTGAGAATTATTTGTTGTACATCTGCTCTTTATGTATGGTTGGTCTCCCATGTTTTTTGTTATGAAGGTAGACCTATCTATCCCTTACAAGGTCATCGCATGTGTGCCGAAAAGGGAAAGGAAAATTGGGAGGAACTCTTGGCAGGTATGATAAGAGCGTCTGTTAGTTGGTTCCCCCGATGGAAAGAAGGAGGGGCCAGAGTTTGTTGCTTGTATGGAGGATTCCAAAACTTCCCTTTGATGGGAACAAGGGGTTGTATTAGTTATAATCCCATACTGGCCATAAGACAACTAGGCTACCTTATGAGAGGGGCACTGTTGGAAAAGATCAACATACTTTTCATCGCACGAGGTTTCAGTGAAGGCAATGCAAAAATGCTTCAGAGAATCCGAAAAGTGTGGAATATAGTGGAAAGAAAAGATAAGGAGCTTAGGGGAAGCAGCAATGGTGTCATTGGTGGCTATCATAAATGGTTGAAGGCTCGGACGCAAGGGATAACTTGGTTCCCGAAGCTAAAAAGTCCCAGTAGGGAAGCTGAAGTCCCAGAGGAAAGCAAAGAAGTGCAAGCCTTGAAAGCAGAGCTTGAAAGAACGAGAGTGGTCAAGGAAAAGCTAAAGACGACAGTCACCAGGGTCAGGAAAGAGTGTGACTAGCTAAGGGATGTCAACATGACTACAGCCGAATCGTTAGAGTGGGAAACAAAGAGTGCCCAAAAAGAAGAATGGAGCAGAAACAAGTTCTGGGGGGCTCTATGGGGCATCAACAATGAGCTTAAGCTTCGAAGGGCCAAAAGGAATGAGTCAAGGGTGGAAAGTATGATATTAGAGGATAAATTGAAGGCTTGTCAAAGGTCGAAGAGAAGTTTGACCGAACAGCTGAGTAGGACGGTCAAATAGATGGATAGAAACTAGATAGAAACTATGGTGGCCCAGGTGATGTTGGGGCACGAGTATGAGCCTGGAATGGGTTTGGGCCAAAACGGGAAAGGCATAGCAAGTCTAGGGGAGTTCATGGAGAATCACGAAAATTTTGGTTTGGGTTACGCTGATAAGAGGAGAATCGCCTTAGGAAGGAGGGAGACAGGCTTGGCTTAGCCGCAAGGGCTACAAGTGGAAAGAATTCCCTTTTATCACATCAATGAAAGCTTCGTCAGTTTCGTGATAAATGAAGAAAACCTTCAAGATCAACCAATTTGGGTGCGGCCGTGTCCTCCAGAGTTTGAATTGGGGAATTGGCAAGTCGTCAAACAACCCGGGATTTCCATGGCAAATTCAATGTAATTCAATAGTTCCAACCCCATTGTTGGGCCCTGGCTTTAGGGTTTGCTTCCTGTTTGGGCATATCTTTTTGCTCCTAAATTATAAATACACAACCCTTTTTCATTTAATGAGTTCAATCTTGCACTTTTGTTTATTTTTATTCTACTGCATATTTATTTTTGTTGTGATTAAATGATTCGATACAGATCCAACAATGAGTCATGTGAAAGTAGTGATACCGAGGACCCCGAATGTTGATTTTGAGCAACTAATAAATCAAGCCGAGAAAGGGGAAGATGAAGATTGGGGGCTTCCTCCAGAGTTGAAAAGAATGGTCGAGCAAGAAGAAAGGGAAGCGAAGCCACACCAAGAGGAAACAGAAGTTGTGAACTTAGGTGTTGGTGAAGAAAAAAAGGAAGTCAAGGTCGACGCTAGCATGTCCGTGAACGTCTGAGATGAGTTGGTGGCTTTGTTGCGAGACTAGCAAGAAATCTTTGCTTGGTCCTGCCAAGATATGCCTGGTTTGAGTTCGGACATCGTACAACATAAACTACCTCTAAATCCCGAGTGCTCCCTAGTAAAGCAAAAGTTGAGGAGGATGAAGCCCAAGATGTACCTGAAAATAAAAGAAGAAGTGAAGAAGCAATTCAATGCTAGATTCTTGGTCGTTTCTCGGTACCCAAAATGGGTTGCCAACATCGTGCCAGTCCCTAAAAAGGATGGAAATGTGCGAATGTGCGTGGACTATCAGGATCTAAATTGAGCCAGTCCAAAGGATAACTTTCCCTTGCCGCATATCGATGTCCTTGTAGATAACACGGTTAATTTTACCCTGTTTTCTTTCATGGATGGGTTCTAGGGCTATAATCAAATAAAGATGGAACTAGAGGATATGGGAAAGACAACCATTGTCACCCTATAGGGAACTTTCTACTACAAGGTGATGTCCTTTGGGCTCAAGATCTCTGGGGCAACTTACCAGCGGGATATGGTGGTGTTATTCCACGACGTGATGCATAAAGATATCAAAGTCTATGTGGATGACATGATCGCTAAGTCAAGGACCAAGGACAAACACCTTGTCAACTTGCGAAAGTTGTTCAAGCGGCTGCATAAATACCGATTATGGTTGAATTCCTCGAAGTGTACTTTTAGGGTCAAATCTGGAAAGTTGCTCGGTTTTATCGTGAGTCAGAAAAGAATAGAGGTAGACCCAGAAAAGGTAAAGGCCATCCTCGAAATGCCCAAGCCACACATCGAGAAGCAGGTCTGAGGTTTCCTAGGACGATTGAACTACATAGCAAGGTTCATATTAGAGTTGACTGCCACTTGTGAGCCTCTCTTCAAGTTATTGCGTAAGAATTTGTCCATCCAATAGGACGATGACTGTCAAGTTGCATTCGAAAGGATTAAATAGTGCCTCATGAATCCTCCTATGCTTGTTCCACCGGTGCCCGGAAGACCCCTTATCCTGTATATGACTGTGTTAGATAAGTCAATAGGGTGTGTGCTGTGACAGCATGACGAGTCCGAAAAAAGGGAACGAGCTGTCTATTACTTGACCAAGAAGTTCACAGCATGCGAGATGAACTACTATTTGCTAGAAAGGATATGTTATGCCTTGGTGTGGGTGACTCACCGTTTGAGGCAGTACATGTTGAATTACACCACTTGGTTGGTATCCAAAATGGATCCAGTCAAGTACATCTTTGAAAAGCCTGCCCTCACTGGACGGATCGCTTGGTGGTAGGTTCTGTTGTCGGAGTTTGATATTGTTTATGTCACTCAGAAGGCGATAAAGGGGAGTCCCTTGGCAGATTACCTGGCTCAATAACCCATCATTGACTATCAGCCTATGCATCCAGAATTCCCTAATGAGGACATCATGACCTTGTTTGGGGAGAAAGTAGAGGATGAAGACAGGGACAAATGGATCGTGTGGTTTGACAGTGCGTCTAATGCACTAGGCCATGGAGTTGGGGCAGTATTGATTTCCCCAGACGAACAACATATACCTTTCACGGCTAGGTTGGGTTTCGACTGCACAAACAACATAGCTGAGTATGAGGTGTGTGCCCTTGGGATCCAAGCGGCAATCGACTTCAAGGACAAGTTGCTCAAGGTATATGGGGACTCAGCCTTGGTAATTCAACAGCTGACAAGTGAATGGGAGACCAAAGACCATAAATTGGTGCCTTACAAAGCTGACATCAGGGAGTTGATAGAATTCTTTGGTGACATATCATTTCATCACATTCCTAGAGAGGAAAATCAGATGGCCGACGCCCTTGTCACACTAGCGTCCATGTTCCTGCTAAGCCCGCATGGAGATTTGTCGTACATTGAATTCAGATGTCGTGATGAGCTTGCACATTGTTGCTTAATAGAAGAAGAGAAAGATGGTAAGCCTTGGTACTTCAATATCAAACGATACATCGAAGACAAGGAATGCCCACGGGAGGCCTCTGACAACGATAAAAGAATGTTGTGAAGGTTGGCGACCGACTTCTTCCTGAGTGGGAATATCCTATACAAGAATAACCATGACATGGTACTACTTCGGTGTATGGATGCTAAAGGGGCTGAGCAAATTCTAGTAGAGGTGCATAAAGGATCCTTTGGAACGCATACCAATGGACATGCCATGGCCTAGAAAATTCTGAGAACTGGGTATTACTAGCTCACTATGGAGAGCAATTGTTGCATCCATGTGAGGAAATGCCATAAGTGTCAGGCCTTCACTGATAATGTTAATGCTCCACCATACCTTTGAACGTCATGGCTACACCTTGGCCATTCTCTATGTGGGGCCATTGAGCCTAAAGCTTTAAACAGACATTGCTTCATCTTAGTCGCCATTGACTACTTCACCAAATGGGTCGAAGCAGCTTCATACGCTAGTGTGACTGGGAGCATGGAGATTAGATTCATCAGAAATGAGATAATTTTCCGATATGGGTTGCCCAGGAAAATTATCACCGATAATGCCACCAATCTGAACAATAAGATGATGAAGAAGATGTGTGAGGATTACAAAATCCAACACCATAATTCTATGCCTTATAGGCCTAAGATGAATGGGTTAGTTAAGGCTGCTAATAAAAATATCAAGAAGATAGTTCAGAAGATGACTGTGTCATACAAGGATTAGCACGAGATGCTCCCCTTTTCATTGCATGGTTATCGAACTTCGGTGCACATGTCTATTAGGGCAACCCCTTTCTCTTTGGTGTAGGGGATGAAGGCTATGCTCCCATTTGAGGTGGAGGTTCCTTCTTTGAGAATCCTACCCGAGTCAGGGTTGGAAGAATTAGAATGAGCCCAAGCTCGCTTTGATCAGTTGAATCTTATCCAGGGTAAGAGGTTGGCCGCCATGAGTCATGGGCGACTGTATCAAAGCAGAGTGAAGAATGCTTTTGACAAGAGGGTGCGCCTGTGCAAGTTTAGCGAGGAGATCTTGTCCTAAAGAAAGTATTGCAGGCTCAAAAGGACCACAGAAGGAAACCCGAATTACAAAGGACCATTTGTTGTGAAGAAGGATTTTTTGGTAGGAGCATTGTTGCTTGCAAACATGGATGACGCAGAGCTACCTTCATCTGTGAACTCTTATATCGTCAAGCGATATTACGCATAATGCCTGGGGCAATTAGAAGGCTCAATGTCTGACCGTCCTCAAGGACTCATTGGAACCTCCAAGTCTTGAAATCTTTTGTAAACCATAGTCACAACATTAATAAATATGGGTTAATGATTTGGATCTCTACTTCCAGTGTTGTGTCCTTTACTTTTTATTGTCTTTAAGAACATCTCGATCTTGCTCACTAAATCCGAAGCCATTCAACTCGATCAACAGGGTGCCATAAGCGTTTAAGTAAAATTAAACATGATAACACCTGTTAATTGTTACATTTAACGTTCGATCATAAACATGCATGCATTTGCATCTTCTCATCCAGGATCCTGCAAATCGGAATATGAATAAGCACACCAATTTGGGTAAGCACTAGGGGCAGGTGAAGGGTAATGCAAGCATCTTGTAGTATTGTTTCACATTTGTTGTATGATGACACTTTCTTTGTCCAAGCTTAGGGGCAGGTACGAACAAGTGCTAGGCCCATGATCCATCGATCACCACCCCGCGTCCGACTAAAGACGTTTAAGAAGCACTCCTAGGAGGCAGCCTAGTATCTCTAACTTTGCTCTTTAATTTCTTGTTTCATACTTGTTTGTTTTCTTGGATTGTATCCTGAATTCGCCTAAGTTTATATGCAATTATAGAATTTTTTTATGGAGAAAATATAACAATAAATAACACAACTTTGTAAAGGATTTTTTGCAATAATAATAATAATAATAATAATAATAATAATAATAATAATAGCTCGCCTGGTGTTTGTCGGTAAATACGACTAACTTTTGTGTAAGAAACTATTGTAAATTGTATATGACTTCTCCCATTTATAGTTATTTTTGGTAGTATTGTAATTACTTTTTGTTAATTTAAGTAATAGGTACTATGTATGCCAATTTTGTGTATTTAATGATCATTCCTCTTCAATTTCAGGCAAAATGGGCAAGATTGGTGAAGTGCAGAATTTTATGAACTCGCTGAGCCAGGCCACGCACTTGGCGAGCCATCCGCTAAGCATGCAGAAGAATCTGGAAGAAGGATAAGTTGTACAGAGACGTTGAGCGAGTGTGAACTCGCTAAGTGCACTGCCTTTAACCCTTAGGCTTAGCGAGAAGAGTGGCGCTAAGCATGAAGTCACTTACATGCCCTAAGCGAGCTCATCTTCCGCTAAGCGTGCGCCCACCGACAGGAATGGCTATCTAAAGCTGAAATCTCGATTTTGGAGGGTTGTTGAGTTCTTTTGAAAATTTTTGGCTGTGGAGAGACTGAGCTTGATGAGGAAGCCATCTTGCAGAGCTTTGGATGAGATTTTGAGGGATTGTGAGGTTTCTAGAGGTGGAGGAGGCATCCTGTATTTCTTCTATCTTTCATCTTCTCTTCTCATTGTTGTAATGGAAGCTTCCCTGCTATGGAGAGCTAAATCCTCATTTGGTTATTCCTATGGGGTACTTGATGTAAATATTTGTATATCTATCTAATGATGTTTTATGTGTTCACTATGCTATCAGTACTTAATTCTAGTGTGTCTTTGCCTTGATCACGCAACTGCATGCTTAGTTAGGGTCACTCAACATTGGGAAATGGTTTAATACTTAGAACCTGATAGGACAGGGCTAGCTTATCATATTTTCACGAGACATTGGGGTACGGTAACCTAGTTTTTGTTATGTTATGTCTTAATGCAGTTCTGGTTTAGTTTAGTCCAACAAGAGACATATGAGGATGACACTTGACTAGGATTAGGCTGAACATGCACGAGACATCGGGGTTTAGTAGTCCAGGAGACAACATAGAACACATGAACATTGTTAGGTAGAGAACATCCTTTATAACATCAGTCACCCAGTAGGAAGACCAACACGTTGTCTATCTGTCTTCACACACCACTACTCACGTGATTTGCTTTTGAATAGTTTAGTTTACTTATTTGTCCATACCACACACTACACTTTCATCACAAGACACCCATTTACTGAACCACAACTTTACTAAGTAAAACAAGTTCCCCAAGAGTTCGATACTTGGTATTCACTTACCATTTTATACTACTTGCATGATCCGATGCACTTGCCGACCGTCAAACAAGTTTATGGCGCCATTGCCGAGGAACTTCATTCCATTTTGAAAAGTTTAGTTCAATTTTTAAGTGTCTTTTTGTTATTCTTTCATTACTTGTGAATATTTGTTTTTGTTTATATTTGTTTTCTTCTTGAATTGGATAACCGTTGTTTCTGTCAGTGTTTTGTATGCATAGATCTCCTATAGGTAATTTAGTTCCTATGGACTTGGAAATTGAAGCCACTTTAAGAAGGAATCGAGCTTAAAGGAGAAGGAAATTGTTGCTAGACAGGATAGTAGCTTCCATTCTAGAAGAGGAAGTTCAATCTTCTGATTCAGCATCATGGAGATTATTATTTCTATTCCACAAATAAATTGTGATCTTTGTCGAAAAGAGAATTACAAGGACAATTATTATCTCTATTCCACAAATAATTTTGGGTGGAGACAGGAGTTTAATCCTTACTGAAATTCTGATACTGAGGACAGATGTCGTACAGGATGTCACGACATCGCGCTTCAGAACATGCAGATTGTATATGACAGTATGAACAGATTAAACAAGTAAATAACACAAGAGAATTGTTAACCCAGTTCGGTGCAACGTCACCTACATCTGGGGGCTACCAAGCCAGGGAGGAAATCCACTAAAATAGTATTAGTTCGAAGATCTAACAGCCACTGTATACAACCTTCTCACCTAACCACTACCCATGCAACTTCTACCTAAGAGCCACTCTTAGATATGAGAACCCCTCTCACTCCCTCTCAATCACTCACCCGTGTTTACAAACAAATCAAAGACACACCAGAGATTGCTCTCTGAACAATAGAGATCAACTCTACACACTCAGGTCCAACACTTGATGTTAGGGTAGCATCAAGGTGGCTCACAAAACACTCAAGTCACAAAACTCACAAAATAACTCTTCAATCTCTGACTTGATTCAAAACCCGTGCAGCCTTCATGTTTATATAGCAGTGTACGTATCTGGGCTGCAACAACTTGCGCTGGATCAGCTCTATCATTCTCCTGAAAAATCTGCACTTAAAGATCTAAAAGATAAAGTTTTATCTTTTAGTTTTTATCTTCAATCTCTAATCCCTGATCGAAACTATTCAAGTTTGTAATTCAATCTTTAATTATCTTTTAATTCGTTCCTAAAGATAGAGCTCCTAATCTGTTGCTGACTGCACATTAATCTGTTAAAGATATAACAGATTTATGTGTCCAGTATTTTCGGGCAGGATGTCCTGGACATTGTATCCGACATCGTGGATCCTGCAGCTTCAATTCTTCATTTGACATTTTATCTTGCCTTGTGCATTGTGCAGCCCAATCTGATTCCTTGACATAATGTTAGACATCATGTGCAGCAACTCCAGCTTTCCTTCATTGTCTAAGTGCTTATGTTTTAACAAAATTTTAGCCAATCTTTTAAAACTAAGTAAAGCTAAGCACTAACAATCTCCCCCTTTGGCAAATTTTGTCTAAAACATACTTAGACACTTCCTGAGCAGGTACGAGCAGTCATGCAAGTGGGATCAGCAACTTTCATTATCAGAGTAATCAAGCACAGCAGTATCTGTAGTGGTGATAGCAAAATTCTGCAAGTTGCAAATCTACAAGTCTTTTCCAGGATGTCAAGACATCTCACGTGACATCAGCTTTCTGCTCCCCCTGTCTCCATGCTCTTACTGCTGTGAAGTGAATATTCTGCTAGGCAGCAGTTCACTGTAGCATCTTCTATCAGCTACTAGTTTCAATAGCTTACATCAATCATCATCAGCAGCAGCAGTATAAATACTACTCCTTACATCAATCATCATCAGCAGCAGCAGTATAAATACTACTCCCCCTCAAAATCATAGATCATGCATAATATCCTACTACTCCCCCTTTTTAGACAGAATTTGGCAAGAGTAGAATGCATGAAATTAATGTGCAAATATTACAGACCAATAACAATCAATTGTTCAAAGGGACATGCCCCAATAGCTAGTGAGAGTAAAAAGCAAAAAAAATAAAGGTCTGATGGTCATGGGGTGGCATCAGAATCATCATCATCTGATTCTGTATCCTCTGCTGCATCTTCTTCTTCCTCAGCTGCTTCTCCATCATCAACGCCATTGTCTGAGAGTCTTTTGATCAGGCGTTCCAGCTCCATTTTCTTCTCTGTGTTGGCTTTGATGGTTGCCTCCAGCACCTTGCATGTGTCCTTGAGTTCAGCAATCAAATCATCCTTGGACACAGCACCTGAAGCAGCAGCTTTCCCTGATGTCGAGACAATGTCTGGGACATGTGTCCCCTCAAACAGTTTGTAATGCAGGGATAGAGGAGATTCTCTCTTCTTCACAGAGTCAATGTTGTTTAAAATATTGGGATGTTGACTCAACATAATGCCACACAATACAGTTGGGAAGGCAATGGGTAATTTGACAGCAAAAGATTCTGAATGCTTAATAGTTTGATCAAAAATATAGTTTCCAAAATTAAATTTGGACTTGGTTCCAACAGCATACAGAAATTTACCCAAACTTGTGGCAACAGTGGAAGTATGATTGGTGGGTACCCAGTTGGCAGTGCCAATCCTATGCAGGATTGCATACTTCACACTTAGCTTCCCTGCAGAAAGCTTCCCTTTCTTTGGCCAATGCTGGACTTGCTTGGCAGTGATTTCCTTGGCAATTTGATGCTCAGAAACAGCAATATCCACCACTCCTTCAGTTGGTCTGCCCAGGTACTTGTTGATTACAGTAGGGGAGAATCTAATACATTTTCCTCTGACAAACACTTTCTGATACTCATCACTCTTTCTGTTTGTTATGTCAGAGGGAATGTTGACAATGAATTCCCTGACTAGACTTTCATAACAATCTCCCAACTTGGTGACAGTTTTCAGCAGTCCAGCAGCCTTGATGAGGTCCATGATCTCCTTGCAATCCAAGGCATCTCTTCCCAGTTCTCTTTCTAAAGCAAGTCTGCGTTGATATACAAATTTCCACCTTTCAACATTGCCAATGGAGTGGAATGAAATGTTGTCCAATGGGGCATCAGGGACATTTCCAGGCACCTTTTTCCCTGATTTCTTGGCTCTCTTGATGTCGGGAACATCTAGTTCGACATCATTATCAGAATCAGATGAGGAAATTTCTTTCCTCTTCTTGGAAGGGATTGCAACTTTGCTCCATCTGGATGTGGTAGGAGTGATTGGTGTGCTCTTCTTCTGTGCAGTAGTTTTGATTCGTCCAGACCTAGTAATGGGGGTTTTTCCCTTTCTGCTTTGTAATCTTTCTGCAATGCCAGGTGCCAACTTTTTGGCAATGGGTTCCTCATCAGATTCTACTTCTTCTAGGTCAATGAAGTCACCTGGAGCAGGTTCTGGTGCCCTTGGTGCAGGGGTCTCCTCTGTGGCTTGATCCTCTTCCTCTGTTGATTTCTCTTCACTGGATGAAGAGAGGACTTCAGCATTTGGGGTGGAAGATGTTGGGACATCTTTATCAGCATCAGGGACAGAAGCATTTTTCAAAATGCTATTCACAAAACTGCGGATCTTCTTATCCATCTCAGTGTCTTCTTCCCTAGGGCTTGTTGCAAAGCTAGGGTTTTCAGAAATCTTCACTCTCTGTTGTCTTTTAGGGACCAGTTTCTCAGGAACAGGGCCTGGACCAGGAATCATTTGTATGGATTGGATATTGAGTGCAGGTTGTTCCTGGTTTGATGGAGTTTTGGAGGATGATGGAGATGATGGTACAGAGGGTGAAACAGGGGATGAGGTTTCTTTTGGCGAGGTAGCCATGGAGAAGCAGAGCTTTGGGAGTGGTTTCGTGAATATCTGAGAAGTGTTGGGGAATGCTGATGAAAACGAGATTGCCACGAAAATGTAAGTTTGAATGAGGAATGTAGGAGAACGGAGGTTGAATTTGTTTTGGCCCAGTAGTGAACGTGCTATTAATGTTGAGTGAGAAGTTTGAGCACGTTCAGATAGAAGTAACTGCTATAACTCCTCTAGCAGACAAATGCCCAGCTTGCCCCTCAGTTTTTCAAACTGATTTGCATCCAATGCCTTTGTGAAAATATCTGCTACTTGTTCCTCAGTGGCAACATGCTCCAGTGTGATAACTTTATCATCAACAAGATCTCTAATATAGTGATGTCTAATGTCAATGTGCTTGGTTCTGCTGTGTTGAACAGGATTTTTAGAAATATTAATAGCACTCATGTTGTCACAGTACAATATCATGACATCTTGTTCGACATTGTACTCCTTCAGCATCTGCTTCATCCAAACTAGTTGTGAACAGCTGCTTCCTGCTGCAATATACTCTGCTTCTGCAGTAGATAGGGACACACAGTTTTGCTTCTTGCTGAACCATGAAATAAGATTGTTTCCCAAATAGAAACATCCACCAGAAGTGCTTTTTCTGTCATCTGCACTTCCAGCCCAATCAGCATCACAATATCCAACCAGCATTGAATCTGAACAATGACAGTACATAATCCCATAGTCACTGGTGCCATTTACATATTTCAGAATTCTCTTTACTTGATTCAAGCGACTTATCTTGGGATTGGCTTGATATCTTGCACAAACACCTACTGCAAAGGTGATGTTAGGTCTGCTTGCTGTTAAATATAGTAAGTTCCCAATCATGCTTCTGTACAGACTTTGATCAACACTGGTGCCAGCTTCATCCTTTGACAGCTTCAAGTGAGTAGGTGCAGGTGTTCTTTTATGGCTGGCATTTTCCATCCCAAACTTCTTGACAATGTTCTTTGCATACTTGCTTTGTGAGAGGAATATGGAGTCTTCCATCTGCTTCACTTGGAGTCCCAGAAAATAAGTCAGCTCTCCAACAAGACTCATCTCAAATTCAGATTGCATCTGTTGGACAAAATGTCGAAGCATCTCATTCGACATCCCTCCAAACACAATGTCATCAACATATATCTGTGCTATCATCAAGTTTTCAGCATCTTGTTTGACAAAGAGAGTCTTGTCAATTCCTCCCTTCCTATACCCTTGCTGAGTAAGGAACTCTGTTAGCCTTTCATACCAAGCTCTTGGAGCTTGCTTCAATCCATAGAGAGCCTTCTTGAGCCTGTATACATGATCTGGATGAGTTGGATCTACAAATCCCTTTGGCTGCTCCACATAGACTTCTTCATTCAGGTATCCATTCAGAAACGCGCTCTTCACATCCATCTGGTACAGCTTGAATTTGAGGATGCAAGCTACACCAAGTAACAATCTGATGGACTCAAGTCTAGCAACAGGGGCGAAAGTTTCATCAAAGTCTACACCTTCAATCTGAGTGTAGCCTTGAGCAACAAGTCTGGCCTTGTTTCTGGTTATAACACCTTCTTCATTGGTTTTGTTCTTGAAGATCCACTTGGTGCCAATCACATTAGTTCCCTCGGGTCTAGGAACTAGCTCCCAAACTTCATTCCTTTTGAATTGCTCCAATTCTTCTTGCATAGCATTGATCCAGAACTCATCAGTCAGTGCCTCTTTCACATTCTTTGGCTCAGTTTTGGAGACAAAGCATGAATTGGAGACAATCTCAATCTCCCTTGATCTTGTAGTGACTCCTCTGTTTGGATCTCCTATAATCAGCTCCTTGGGGTGCATCTTCTGGATTCTAATGGAGGGACTCTTTTCAGGTTGATTGATGTTTGGTTCATCTGTAGCAGAATCAGAGTTTTCTGCATTTTCTGCATTTTCTGCACTTTTAGCTGTATCTGCTACATTGTCTCCCGATGTTCTGACATCGTCTTCGACATCCTTCTTTCTTGCTGGAGTTAGATCATCAACAACCACATTGATGGATTCCATCACAGTTCTGGTTCTGGAATTGAATACTCTATATGCTCTGCTGTTTGTAGAGTATCCCAAGAATATTCCTGCATCACTCTTGGGATCCATCTTTCTCCTTTGCTCTCTATCTGCCAAAATGTAACATGGACTTCCAAAGATGTGGAAGTGCTTGACAGTTGGCTTCCTCCCTTTCCAGATTTCATACAGTGTGGTTGGAGTCCCTCTTCTAAGTGTGACTCTGTTGTGGATATAGCATGCTGTGTTCATGGCTTCAGCCCAGAGATTATAGGGAAGTTCTTTGGCATGAAGCATGACCCTAGCAGCTTCTTGCAAAGTCCTGTTTTTCCTTTCAACTATGCCATTTTGTTGTGGTGTGATGGCTGCAAAGAACTCATGAGTGATGCCTTCAGATGTGCAGAATTTAGTAAACTTGCTGTTTTCAAACTCTCTGCCATGGTCACTCCTAATTCTCTTGATGACACAGTCTTTTTCTCTTTGAAGTCTTAGACTCAACTCTTTGAATACTTCAAAGGTGTCTGATTTCTCTCTGATAAAGTTGACCCAGGTAAATCTGGAGAAATCATCCACAACAACATAGGCATACCTCTTTCCTCCAAGGCTTTCAACTTGCATAGGCCCCATCAAGTCCATGTGAAGTAGTTCCAGCACCCTGGAAGTGGTCTGATGTTGAAGCTTCTGGTGGGACATCTTGACTTGCTTTCCAATCTGACAATCACCACAGATTCTGCCTTCTTCTATTTTCAGATTGGGAATGCCTCTAATAGCACCTTTGTCAATGATTTTCTTCATGCCTCTTAAGTGCAGATGTCCAAATCTTTGATGCCATATTTTGACTTCATCTTCTTTGGAGGATAGACATGTGGAGGAGTAACTGGTTTCTTGAGGTGTCCATAGGTAACAGTTGTCCTTTGATCTGCTGCCCTTCATTAGAACTTCACTCTTCTCATTTGTCACCAAGCATTCTGACTTTGTGAAGTTTACATTGAATCCTTCATCACACAACTGACTGATGCTGATCAAGTTTGCAGTCAGTCCCTTCACCAGCAGTACTTTGTTCAGACTAGGAAGTCCATCATGGACTAGCTTTCCCATTCCAGTGATCTTTCCTTTAGAGCCATCTCCAAATGTCACATAGCTAGTGGAGCAAGGTTCAATGTTCACCAGGAATTCTTTAACTCCTGTCATGTGTCTGGAACAGCCGCTATCTAGGTACCAATCTTCCTTAGCTGATGCTCTAAGTGAAGTATGAACAACAAGACTAACAATCTTGTGTTTTGGAACCCACATCATCTTCCTTCCGCTGCTGCTACTTTGAGTTCCATGATGTGGATGGCCATGTAGATGATAGCAAAAGGGCTTTATGTGACCATACTTGCCACAGTAGTGACACCTCCACTTCTTTCTTTTGCTCTTTTTCTGCTGCGTTCCATGATGTCGAGACCGATGTTGTGACATCGTGGCTCCAGTGCTGTTTTTGGCAGGAACAAATTCTGTCATGGTTGTTCTGCCAGCAGATTTATGATTAAATCCAAGTCCTCTCTGGTTTCCAACATTCTTCCCAAGCTGTAGCACCTCATCAAGCATATCTGAGCCTTTATTCAGCATCTTTATTGATTTTGTCATGTTTTCCAGTTTAGAGTTCAGAAAACCAATTTCTCCTTTAAGCTCAGAGATCTCCTCTTCATGTGCCTCCTTCTCAGCCTCCAGATTTGCAATGATCTTCTTCAGTTGAGCTTCTTGCTGAAGAATCTTCTCACTTTTGATGCATAGTTCTCTATAGGATATAGCAAGCTCATCAAAAGTGATTTCAATATCAATATCACTTGAATCTTCATCAGATTCAAATCTCCCAGTGAGTGCATTCACATCTCTGTCAAAATCACTTTCTTGTTCACTCTCTGTATCATCAGACCAACATACAGAAAGTCCTTTCCTCTGCTTCTTGAGATGGGTGGGACATTCAGCTTTGATGTGTCCATAGCCTTCACACCCATGGCATTGAATTCCTTTGCTGTGACTGGGCTTTTCATCTGACTTCTTCTGGTATTCACTACCTTTCCTGATGTCGAAAGGGATGTTCCGGACATGTGGTTTCTGCCTCCTGTCCATTCTTTTCAGCACTTTGTTGAACTGTTTTCCAAGGAGCACAACTGCGTTAGTCAGACCTTCATCAGTATCCAGGTCATACTCATCTTCTTTTCCTTCATCATTGGACACGAACGCCAGGTTCTTGCTCTTCTTTTCAGTCCTATCCGAGAGTCCTAGCTCAAAGGTTTGAAGGGAACCAATGAGTTCATCTACTCTCATGTTGCAAATGTCTTGGGCCTCCTCTATTGCAGTGACTTTCATGTCAAATCTCTTAGGCAAAGATCTGAGGATCTTTCTCACCAGCTTTTCATCTGTCATCCTTTCTCCCAAGGCAGTGCAAGCATTGGCAATTTCAAGAATGTTCATGTGGAAGTCATGAATGCATTCTTCCTCCTTCATCTTTAGATTTTCGAATTTTGTAGCCAATAGTTGCAATCTGGACATCTTCACTTTGGAGGTTCCTTCATGAGTGGTTTTCAGAATCTCCCATGCATCCTTGGCAACTGTGCATGTGTTGATCAATCTGAAGATATTCTTGTCAACTCCATTGAATAGGGCATTCAAGGCTTTGGAGTTTCCAAGTGCCAATTCGTCTTCTTCTTTTGTCCAGTCTTCTTCTGGCTTCAATTCATCAGTGGACTTTCCTTCTGCGTCCAGCATCTTGGGATGTTCCCAGCCTTTGATGACAGCTTTCCAGGTTCTGCTATCCAGTGATTTGAGGAAGGCCACCATCCTTGCTTTCCAGTATTCATAGTTGGTTCCATCCAGAATTGGTGGTCTGTTCACTGGTCCTCCTTCTTTCTCCATGTTCATCAGAATTTATCTCCCTAGATCTCACTCAGTGATTTAGAGTGCCTGCTCTGATACCAATTGAAATTCTGATACTGAGGACAGATGTCGTACAGGATGTCACGACATCGCGCTTCAGAACATGCAGATTGTATATGACAATATGAACAGATTAAACAAGTAAATAACACAAGAGAATTGTTAACCCAGTTCGGTGCAACGTCACCTACATCTGGGGGCTACCAAGCCAGGGAGGAAATCCACTAAAATAGTATTAGTTCGAAGATCTAACAGCCACTGTATACAACCTTCTCACCTAACCACTACCCATGCAACTTCTACCTAAGAGCCACTCTTAGATATGAGAACCCCTCTCACTCCCTCTCAATCACTCACCCGTGTTTACAAACAAATCAAAGACACACCAGAGATTGCTCTCTGAACAATAGAGATAAACTCTACACACTCAGGTCCAACACTTGATGTTAGGGTATCATCAAGGTGGCTCACAAAACACTCAAGTCACAAAACTCACAAAATAACTCTTCAATCTCTGACTTGATTCAAAACCCGTGCAGCCTTCATGTTTATATAGCAGTGTACGTATCTGGGCTGCAACAACTTGCGCTGGATCAGCTCTATCATTCTCCTGAAAAATCTGCACTTAAAGATCTAAAAGATAAAGTTTTATCTTTTAGTTTTTATCTTCAATCTCTAATCCCTAATCGAAACTATTCAAGTTTGTAATTCAATCTTTAATTATCTTTTAATTCATTCCTAAAGATAGAGCTCCTAATCTGTTGCTGACTGCACATTAATCTGTTAAAGATATAACAGATTTATGTGTCCAGTATTTTCGGGCAGGATGTCCTGGACATTGTATCCGACATCGTGGATCCTGCAGCTTCAATTCTTCTTTTGACATTTTATCTTGCCTTGTGCATTGTGCAGCCCAATCTGATTCCTTGACATAATGTTAGACATCATGTGCAGCAACTCCAGCTTTCCTTCATTGTCTAAGTGCTTATGTTTTAACAAAATTTTAGCCAATCTTTTAAAACTAAGTAAAGCTAAGCACTAACACTTACAATCATTATGAAGAAGAAAAAGCTCTTGATCTTGAAAGTGTGTTTGAAGAATTCATGGCATATCATGCTAGCTCTAAAGCTAATCAAAATTCAATGCAAAATAATGTGATTCATTTTGGCAAGAGCTATTCTTTAGAAGATCATCAAAGGGAACCAGAGTTACAAACCTACCATCAAAAGGAGGCAGAAAGAGGTTTCAATCTGGACAATTTGTTGATGCAATTCAAGGATACAATTAAATCAATTCAAGGAGCATTTAAAAGTACAAAAATTCAGATTGGTAAGCTGGTAGAAGAAGTGACTCAAGCTATGGGTAGAAGAGAAGAAGAATTTGTAGAGGTTGAAGCTTAAGAGGAAAGCCCTGTAAATGCCTATGATTTAAAAGAAGAAGATAAGGAGAAAGTGCAACAACGAGAGCAGTGCTCGCAAGTACACACTCAACAAGAAAATAATCTTTAAGTTAACACGTTTCCTCATCAACTGATTGTCAAAGAAGAAAGGCATGAAGACCATGAGGTTCCAATCATTCTAGGACAACCCTGTTTGTCAAATGCTAGTTGTCCATTTGACATGGATAATGGTAAATTGGAACTAAGTGTAGAGGATTAGAAGATCTCTTTTAACTTAGATGAAGCAATAAAATACCCAGATGATAGTGAGGCCTGTTTTGAAGAAGAAACATTGGAGCAAGAGATAGAATTAACAGCCTCAGCCATGGTATCATAGTCTCCTTTGGAGGAAGAATTCAACAATGTGACAGAATGTCTAGTCAGTGAAAATGAAGGGGAAGAGTTAGCTTGTATTGAAGAGCTAGATGGTCCAGAAGATAAGTCTGCTGGTCATGTGATGTTTGGAGCATTAGAAAATAATAGACCAATGGAAAAGCCTAAAGTAGAATTGAAGACCCTTCTAGTGCATCTAAAGTATGTATTCTTAGAGGACAATGAGACTAAACCTGTAATAATTAACAGCTCCTTGCAGAAGAAAGAAGAGGATCAACTGGTACAGATTCTGAAAAGTCACAAAGCCATTATTGGTTGGCACATCTTCGATTTAAAAGGGATCAGTCCATCATATTGTATGCACAAAATTAATATGGAAGCTGATTACAAGCCCGTGAGACAACCTCAAAGAAGGATGAATCCAATAATGAAAGAAGAAGTAAGAAAGGAAGTGCTCAAGTTGCTGGAAGCAGGACTTATCTACCCCATCTCAGACAGTTCATGGGTTAGTCCTGTTCAAGTTGTTCCAAAAAAGGGAGGTATGACAGTGATAAAGAATGACAAAGATGAACTAATTCCTACAAGAACAGTTACTGGGTGGGGGATGTGTATTGATTACAAAAAGCTGAATGAAGCCACCAGGAAAGACCATTACCCGCTTCCCTTCATGGACCAAATGCTTGAGAGACTTGCAGGGCAATCTTTCTACTTTTTCTTAGATGGATATTCGGGCTACAATCAAATTGCAGTGGATCCTCAAGACCAAGAAAATACCTCTTTTACATGCCCCTTTGGTGTATTTGCTTATCGCCGCATGCCTTTCGGTTTATGTAATGCCCCAGCTACTTTCTAGAGATGTATGATGGCAATTTTTGCTGACATGGTAGAGAAATGTATTGAAGTATTTATGGATGATTTCTCTGTCTTTGGCGCATGTTTTGACAATTTCCTAGCAAATCTAGAGAAAGTGTTAACACGATGTGAGGAATCTAATTTGGTGCTCAACTAGGAGAAATGCCACTTCATGGTTCAAGAAGGCATTGTGCTAGGACACAAGATTTCTAGAAGTGGAATTAAGGTGGATAAAGCAAAGATTGATGTCATTGATAAACTTCCCTCTCTAGTTAATGTGAAAGGCATACAGAGTTTTTTGGGTCATGCTGGATTCTATTGGCGATTCATCAAGAACTTTTCCAAAATCGCCAAACCACTGAGTAATCTGCTGAACAAGGATGTTGTGTTTGTGTTTAATGATGAATGTTTAGAAGCCTTTAATACACTCAAAGCCAAGTTAGTCAATGCTCCTGTGGCTACATCACTGGACTAGGGACAAGAGTTTGAGTTAATGTGTGATGCAAGTGATTATGCAGTAGGTGATGTACTGGGACAGCGAAAGGGCAAAATTTCTCATACCATTTACTATGCCAGTAAAGTGTTGAATGATGCTTAGATCAATTATGCCACTATTGAGAAAGAATTCCTGGTAATCGTTTATGCACTTGAAAAATTTCGATCTTACTTGGTAGGGTCAAAGATAGTAATATACACTGATCATGCAGCAATTAAATATTTGTTGCGCAAAGTGGATTTCAAATCATGACTGATCAGATGGATATTGTTACTCCAAGAATTTGATATAGTCATCAGGACAAGAAAGGATCTGAAAATGTGGTAGCAGACCACCTATCCAGACTAGTCAATGAAGAGGTCACTTTAAAGGAAGCTGAAATAAAAGATGAATTTCTTGATGAATCTTTGTTTTTGATTGCATGGAGACCTTGGTTTGCTGACATGGCCAATTTCAAAGCAGTTGGTATCATCCCCAAAGACCTCACTTGGCAGCAGCAAAATTTTTTTTTCCATGATGCTCGATTTTATATATGGGATGATCCACACTTGTTCAAGGTAGGTGCAAATAATCTCCTTAGAAGATGTGTGACAAGTGAGGAGGCCAAGGGTATATTGTGGCACTGTTATAATTCACCATGTGGAGGGCATTATGATGGAGACAAAACAGCAACTAAGGTCTTACAGTCAGGATTTTTTTGGCCAACACTCTTCAAAGATGCCCATCACCATGTCTTGATGTGTGATCAATGCCAAAGAATGGGGGGGATTTCCCGAAGGAATGAAATGCCTCTTCAAAACATTATGGAAGTTGAAGTTTTTTATTGCTGGGGTACTGACTTCATGGTTCCTTTCCCTTCATCTGTAGGTAATGAGTACATTTTGGTGACTGTTGATTACGTGTCTAAATGGGTGGAAGCTGTGATCACTCCAGGAAATGATGCTAAGGTTCTGGTAAAGTTTATAAAGAAGAATATTTTTGTAATGCTCAGCTTCAAAAGGTGTTGAGTCAATATCATGTGAATCATAAGGTGGCATCCCTCTATCACCCTTAAACTAATGGGCAAGCCGAAGTATCCAACAAGGAATTAAAGAAGATATAAGAGAAAATAGTGGCATCAACCAAAAAAGATTGGTCAATCAAATTGGAAGATGCACTATGGGCTTACAGAACTACATACAAGATCCCAATTGGCTTATCTCCTTTTCAACTGGTGTATGGAAAATCATGTCATTTACCGGTTGAAATGGAACACAAAGCATATTGGGCTCTGAAATTCGTAAATTTTGATGAGAAGGCATTTAGGGAGCAAAAGAAGATTCAACTTTTGGAATTACAAGAAATGCAACTGACAGCTTTTGAATCTTCAAAACTCTACAAGGAAAGAGTCAAAGCCTATCACGATAAAAAGCTGTTGAAGAAAGACTTCAAACCAGGACAACATGTATTACTTTTTAATTCAAGATTGAAATTATTTCCTGGTAAGCTGAAATCTAAATGGTCTAGACATTTCGTCATCAAGAAAGTTCGACCTTATGGTGCAATAGAGTTGTATGATCCACAATGATGAATCCCCACTGCAGTTACCTTTTGTGCATTTATGTCTCGAGGAAATTTCAATGGGGGTTTACTGGATTAGGTTTAGAACGGATGAATCCAAGTATCGAACACAAGGAACTAATGTTAGCCTGAATTAGGTTTAGAATCAAAGCATTGTTGAGAGAACATGTATAAGTGATAATTTCAAACAAAATTTAAACTAAACTTGTATGCTAAAAACTATAAAATGCAAGGTAAATAAAATGATAGCAGTAGGTAGATATGTTGGGTCTTTCTAACAAACAAGCTGATGCATAGAAATATATTTCTCTAATCAATCGTGCTCTTGTATTTTATGTTGTACCCTAAATTACTAAACTCTCGATCCCTCGTCAGGCTGAATATGCAAGCTTCGTCTGCAGATCCCCCATTTGAGACTACACCCGATTTAGACAGCCCTCTTAGGTTTAGACTAACTTAAATTGAGTTTCATCCGCAGATTCCTCATGTAGGACTAGACTCAGCTCAAGTAGCTTACAAAAGTTTAACCTAATTTAGCCTAAGCTTCGTCTGTAGATCCCTCATGTAAGACTAGGCCTAAACTAAACAGCATTATTGTAACAACATAATTAAGACCAAAATTTAACCTACAGATCCCTCATGTAAGGCTAAGTTTCAATCCTGCTTCGATCAAGTTCTAAGGGAACAGTGCATTTCCCAATGCTAAAGTCACTTAACTGTGCACACAAATGGGTGATCAGACCAAAAGCATAGAAACATTAAGCATTGAAGGAAGCATTGAACACAAAAAACATAATCAATTAGATATTAGGTATTTAGAGCAGCTGTTCATTAGAAATCCCCAACTAGGGTGTTTAGCCAGCCATTACAAAGAAATCCTGACAATAAATGAGATTAAAAGCAGAGAATGATAGTTCCTTACACAAGAAAAGGGATTCCTCCTCCTCTTCTCAACATCTCACACTCACTCTCTACTCAATAATCTCTCAAATGACAAAACCTAGGCTTCAATGCATAAGCTGCTCTTCTTTTCTGCTTCTAGA
Organism: Glycine max; assembly: GCF_000004515.6. Classification (NCBI taxonomy): domain Eukaryota; kingdom Viridiplantae; phylum Streptophyta; class Magnoliopsida; order Fabales; family Fabaceae; genus Glycine; species Glycine max. The sequence goes on along the minus strand of NC_016089.4, from coordinate 35,108,286 downwards.
GCTCTTTTCCCCAAATAGGCCTGTGGCTGCTGTTAATCGGTGAATACGACTAACTTTTGTGTATAAAACTTGTGTAAACTGTATCAAACACTTCCAATTTATGGTTATTTTGTATTGTTATAAGTATTTTCTGTTAAGTGTAGTTAATAAATACTTAGTACTTCCATTTTGTGTGTTTAATAATCATTTTCTCTCGATTTCAGGTTAATTAGGAAAGATTTGAAAAATGTTGTTTTTCACCTTCTCGCTAAGCAATCTACTAGCTTAGCAAGCATCCGCTAAGCGCATCACTCATGGGCTAAGCGCGAGGAAGACTCTGGAAGATGATGAGTTGTACAGGTTTGCTAAGCGCACCACTTCATCTCACTAAGTGCACCGCTTCAGTTCATCCGCTAAGCGAGAAAGACACGCGCTAAGCCAAAATTCACTAATGTGCGCTAAGTGGTCCATAATTGCGCTAAGCGCATGAGCACAAACAAGGCCACCTATTTAAGCATGAAATTAGATTTTAGAGAGAGAGTTTGGACTAGGATTCAGAGCTTTGCATGTCTAGAGTTTCTAGAGAGAGAAAGGTCCAAGTTCCAGAGAGTTTTGAGAGATTTTGCTGTGTGAAGATCTGCAGAGTTTCTACAGGAGCCAGATTGAGAGCTTGAGATGCGTTTGTGAGTGATTTCGAGATCCTAGAGGTGAAGGAGACATCCTCCCCACTTGTATTTTTTGCAATCTTTCATCTTGTTCTTCTCTTTGTTGTAAAGAAGGATTCCTGGTATGGAAAGCTAAACCCTCTGTTGTGTTAGACAAGTGGCCTCAGATATCTTAAGAAGGGGGGGGGGGGGGGTTGAATTAAGATATTCCAAACTGTTTCCCCTAATTAAAAATCTATTTCACTTTTTACTCAAGTTATGAATTCCCTTAATGACAATCTTCTTAAATATTAATTCAAACGAAGCAACTTGAATATGAATATAAAGCAATAATAAATAAAGGAGATTAAGGGAAGAGAAAATGCAAACTCAGTTTTATACTGGTTCGGCCACACCCTTGTGCCTACGTCCAGTCCCCAAGCAACCCGCTTGAGAGTTCCACTAACTTGTAAATTCCTTTTACAAGTTCTAAACACACAAGGACAATCCTTCCTTTGTGTTTAGAGATCCTTTACAACAAGAGACTCACAGTCTCTTAATCCCTTAGAGAATGAGAGGAAGAAGAGGAACAAATCTCTCTAGAAAGAGATGGATTTTACAGATTAAGCACTCAATTAATTCCTTAATGAATTGCAACTGAATTGGCCAAGGAATTCTTAAGAGGATAAAAATGAATTTGCTCTTTGAGAGGATAAACACTTTGTTGTTCTGAAAATCTCTAAGCAATTTCGTGTTTAAGTCACATATATATAGACCATTGGTGGTCATGAGTAAAGCCTTTGAAAAGTTGTGACTCTTGAAATTATGTTTCTGAAATTCCTGTCTGGTAATCGATTACAGTAATTGTGTAATCGATTACAGCATTTAAAATTTGAATTAAAACGTTTACTAACTGCTGGTAATCGATTACCAAAATTGTGTAATCGATTACACAGTCTAAAATTTCAAATTCAAATTTTTATAGCTGTTATAAAACGTATTTGGCCACTGGTAATCGATTACATCCTCTGGTAATCGATTACCAGAGAGTAAAACCTTTGATAAACACTTTTTATTTTAAATCACTTGGCCAAACCTTTGCTAATTCAATTAGGAATTCCCTTCCTAATATTCTAGTGATCATCTTGATGTTGTGACTTGTAATCTTGAAGTATTGTCTTGAATTTTAATCTTGAAAAGCCCATTTGCATCAATTGCAACACATCATCATGATCATCATCAAAACATCAAAACCAATTGCATCTACAATCTCCCCCTTTTTGATGATGACAATACAATACCTGAAATCAAGATTCAAGCAAGCAACAAACAATTGTATATAGATAAAATGTGCATCCGTTTTCTCCCCCTATATTTCGGAATACATGATCACTTGATTTCTAAGTTTGTTAAGCTTTTTCTTAAGCTTTTGCTACAACCTTTTTCTCCCCCTTTGGCAACATCAAAAAGCCAAAGAACTCGGAAATCAACACAGTTATAACAATGGAGTAGCAAGATATAAGTATCAGAGTATTAAATACAATAAGCCAAACTCATAATCAAGAAATAATCAAACCAAAATTCAAAGATCATAAAATATCAACAACCACAAAATATCCAAGACTGAAATTTAAGAACACAAGATAAATAAGCAAAGTACTTAGCATAATAATGTAAATTCTAAGAAACTAAAAGCCAAAATACACGGCTTATAAAAGATAAATAATCAGAATCTAAAATCTAAGAAGACGGAGGAGGTGGTGGAAGATCGAAACTCTGACGAATGTATCCGACATCCTCTTCAAGCTGTGTAAGACGAATGTCCATACCGGCAAAGCGTGAATCTAACGAGTCAAAGCGGTCACCAACATACGAACGAAGACCCCGTAATTCGGAGAGGACTTCATGCATGAGTGCGGAATCTTCACGTTGAGGAGGAGGTGAAGGAGTACGTTCATCTTGAGGAGGGAGTGCATCCTTCTTCAGCCATTGTCCATTCCGATCTTTACGATACCCAAAGGAGGTCACTGCTCCAGCACCAATTGCAAAGGAACGCTTGACTTGAACAAAGGGTTCATCATCAAGCGGAATTTGACAATGACGCAAAAACAGAGTAATCAAATGTGGATAAGGAAGAGGTGCATTGGCCCGTAATGCCTTATGCATTCGGTACCGAACCAAATGGGCCCAGTCGATTTGATGACCGGTTAGAAAAGCCCACATAAGAATCAAATCCTCCTCAGAGGCTTGTGCTAAATTTGAAGACCGAGGAAGCAAAATTCTAACAATGATATAATGCATGATGCGATTATCAAAAGTTAATGACCCGGCCAACAATCTACCGGTCATGTCAGCTTGATCATTGCAGACCATGCGACGAGCATCATGACTTGAATAATCGAATTTCCAGTCATCAACAATGGTGCCCTCAAAAGGTGCACCTTGACTGGGTAAATGAGTCAAAGAAAAGAAAAGTGACTGATCAATGACCATAGAAGTACCATGCACCTCAGACATAATAATACCATCCTGAATTTTTAAATTGCAGTAGAAGACCTTTACAAGTTCAGGATAATATGGCAATTTAAATGACATGAAATCAACAAGACCAGAATTTTGAAACACTTGATAGCAATCAAACGTTTCATCATTAAAGAACTCTACATCTAGGTACTTAGGGTCTAAGATTATTCTAGAAGAAAACTGAGAAAGGTACCGTAGACGTTGATCATCGGATGAAAACAGTGTTGATGATCTTGGAGATGACAAAGAAGGAGGAATAGGTGCTGTGGGTGCTCCGGATGGGCCGTGACGGCGATGGGCAGCAGCGGTAGCGGTGGAGGATGATCCCTTTCTCTTCTTTGATGGCTCTGCCATTTGATGAAGTTTTTCTGGATTTTGATCGGTGGAAGTGAAAGAGGAGTGAAAAAGAGGAAGATTTGGCTTTACGGGACGTGATTTGGTGAAGAATTGAGTGAGAATCGAAGGTTTGAAGTTCTAGGTATGGAGGAAAACGTGGAGGAAGCTTTGGCTGCGCACGAGCTCTGATTTCGTGAGTATTTATAGAAGATGACGCATTGTAATTGATTACAGGTATTGGTAATCGATTACAGGCCCAATAAGCCTTCTGGTAATCGATTACAGGATGTTGTAATCGATTACAGGCTGCCTGTTCATGTGTAATCGATTACACTGGATGGTAATCGATTACCAGAGCCTATCCTAGGCTAGTTTCTAAGAGAATATCTATATTTATGCTCAAATACATCCTATATGACTAATTTTCACTACTAATACACTAAATTCAATCATTCAATTACTATATACACAAGAAATCATAAATTCTATCATAAAAACAAGGATTCAAACAAGATCAAACAAAATAATCTACAATCAAAAGATAAAAAGTAAATCAACCAATTAATCAACCAATCAATTCCTATTTTTCTAAATCTCTTACATCTAAGAGACCTAATTCTCTTCTAATAGAGAAAAACACTTCCTTGGGGAGAGGTTTAGTGAAAATATCAGCAAGTTGATTCTTAGTATCAACAAATTCTAATACACAATCTCCCTTTAAGACATGATCTCTAAGAAAGTGGTGTCTAATCTCTATATGTTTAGTTCTTGAATGTTGAACTGGGTTTTTGGATAGATTTATGGCACTAGTATTATCACACTTAATAGGTATGCGATCAAGAATGATGCCATAGTCAGATAATTGTTGCTTCATCCATAAAATTTGTGCACAACAACTACCGGCAGAGATATACTCCGCTTCAGCAGTAGATAAAGCAACACTGTTTTGTTTCTTACTATGCCATGAGACAAGAGCCGATCCAATAAATTGACAAGTTCCACTTGTACTTTTTCTATCAGTTTTAGATCCGGCAAAATCAGAATCAGAATATCCTATTAAGTTACATGTTGAATTCTTAGGATACCATAATCCTAAATTGATTGTTCCTAATAGATATCTCATGATTCTCTTTACTGCACTTAGATGTGATTGTTTGGGGTTGGATTGAAACCTAGCACACATGCATACACTAAACATAATATCAGGTCTACTAGCAGATAAATAAAGAAGAGATCCGATCATACCTCGATATTGTTTTATGTCTATAGACTGACCAGATTCATCTTTATCTAAGTAACAATTAGTGCTCATCGGTGTAGACATGTGTTTTGCACTATCCATCCCAAATCTTTTGATCAATTCCTTGCAGTATTTGGATTGATTGATGAATATACCTTCTTGAGTTTGCTTGATTTGTAATCCCAGAAAGTACTTTAGTTCTCCCATCATTGACATTTCAAATTCACTTTGCATATCAAGGGAAAACTCCTTGCACAATGAATCATTAGTGGATCCAAAAATTATATCATCAACATATATTTGAACCAACAAAATATCATTATGCTTTCTCTTTATGAATAATGTGGTATCCACTTTACCTCTGAAGAATTCTTTTTCAAGAAGAAAATTACTTAATCGTTCATACCATGCCCTAGGGGCTTGTTTCAAACCATAAAGAGCCTTTTGTAATTTATAAACATGGTTTGGTTTATCAGAAATTTCAAAACCAGGGGGTTGTTCAACATATACCTCTTCTTGAATTAAGCCATTTAGAAAGGCACTCTTAACATCCATTTGATAAAGTTTAAAGTTCATTATGGATGCATATGCCAAAAGCATTCTAATGGCTTCTAATCTTGCAACAGGAGCATATGTTTCTTCATAGTCTATCCCCTCTTCTTGATTATACCCTTTTGCTACTAACCTGGCTTTATTTCTAATAATTATACCATGTTCATCTAATTTATTTCTAAAAACCCATTTTGTTCCAATGACAGGATAATTTTCAGGTTTTTCTACTAATTTCCATACATTGTTTCTTTCAAATTGGTTTAGTTCTTCTTGCATGGCAATGATCCAATTATCATCTACTATGGCTTCTTTTATATTTTTAGGTTCAATCATAGATACAAAAGCCATATTATTGCATAAATCTTTAAGAGAATGTCTAGTTGTTACCCCTTTTGAGATATCACCAATAATATTGTCGAGGGGATGATCTCTTGAAGTTTTCCATTCTCTTGGGAGTGCATCATTGGATTTGCCTTCTTCTGGAGGATCTTCATTGTTTCCTTTGTCATTTCCTTTGGAATCTTGTTCATGAATGTTCATATGTTCTAAAGAATCTGTAATGTCATCTAGCATATTCTTTGTTGACAATATAGCATTAGATTCATCAAAGGTAACATGAATGGATTCCTCTATATTCATAGTTCTCTTATTATATATTCTATATGCTTTGCTTTGTAAAGAATATCCAAGAAAAATGCCTTCATCAGATTTTGCATCGAATTTTCCTAGATTATCTTTACCATTATTAAGTACAAAGCACTTGCAACCAAAAACATGTAGATGAGAAATATTAGGTTTTCTACCGTTAAATAACTCATATGGGGTTTTCTTTAAAATAGGTCTTATCAAGGCTCTATTCATGATGTAACATGCAGTATTGACAGCTTCAGCCCAAAAATACTTTGGAAGAGATGTATCATTTAATAAAGTTCTTGCAATTTCTTCCAATGACCTATTTTTCCTCTCAACAACTCCATTTTGTTGAGGAGTTCTTGGTGCAGAAAAATTATGTTCAATACCATGTTCATCACAAAATAATTCAAAATCTTTATTTTCAAATTCACCCCCATGATCACTTCTAATGGATGCAATCTTGAGATTTTTCTTGTTTTGTATGACTTTAGCAAATTTCCTAAATGCATGGAATGAATCACTTTTATGTGTAATAAATAATGTCCAAGTATATCTAGAGAAATCATCAACTATAACTAAAGCATAGTAATTTCCTCCAAAACTCATGGTTCTAGATGGACCAAATAGATCCATATGCAATAACTGTAATGGTCGAGTGGTTGAAACAACATTTTTAGATTTGAATGAGACTCTTGTTTGTTTGCCCTTTTGACATGCATCACATAATTTATCTTTTTCAAATTTCAATTTAGGCAAACCAACTACTAAATCTTTTGAAATTAATTTATTTAAGTGATCCATGTTTATATGAGCAATTCTTTTATGCCATAACCATGGATCATCATCTTTACTAAGAAAGCAATGATTGTTTTCTTGTTTTATGCTTAAGTCTATCATGTAAACATTATTGACTATATGTCCTACATGCTTTATATTACTGTCATGCTTATGTTCTATAAGACATTTTTGAGAATCAAATGATACTAGATAGCCTTTGTCACATAGTTGACTAACGCTAAGCAGGCTATGCTTAAGGCCTTCAACAAGTAGAACATTTTCAATGGAGTTTGAAGAATTTGTACCTATTTTACCCACTCCAAGAATTCTACCTTTGTTGTTGTCACCATATGTTACATGCCCGCTTTTCTTTGGAGATATGTGTGTAAAATTTGATGCATCTCCAGTCATATGTTTTGAGCATCCGCTATCTATGTACCACTTCTTTCTCAAAGATACCTGCATAATCAAGTTTTTGACTTAGGTACCCAAATTTTATTGGGTCCTTGCATGTTAGTATTAACTGAGGATCCTTTTGGGACCCATATCATTTTAATATTACTGTAATTTTTCTTGAAGTAGCAAGTTGATATGCCATGTCCTCTTCTTCCACAGTAAAAACAAGTGATAGAATTAGAATTACATTTTTGTGTGGAAGTGGAAAAGTTTTTATGAACCTTTTGTAGTTTTTCAGATTTATACCCTAGTCCATTTTTATTTGACACATATCTTTGTTTACTTAATATAACATCTAAATTATTTCTACTATATGAAAATTTTGCAAGTGAATTTTTTAACTCTTTAATTTCTTTCACATATTTATCACAACAACTACAAGAATCTGTTATTTTCTTGTCATTAATAGTGGAGATATTAACTTTTTCATTTGTTTTAGAGATTGAAACTTCATTTCTAAGAAGATCTAATTCTTTGTTTAATTTTGAAATTTCATTTTCTAAATTTGAAATTGTTTTCTTTGATGATGAAACTAATTTTGCAAGTTTAATTGATTCTTTATGCAAATCAGCAAATGCATCTTGCAATTCATCAAAAGAAATAGATAAGTTGTTTGAAGATGTTACCTCTTCATCACTTTCGTAACTTTTTGCCATAAGGCAAAGATTTATCTCTTCATTTTCAGAATCATCAGAGGATTCCAAATCATTTTCATCCCATGTGATGTATGCTTTCTTTAGTTTCTTCTCACTATGATTTTTCTTTTCAGATTTTTCCATCTTTTTCTTGAAGATGGGACAATCAACCCTCAGATGTCCAGGTTGATTGCATTCAAAGCATTTTAGAGTAGAGGATGAATTTTCTGTCCTTCTCTTTGATTTAAAATTTGGTCGCCTCTGATTTCCTCTTACTTTAAGAAATTTGTTGAATCTTTTTACAAAGAAACTTAGATCATCATCATCATCTGCATCATTATCCTGATCACTTTCTTCTTGAATTGAGGATGATGCTTTAAGAGCAATTCCTTTCTTTTTCTTGTCATTTTCTTCATTTTGGTGCAATCTCAATAGTTCCATCTCGTGTTCCTGCAACTTACCAAATAAAGTGGCAAGAGACATGTTAGACAAATCTCTTGATTCAGAAATAGCCGTTACTTTGGGTTGCCATTCTCTACTTAAACATCTTAGCACCTTGTTTATAAGATCTTCATTTTGAAATTCTTTGCCTAAGGCTGCTAGATGATTTACTATATGTGTAAATCTCTTTTGCATACTCTGAATATTTTCATTTGTATTCATTCTAAATAATTCATACTCATGAGTTAGTGCATTTATCCTAGATCTTTTAACATCTGTAGTTCCTTCATGTGTTAATCGAAGAGTGTCCCACATTTCCTTAGCACTCTTGCAATTTGAAACTCTGAAATAGTCATCCATTCCTAGGGCAGATGTTATTATGTTTTTGGCTTTTAAGTTGTATTGTACTCGTTTTCTATCCTCTTCAGACCATCTATCTCTAGGTTTTTCTATGGTTATGCTTTCACTTGATGAACTACCATCTATTGAAACTCTTTCTACTGTGGTGGGTATATAAGGCCCTATTTCAATGGCTTCCCAGATATTTAGATCTATTGCCTCGATAAAAATTTGCATTCGGGTTTTCCAGTAGTGGTAACCCTCTCCATTAAAGATTGGAGGTCTATTGATAGAATTCCCTTCTGGAAATAAGGAATTTGCTGAGGCCATCTTTTTCTTGAAGCTTCTAAACTTTGTACAAGAATGAAGCTCTGATACCACTTGTTAGACAAGTGGCCTCAGATATCTTAAGAAGGGGGGGGGGGTTGAATTAAGATATTCCAAACTGTTTCCCCTAATTAAAAATCTATTTCACTTTTTACTCAAGTTATGAATTCCCTTAATGACAATCTTCTTAAATATTAATTCAAACGAAGCAACTTGAATATGAATATAAAGCAATAATAAATAAAGGAGATTAAGGGAAGAGAAAATGCAAACTCAGTTTTATACTGGTTCGGCCACACCCTTGTGCCTACGTCCAGTCCCCAAGCAACCCGCTTGAGAGTTCCACTAACTTGTAAATTCCTTTTACAAGTTCTAAACACACAAGGACAATCCTTCCTTTGTGTTTAGAGATCCTTTACAACAAGAGACTCACAGTCTCTTAATCCCTTAGAGAATGAGAGGAAGAAGAGGAACAAATCTCTCTAGAAAGAGATGGATTTTACAGATTAAGCACTCAATTAATTCCTTAATGAATTGCAACTGAATTGGCCAAGGAATTCTTAAGAGGATAAAAATGAATTTGCTCTTTGAGAGGATAAACACTTTGTTGTTCTGAAAATCTCTAAGCAATTTCTTGTTTAAGTCACATATATATAGACCATTGGTGGTCATGAGTAAAGCCTTTGAAAAGTTGTGACTCTTGAAATTATTTTTCTGAAATTCCTGTCTGGTAATCGATTACAGTAATTGTGTAATCGATTACAGCATTTAAAATTTGAATTAAAACGTTTACTAACTGCTGGTAATCGATTACCAAAATTGTGTAATCGATTACACAGTCTAAAATTTCAAATTCAAATTTTTATAGCTGTTATAAAACGTATTTGGCCACTGGTAATCGATTACATCCTCTGGTAATCGATTACCAGAGAGTAAAACCTTTGATAAACACTTTTTATTTTAAATCACTTGGCCAAACCTTTGCTAATTCAATTAGGAATTCCCTTCCTAATATTCTAGTGATCATCTTGATGTTGTGACTTGTAATCTTGAAGTATTGTCTTGAATTTTAATCTTGAAAAGCCCATTTGCATCAATTGCAACACATCATCATGATCATCATCAAAACATCAAAACCAATTGCATCTACATGTTGGATCTTCCCTGTAGGTACCTGATGTAAATATATTTCTATCTATTTAATGAGGTTTTGTGTATTCTCTATGCTATCTACTTTTCACTCCACTATGCCTTTACCTTGATCACGTAGATGCATGCTTTGTTAGGGTCATTCAACAGTGGAAACTGGTCTGACTCTAAAGTCCTTGATAGAACAATGCTAAGTTGCCGTACTATCATGAGGAATCAGGGTGCGATAAGTTAGTTGTGTATATGTGTCTTAATGTGGTCTTGGTTGAGTTTAGTCCTACAAGAGGAATCTGCGGACGATGCTTGATCAAGATTAGGCTAAACTATCATGAGGAATCAGGGTTTAGTATCTCAGGAGAAACCATAAGAACACATGAGCATTGTTAGATAGAGAATATCTTTTCAGCATCAGGCACCTATTAGGAAGACCAATGTGTTTCTACTTGTTTTTACACATCATTTCTCTCGCGTGATTTTCTTTCTTTTTGCATAGATAGTTTTTACACCTGTTCATATTCACACTTATCTTTACACACTAGACATCAATTTGCTGAAATAGCTTACCAAATAACACAAGTTCACCGAGAGTTCGATACTCGGTTCTTACTGTTTTATACTAGTTGTGCGATCCGGTGCACTTGCCGAAATCCAAACAGCTGCTCTGCAATTCTGTGCCCTGGCCGTTCTGTAGAAGTTATCATAAAAGGTGTTGTAATAGATGTAAAAGCTGTACCCTAATTCTACAGAAGATAGACTTTAAATAGGCTCTTAAATCGCGACATTGCGCTTAGCGCAAGTAAGTGAAATTGGGCTTAGCGCCAGTCTCAAGCTTAGCCTGGTTGAAGGCACCTGCTACAATTAGCGCACTGATCTCGCGCTTAGCGCGCGACTTTGATGCTGATGCTCTGCCAGATTCTCCTTTGTGCTAAGCGTGCTGAAGTTGTGCTTAGCGGTGGATATGAGCTTAGCCCAATTGCTACATTTTGCAATTAAAAAATTAGCCTCTTTTTCACCTGAAAATGCACAAATTTCATCATTAAATCCAATGGAAATGTTCTAGAGATAGAGTTAACCATAAAATAAGATTTATTTTAAAAAATCACTACAAAATAACCATAAATTGGGGAACTATACAAGCTTTGGAAAATGATTTCTATACAAAGGTTAGTCGTATGAAGCGACTAACAAACTCCCCCAATTTTATAGTTTTACTTGTCCTCAAGCAAAGAAAGAACATTTAACTTGTCCTGAAGTGGCAAAGACAGTGGCCAATCAAAAGAAATTGATGTTTGATTCATCAAGGACATCAACCATATGAACTGAATATCATGGAATGCTTAAATCAATCACTTCTCACAAGCATGCAACTTTTCAAAGATCGGAGCACAAGTATTAGAGTCACAGCTGAAATAAGCTAGTAAGCATGACAGAAATCAAGGAAGGATCATCAACCAAAACCTCACAATCATTGTTTCACTCAAACTCAAGTGTTTAGGCTTATTCCATCATAAACAACCAACACAAGTTCCAACCTTTGCATTTCATCTCATATCATACAATAATGAACACACAAAAATGAGTCTGAAGGAGTTTCTAGGCTTGTAATGGGGTTAGGCTGTCAACAAGTCATGGTTTTTCTAGGATTCAAAAGCTTAGGTTCTAGGAGAGCATTCATCAATAGAATAACCTTTATTTTTTTCATTCATTTCTTCCCCATACTTGACCTTTTTCTTAGGCACTTAACTTTTATACCTGAAATTATAGCATACACACTTATTAACTTTATTTATACTTACAACTTTTTTTTTTGAAGAACAGAAGCAATGTGTATATACTATTTTCTTTTACCATTTCAATCCTTACCCAGTGCCTCCCCCAAATTTGGAACAAATTTATCTTGATAATACCTCCCCCAAATTTGGGACAAATTTGCCTTGAACCATCTTCTGTGGATGATGCTCTTCTACAACCTCAAATAAGGTAGCAGAAGATACAACTGAATAGGCTCGAGGTTTAATCAATCAATCAATTCATTCAACTCAAATTGGGTGAAAGGGATAATTCATTCAATCACAAGGTTAGCTTTTTGGCTAAGTAGCTATTCATAATCAAACATGGCCTTCATCATCCTCAAGTTCATGCATCCAATCCATACTTCAGAGATTCATGCAAAAATTTGCACTAAATGATAGTCGTTTCTCTCACAATTTTAAAGATCACACTCTCACCGGGATACAGTTAATGCATTCCTTCACAATCAATCTGACAACCAACTAACATTTTCAGACATAATTCCAATCATATGCTCATTCTCTTCTAATGACGGCAAACTTGATCAAAACAATCATCCAATCATCCCAATCCATTCAATTCATACATTTGCTCAATCAAATCATTTCCAAACACTCATTCCATACCAAACAATCCAGTGCATACAATGTTCAATCAATTCACTATTCAATCAAGCTTTTTGCACAAGCACACAAACAACTATGCTACTGAAATTAAAATGCTGAAATATTGAAGCTGAAATTTAAATGACAAATCATAAAATAACTGAAATTAAACTAAAGTGTTCATAATGCAAAAAATTTAAACGTCCTGCTCCTCTTATGGCTGGTCTTCATTAAGATCCAGTGCTGATGGATGAGTCTCCTCAGGAGCAGGTGCAGATGGTGGAGATGGCTGTGGGGTCTGAGCTGGAGTTGTCTCCTCTTCTGTTGCTATTGGTGATGGTGCTGGTGGTGGTGCTGGTGGCTCCTTAGCCACAGGCTCCTGGGCTGTGGAGGCCCCACCCCCTCCAGAGGAAGAAGGCTGGTCTCCTGGCCAGGCCACCTGTGCGTCAAACTCCTCCATGCTCATAATGGAGGGCAAGCACAAGCCCTGAAGGCTCTTCATGATGATGGACTGCCCTCTATGGATGCTCTAGAGCATGGAGTGAAGCATCTGAGGAGTGAAAATAAAATCTGCTAGACCTGTAGAAAGAGGAGCTGGTAGTGGTATCTGTGTGGGTGCAGAAGGAATCATTGGGATCTCTATGGAGAAAGAAGGAGGAAGTGTAGAAGAAGAAGGTGTTGGTGCCTCTGATGATGCTGAAGTGGAAGGGGCCTCAGATCTCTCCCCTCTGGCCTTCCTGGGTCCTCTGAAAGTTACTGTTGGATCATCAACATTCCAATAGTTCTTCTTAATATAAGCCAAATTAATGGCAGTCCAGGGATCTAGAGTTAGACTGAACTCCACTAGCCTTACATAAAGCTGTAATCAAGGCCGGGAATCCATGTCTGGATGTGTCATGCTGAGCAGTAAGGGAGATGAGGTACCCCACATTCATGTCCATCTTCATAATGATGCCATAAATGAGTTTGGACCTATCAAGAGTGACATCAGAAGTATGGGAGGTAGGAATCAGGTTAGAGAAGGAAAAAACACTCTATGTCTGAGCTAGGGTGGTCATGTTCTTCCTCAAAATCTTCAGGGGTTGCCCATCAGCATTAAGCTCGAATCCCCTACCTGGGATACAGATCTTAGCAGCTAATTCCTGAGGATCAGGCCTTAGGAGTGAAAATCTAGAATAAGCACAGAGTGATTCCCCCTCTTCCACAATAACAGGGGTCTTCAAGAAAGTATTAAGCGTATCCTCATCAAACTTAATCAAGTGACCTCTCACCCTCACCTGCTTAGGTGATTTATCCTCGGGGTCAAGGAGGTTGACGTAGAATTCCTTCACAATGGCAACATCAATGTTGCCATCCCCAAAGTCAGTCAACTCCTCGTCCCAGTGGCGTCTTTCAAGTTCCTCCTTGAACTCATCGAACTTGTATAGTAGACCACCACGTTCCTCTCTGGCAGAAGCTTCCTAGGCATAATAATGTCTATGTATCTTTCCCAAGCCTCTTGGGATGTGAATCTTGATTTGTCAAATCTAACTTGGGTGGGTGTAGATGGTTCCTTTCTTTTCCTAGAAGCCATCTACAAAATATAAGACAAAACACATAAGATTATCACAGGTTTATTCTCAAGAAATCAGAAAAATTAAATTGAAAACTGAGCCGGGTGCTTAGCATAGCATGCTAGCGCTTAGCGCGCCTTATGAAATTAACACAAGCGCTAAGCGCAACAAGATGGCGCTTAGCTCAAAGACACAGAAAACATTTTTTATGTAGAATAGGCTTAGTGCACAGGGGCATTGATGTGCCATTATTTTCTCCTATTTTCTTAACCCTTTTTGCACCATTTTAAGTACTGATTAGTCTTAATTGTCAAATTAAATAGGAAATTTTATAATTTGGGCCCATTCAGCTAATTCGATGTTTTTAATCTAATTTCAGGAATTAATGAAGCATTGGGCTTGAATCTAGAATTGGGCTTGAGCTTGAATCCAGAATTGGGCTTGGACTTGAAGAGGGCAAACTATTTTATTCTACAAAATTTTATCTTATCTAGACTTTATCTTATCTAGATATTATCTAGATTTGATCTCATCTAGATATTATTTCATCTAGATCTTATCTAGATTTGATTTTATTTTATTTATGGGCTTGGATTTAAAACAGATTTGTAACCTTTGGGGCTGGAAAATCTATATAACAACACCAAGGTTCTAGTTTAGGCATTCTCTTCTCTCTCTCTCTCTCTCCTGTTTTTGTTTTTTAGTTTTAGGCTTTTCTTAGACACTTTTTCGTTTTGCAATTCCAATTTTGACTTTTCGTTTTAGCAATAAAATTTCATTCTTCAATCTATAATTTCGTTCTCTATTGATTAATGGAAGGCTAAGTCTCCAGCGTTGCTTTCTCTTGAGGATCAAGCATAGTTCTCTTTGAGGTTCTGTTATTACTGTTAAATTCTGTTCAGTTTTTCCTCTTCACTAATTACTCTGAATTTGTTGCTATTAATTCATGCATGCTTAGTGCTTGATTAATTGTCTCTGTGCTTAATTACGTTCATGCTTAATGATCGTTTATGATTAATTGGTGTATGTGTTGCTTAATCACATAATGAATGTCTTATGTTAAATTTCGCTTAGTAATTTAATTTAGGGTTGGATTAAGTGGTTGAACTGGTAAAGGATAAACTCTCGTAACCTAGGATAAGAGACTTGCTTGTGAATCAAGGGGAAGCAACATGTTTTTAATTATGATATTTTCTAATTCAATTTTACTCGCTGTTTAATTTATAAAAACAAACAAACCCCCCCTCCCCGAATTCGTTACTATTCTCCTACTATCTGTTATGAACGTTTGGTTGATCATTGCTCGTTGGGAGACAACCTAGGATCACTTCCTAGTTACTGCATTTTAATGTTTATTTGAGTCAGGTATGGCCTCGATCAAATTTGGCGTCGTTGCCGGGGATCAGTGTCCAAAGGTTCATAATAGCTAGTGTCGTGTTAGTGTTTAATTCTTGTGTTAGTGTTTAATTCTTTCGTGTTGTGTTAGTGTTGTTTAGTACCTTGTTATTTTGTTTAGTGTGTGTTCTGTTTTAGTTTTTCTGTTCAGCGCTTCCCCTGTTTCAGTTTTTGTGTTTTGTTGTGAATAGTGTTTTGTGACAGATTTAGCGACCACTTTTGCTTGCGGCAAAATAGAGTAGTAGTGGAAATCATGTAGCAACGGATTTTAGCGACCACCCTTGCTGAATTATTTGGGATTTTTTGTTTTAGTAGCTAGAGTTGTTATTTTTGGATGAATATTTTTTTGTGGTAACTTCTTTTAATCCATATTTTGTGGGAAAAATAGCTAGAGCCTTTAGTTTGGTCAGATTTGAAAGTTCCAAAAAAGTAGCAAATTTGATTTTTGTCAAAACTTCAAACGGCCATAACTTTTGCTCCGGTTATCAGAATCGCTATTATTATATATGTATTTGGGGTAGAAAAAAATTTCCTACGCTGCAATAGTTGGCCATAGGCTGGCTGAGGTCTCCATCGTCCAAAAAAAGTGATTCTGTCAAAAGTTTTTTATTTTCCAAGTTATATTCTCTTATTTTTCTTAACTTATCATTTTTAGCTTCTATAGTTAGACTTTGAATTTTCGTTTGAAATTTTTTGTGCTATCTTCTCATTATTTTATAAGGGGTCTCACAAAATTTCAAGTCATTTGAATATCATTTAATGGTAGTTGTAGTTCAAACCTGCACTATTACTTGCATAAGATGGCAGCTAGTTGTGCATGCTGAATATAGTGTATGACTAGAGGCAATCCATCTAACTTACAACCCTTTGATCCTGAGATAGATAGGACATTTCATAGATTAGTTAGACGTCATTTAATTCCTTTTGAGCATCCTGAGCATTCTGTTATTGGTGATTTTGAGCATTATAGTTTTGAACATTCTGAGAATATGGCACAACCTCCACCCCGTGAGAGGACTCTAAGGGAAATGGCTGCACCTGATTTCACCTACGAAAGCTTGTGCATCCAATACCATGATGAGGATGTCCCATATATTCTTAAAACAGGACTGATCCATTTGCTTCCAAAGTTTCATGGCCTTGCAGGTGATAACCCGCACAAACATCTAAAAAAATTCCATATTGTCTGCTCCACCATGAAACCCCCAAATGTTCAGGAGGATCACATATTTCTGAAGGCCTTTCCTCATTCTTTAGAGGGAGTGGCGAAGGACTAGCTCTATTACCTTGCTCCACGATCCATCACGAGTTGGGATGACCTCAAGAGAGTATTCTTAGAAGACTTTTTCCCTGCTTCCAGGACCATGACCATCAGAAAGGATATTTCAAGCATTAGACAACTCAGTGGAGAGAGCTTATATGAATACTGAGAGAGATTTAAGAAACTATGTGCCAGTTGCCCTTACCACCAGATTTTTGAGCAGCTTCTCCTCCAATATTTTTATGAAGGACTCACTAACATGGAGAGAAGTGTGATAGATGCTGCCAGTGGTGGAGCCCTTGGAGACATGACCCTTGCTAAAGCCAGAAATTTAATTGAGAAGATGGCTTCAAACTCCCAGCAATTTAGTGTCATTAGAGGAGTGCATGAAGTAGCCACGAATTCATCTTCATCAGCCGAGACTAAGAAGCTTGAAGGTAAACTAGATCCCTTGGTTAACCTGGTAACCCAACTGGCCATGAATAAAAAATCTGCACCTGTCGCTAGACTCTGTGGTTTATGCTCCTCTGCCGACCACCACACAGACCTTTGCCCTTTTGTGCAACAATCTGAAGCAATTGAACAACCTGAAGCTTATGCTACAAACATCTACAACAAACCTCCTCAACCTCAGCAGCAAAATCAGCCACAACAGAACAATTATGACCTCTCCAGCAACAGGTACAATCCCGGGTGGAGGAATCATCCCAACCTTAGATGGTCGAATCCTTCACAACAGCAACAGCAACAACAACAGCCTTATTTTCACAATACTGTTGGCCCAAGCAGACCATACGTTCCTCCACCAATCCAGCAGCAACAACAGCAACAGCCCCAAAAACAACAAACAGTTGAGGCTTTTCTGCAACCTTCCCATGAAGAACTTGTGAGGCAAATGACTATGCAAAACATGCAGTTTCAACAAGAAACCAGAGCCTCCATTCAGAGCTTAACTAATCAGATGAGACAATTGGAAACATAGTTAAATCAACAACAGTCCGAGAATTTTGATAGATTACCTTCTCAATCTGTCCAGAATCCCAAAAATGTGAGTGCCATTACATTGAGGTCGGTAAAGCAGTGTTAAGGACCTCAACCAGTAACATCTTCTTCATCCGCAAATGAACCTGCCCAACTTCACTCTACTCCAGAAAAAGATGATGACAAAAATTTAAAGAGTAAGCTACCTAACAATTTCTATGCAGGTGAACCTTCCACTAGTAATTCTGATTTACAGAAGCAACATATCCCTCTTCCATTCCCTCCAAGAGCAATTTCCAACAAAAAATGTAAGAGGCAGAGAAGGAGATCTCAAAAACATTTAGAAAAGTAGAGGTAAACATACCTCTGCTTGATGCAATAAAGAAAATTCCAAGATATGCTAAATTCTTGAAGGAGTTGTGCACTAATAAGCGGAAGCATAAAGGAAGTGAAAGAATTAGTATGGGCAAAAATATCTCCGCATTGATTGGTAAATCTGTTCCCCAAATCCTTGAAAAATGTAAAGATCCAGGTACATTCAGCATACCTTGTATTATAGGGAACATTAAGTTTGACAATGTCATGCTAGATTTAGGAGCTTCTATTAGTGTGATGCCTCTGTCTATTTTTAATTCTCTATCTCTTGGTCCCTTGCAGTCAACTGATGTGGTAATTCATTTAGCTAATAGAAGTGTTGCCTATCCTGCTGGTTTCATAGAGGATGTCTTGGTTAGAGTTGGTGAACTGATTTTCCCTGTTGATTT
This sequence comes from Glycine max, assembly GCF_000004515.6. Lineage (NCBI taxonomy): Eukaryota > Viridiplantae > Streptophyta > Magnoliopsida > Fabales > Fabaceae > Glycine > Glycine max. The sequence continues at coordinate 35,089,905 of NC_016089.4, read as the reverse complement.
TTATATTTTGAATATGGAGGAGGGATTTTCTAAAGGATCAGTTCCCATCATTCTAGGTAGACCTTTTATGAAAATTGCTAGAACTAAGATAGATGTATATGCAGGCACACTATCTATGGAGTTTGGTGATATAACTGTTCATTTTAATATTCTTGATGCTATGAAACACCCATCTGAAGATCTTTTTGTATTTCGTGTTGAAATAATTGACCATATTGTTGATGAATACATGACTGATCTTCATTCTAATCTGCATGCCTGTCACTCTTCATGCATTGAATCTGAATTTGTACTTGATCATATGTTTGAATTTGATGCTGAGAGTGAATCTGAATTTGATATTGATTACATGTCTAGTGATGTTTTACCTCTTGAGATTGATTTTATAGAGTCAGATAGAACTAACCATGTTTCAGGAAGTACACATACCTCTGACTTTCTTTATGAGGTACAGGATGAGAAACCATCTCCTTCTACCATTATCCAGCCGCCCACACCAGAATTGAAGCCTCTGCCATCAAATTTAAAATATGCTTACTTGGATGATAGCAAAAGTTTTCCGGTAATTATATCTGCCTCCCTTGCTGATAAGCAAGAGGAGAAGCTGTTGTCAGTCCTCAAGAAGCATAAGAAGGCTATAGGCTGGACCCTGGCGGACATTCCTAGTATTAGCCCATCCACATGTATGCATCGAATAAATTTAGAAGATGGAGCTAAACCAGTAAGATAGCCACAGATGGTTTTACTGGTTATATGTAAATCACTATTGCTCCTAAGGATCAGGAAAAAACCACATTCACCTGCAAAGAGTTTTGAGATGTGCGAAGCATCATCCACCTTGTGGCATGGTATAAAGTGTGCCATCTTGCTAAACCTATCCACCACCACAAAGATAGAGTCTACACCTCTTTGGGTTCTAGGAAGCCCAAGGACGAAGTCCATACTAATGTCTACCCAAGGTGCAGATGGGATGGGTAAGGGTGTGTATAGCCCATGAGGCATCACCCTAGACTTGGCTTGTAAACAAGCCACATACCTAGTGCAATGCTTATGGACATCTTTCTTCATATGGGGCGAATAAAACTTTTCTTTGAGTAAGACAAGGGTCTTGTCTATCCCAAAGTGGCCCATGAGCCCACCCTCATGGCTCTCTTTCACAAGTAATTTCCTAATGGATCCTTGGGGTATGCAAAGCTTTCCCTCTTTGAACAAATACCCCTCAGCCAAATAGAATCCATCTTGAGCCTTTTTCCCACAACTCTCATAAATGGGAGAGAAATGTTCGTCTAAGGCATACAAGTCACTAATATTATCAAATCCTAAAATTTGAGCTCCTAGGGAGCAAAACAATGTGTGTCTCCTAGAGAGGGCATCAACTACCACATTTGTTTTTCCCTTTTTGTATTTGATAACATATGGAAATTGCTCTAGGTACTCAACCCATTTTGCATGCCTCTTGTTTAACTTGCTTTGCCCTCTAATGTACTTAGGTGATTGATGATCACTATGAATGACAAATTCCTTGGAAATAAGGTAATGTTCCCAAGTTTGGAGGGCTCTTATTAAGGAATAAAGCTCTTTATCATAGGTGGGGTAGTTGAGGGTGGCACTATGAAGTTTTTCACTAAAATAAGCAATAGGGTGCCCACATTGTAACAATACAGTACCAACTCCCACTTTAGAGGCATCACATTCTAGCTCAAAAGTTTTAGAAAAGTCAGGAAGAGCTAGAACAGGTGCCTTAGTAAGCTTTTCTTTGAGCAAAGCAAAGGCTTGCTCTTGTTTTTCACCCCAGGTAAATGCCACATTCTTCTTCACCAGCTCATTGAGAGGCGATGCAATTGTAGTGAAATTAGGAACGAACCATCTATAGAAGCTTGCTAACCCAGGGAAGCTCCTAATATCTCCCACACTTTTTGGGGTGGGCCATTCTTGGATGGCCTTGATTTTCTCAGGGTCCACTTGGACCCCATTTCTACCAACTACAAACCCTAAGAAAACTATATTATCTACACAAAAAGTACGCTTCTCTATATTTTCATAGAGAGTGTTTTTCCTAATTATTGAAAGAACTTGCCTAAGATGTCCTAAGTGATCATCTAGGCTCCTACTGTACACTAAAATATCATCAAAATAAACAACTACAAATCTACCTATGAAATCCCTTAAGACAAGATGCATAAGCCTTATAAAGGTGCTTGGTGCATTAGTGAGCCCAAAAGACATCACTAGCCATTCATTCAAACCATACTTGGTCTTGAAAGCGGTTTTCCACTCATCACCCTTTTTCATCCTGATTTGGTGATAACCACTTTTTAGATCAATTTTTGAAAAGATATTGGCACCATGCAACTCATCAAGCAAATCATCAAGTCTAGGAATAGGGTGCCTATACTTTACAGTGATGTTGTTGATGGCCCTACAATCTGTACACATTCTCCACGTGCCATCCTTTTTGGGCACCAACAATACTGGCACAACACATGGACTTAGGCTCTCATGGACCCAGCCCTTCTCCAACAATTCTTTAACCTGAGACTCTATCTCCTTAGTCTCCTGAGGGTTAGTCCTATAGGCTGGCCTATTAGGAAGTCTTGCTCCTGGGACTAAATCTATTTGGTGTTCTATTCCCCTTAAAGGATGTAGCCCAGGGGGTATCTCTTTGGGAAATATATCACCAAATTCATGTAAGAGTTCTTGGACCTTTGGGAGTAAGGTCTCAAATGTAGGAATTGTGGCAGTGCTAAGGGATGTTTTCCTTGATAAGAGAAGGTAGAAAGATTATTTATGAAGGAGTGCTCTTTTAATATCACTTTTTGTTTCAAAATGATTTTCCTTCTTAACAATCTTCTTGGAGGAATCCTTTCCCTCTTTTTCCTTCCCCCTGGCCTTTGAAGACAAGGCCTTACTATCCTTCTTTTTCTTCTGTTTTTCTAATTTTTCTTCCCCATCCCTCTTATGTTTCATAGTTAGTTGATCTTTGGCCACCTGTGAAGGTGTTTGAGGATGCAACACAAATTTAATGCCAAGAAGGGAAAGGGTAATCTCATTAGTTAGGCCATTGTAAATGATCTTCCTATCAAATTTCCATGGCCTTCCTAAAAGAATATGTCCTGCCTCCATGGGAACTATATCACAATTAACTTCATCCTCATATGTCCCAATGGAGAAAGGTACCTTCACTTGTTGGTTAACTGTCATTTCCCCTTGCTCATTGAGCCATTGAAGTTTATAAGGTTTTGGATGGGGAATGATAGTGAGGTTCAACTTGGAAACTAATCTTGTGCTACAAAAATTGCAACAAGATCCACTATCCACAATGAGAGAACAAGTTTTATCTAAAATTTTGCATCTTGTATGAAAGATGTTCTCTCTTTGGGATTGAGATAGATCACAAGATTGACCTCCAAGGAGCCTTCTAATCATTAAGAGGTCACCTTCTTCATGGGGGTAGACTTCCTCACTAGACTCTTCACCCCTTACTTCATCTTCACTTCCACTAGAAGAAGGGCAAGTAGTCTCCTCTTGACTACTATAAATGTCTTGACCCCTCATGATCATGGTTTTCTTTGTGGGGCATTGAGAGGCAATGTGACCTCTCCCAAGACATTTGAAGAATTTATTGTTGCTAGTCTTGTCTTGGGAACTAGTCTTAGGGGTGTATTTCTCTATGGTCTTACCCTTATCTTCGTTGGGTTTAGAAGGTGCAGCCCCTAAAATTCCATGGGCTTGGTCCTTCCTTGGATAAGAGTGAGAGCCATAAGATTTTGAAGAAGGCTTTCTTTTAAGTTGTTGCTCCACTCTTATACAAAGTTGGACTAGCTCATCTAGGTCCCTATATGGAAGGAGTTCAACCTTTTCCCTCATTTCCATATTAAGTCCACTAAGGAACCTAGCTATGCTTGTTCTTTCCTCTTCCCTAAGTCCAGCTCTTAAAAGGAGTAGTTCCATTTGTTGTCTATATTCTTCAACACTCATACTCCCTTGTCTAAGCCTTTGGAGCTTGTCCATAAGCTCCCTCTCATAGTAGGAGGGAATGTGTCTCTTCCTAAGGGCACTCTTAATATCATTCCAATACTCTACTAGAGGATCCCCATGAATCCTTCGTTCCCTAACAAGGGAAGTCCACCAATAGAGGGCATACCCTTGAAAGCTAAGGGTAGCCAATGGAACTTTTCTCTCTTCGCTAATATGATGGCAAGCAAAGAGTTGTTCAACCTTCATTTCCCAATCTAAGTAGGCCTCAACATTGTCTTTTCCATGGAAATATGGGAGGCTAATGTTAACCTCTTGAGACCTTCTATCATTTTCTCTTCTTTGGGAGTGATGTTTAGTATGTGAACTATGGCGCCCTCTATAATAGTCGTTAAGTTCTTCACTTAAACTCTTGCAAGAGTCATGACTACTAAAGGAGACATGTTTTTCTCTTTTCATTTCTTTCATTATTTTTCTTCTTTCTTCCTCTCTTATTTTCTCTCTTTCATCTTGACATATTTCTTCCACTCTTTTTTTTACCTTTTTCTTTTCTCTCTTGTTTTTCTTTCCCCAACTTAAGGGATCTCAACTCATCTAATATCTTATACAAGGGGTCCTTAGGAGTAGTGTTAGTGCTTAGCTCTACTGAGTTTAAAAAGGTTGGCTAAGATTTTGTTAAAACATAAGCACTTAGACAATGAAGGAAAGCTGGAGTTGCTGCACATGATGTCCAACGTTATGTCAAGGAATAAGATCGGGCTGCACAATGCACAAGGCAAGATAAAATGTCTAATGAAGAAGTGAAGTTGCAGGATCCACGATGTCGGATACAATGTCCTGACATCCTGCCCGAAAATACTGGAGTTGCTGCACAATGCATAAGTCAAGATAAATTGTCAAGTGAAGCATTAAAGCTGCAGGATCCACGATGTCGGATACGATGTCCTGACATCTTGCCCGAAAATACTGGACACATAAATCTGTTATATCTTTAACAGATTATTGTGCAGTTAGCAAGAGATAAGAAGATCTATCTTTAGGAACGAATTAAAAGATCATTAAAGTTCGAATTTCAAAGTAGAAGAGTTCGTTCAGGGATTAAAGATTAAAGATTAAAGATTCAAACTAAAAGATCAAAAGTTATCTTTTAGTTCTTTAACTGCAGATTTTTTCAGAAGAAGATAGATCTCCTCCAGCATCAAGAAGTTGCAGCCCAGAATCGTACACGGCTATAAAAACATGGAGGCTGCACGAGTTCTGTACCAAGTCCGGGATTGAAGAGTTATTTTGTGAGTTTAGGGACTTGAGTCTTTTGTGAGCCACCTTGATGGTATCCTAACATCAAGTGTTGGACCTGAGTGTGTAGAGTTGATCTCTAGTGTGTAGGGTTGATCCCATTTGTGTAGAGTTGATCTCTATTGTGTAGGGTTGATCCCTTTTGTACAGAGTTGATCTCTGGTGTGTCTTTGATTGATTTGTAAACACGGGAGTGTGAGAGAGAGGGAGTGAGCGGGGTTTCTCATATCTAAGAGTGGCTCTTAGGTAGAGATCGCACGGGTAGTGGTTAGGTGAGAAGGTTGTAAACAGGGGCTGTTAGACCTTGAACTAACACTATTGAGAGTGGATCTCCTCCCTGGCTTGGTAGCCCCCAGATGTAGGTGAGGTTGCACCGAACTGGGTTAACAATCCTCTTGTGTTATTTATTTGTTTAATCTGTTCATACGGACACATACAATCTGCATGTTCTGAAGTGTGATGTCGTGACATCCTGTACGACATCTGTCCCCTGGTATCAGAATTTCAATTGGTATCAGAGCCAACACTCGAAATCACAGAGTGAGATCTAGGGAGACAAATTCTGATGAACATGGAGAAAGAAGGAGGACCAGTGAACAGACCACCAATTCTTGATGGAACCAACTATGAATACTGGAAAGCGAGAATGGTGGCCTTCCTCAAATCACTGGATAGCAGAACCTGGAAAGCTGTCATCAAAGGCTGGGAACATCCCAAGATGCTGGACACAGAAGGAAAGCCCACTGATGAATTGAAGCCAGAAGAAGACTGGACTAAAGAAGAAGACGAATTGGCACTTGGAAACTCCAAAGCCTTGAATGCTCTATTCAATGGAGTTGACAAGAACATCTTCAGACTGATCAACACTTGCACAGTGGCCAAAGATGCATGGGAGATCCTGAAAACCACCCATGAAGGAACCTCCAAAGTAAAGATGTCCAGATTGCAGCTGTTGGCTACAAAATTCGAAAATCTGAAGATGAAGGAGGAAGAGTGTATTCATGACTTCCACATGAACATTCTTGAAATTGCCAATGCTTGCACTGCTGGTGAGAAAGATCCTCAGATCCTTGCCTAAGAGATTTGACATGAAAGTCACTGCAATAGAGGAGGCCCAAGACATTTGCAACATGAGAGTGGATGAACTCATTGGTTCCCTTCAAACCTTTGAGCTAGGACTCTCGGATGGGGCTGAAAAGAAGAGCAAGAACTTGGCGTTCGTGTCCAATGATGAAGGAGAAGAAGATGAGTATGACCTGGATACTGATGAAGGTCTGACTAAGGCAGTTGTGCTCCTTGGAAGGCAGTTCAACAAAGTGCTGAACAGAATGGACAGGAGGCAGAAACCACATGTCCAGAACATCCCTTTCGACATCAGAAAAGGTAGCAAATACCAGAAAAGGTCAGATGAAAAGCCCAGTCACAGCAAAGGAATTCAATGCCATGGGTGTGAAGGCTATGGACACATCATAGCTGAATGTCCCACTCATCTCAAGAAGCAGAGGAAAGGACTTTCTGTATGTCGGTCTGATGATACAGAGAGTGAACAAGAAGGTGATTCTGACAGAGATGTAAATGCACTCACTGGGAGATTTGAATCTGCTGAAGATTCAAGTGATACAGATAGTGAAATCACTTTTGATGAGCTTGCTATATCCTATAGAAAACTATGCATCAAAAGTGAGAAGATTCTTCAGCAAGAAGCACAACTGAAGAAGGTCATTGCAGATCTGGAGGCTGAGAAGGAGGCACATGAAGAGGAGATCTCTGAGCTTAAAGGAGAAGTTGGTTTTCTGAACTCTAAGCTGGAAAACATGACTAAATCAATAAAGATGCTGAATAAAGGCTCAGATACGCTTGATGAGGTGCTGCTGCTTGGAAAGAATGCTGGAAACCAGAGAGGACTTGGATTTAATCCTAAGTCTGCTGGCAGAACAACCATGACAGAATTTGTTCCTGCCAAAAACAGGACTGGAGCCACGATGTCACAACATCGGTCTCGACATCATGGAACGCAGCAGAAAAAGAGCAAAAGAAAGAAGTGGAGGTGTCACTACTGTGGCAAGTATGGTCACATAAAGCCCTTTTGCTATCATCTACATGGCCATCCACATCATGGAACTCAAAGTAGCAACAGCAGAAAGAAGATGATGTGGGTTCCAAAACACAAGGCTGTTAGTCTTGTTGTTCATACTTCACTTAGAGCATCAGCTAAGGAAGATTGGTACCTAGATAGCGGCTGTTCCAGACACATGACAGGAGTCAAAGAATTCCTGCTGAACATTGAGCCCTGCTCCACTAGTTATGTGACATTTGGAGATGGCTCTAAAGGAAAGATCATTGGAATGGGAAAGCTAGTTCATGATGGACTTCCTAGTCTGAACAAAGTACTGCTGGTGAAGGGACTGACTGCAAACCTGATCAGCATCAGTCAGTTGTGTGATGAAGGATTCAATGTAAACTTCACAAAGTCAGAATGCTTGGTGACAAATGAGAAGAGTGAAGTTCTAATGAAGGGCAGCAGATCAAAGGACAACTGTTACCTATGGACACCTCAAGAAATCAGTTACTCCTCCACATGTCTATCCTCCAAAGAAGATGAAGTCAGAATATGGCATCAAAGATTTGGACATCTGCACTTAAGAGGCATGAAGAAAATCATTGACAAAGGTGCTGTTAGAGGCATTCCCAATCTGAAAATAGAAGAAGGCAGAATATGTGGTGAATGTCAGATTGGAAAGCAAGTCAAGATGTCCCACCAGAAGCTTCAACATCAGACCACTTCCAGGATGCTGGAACTACTTCACATGGATTTGATGGGGCCTATGCAGGTTGAAAGCCTTGGAGGAAAGAGGTATGCCTATGTTGTTGTGGATGATTTCTCCAGATTTACCTGGGTTAACTTTATCAGAGAGAAATCAGAAACCTTTGAAGTGTTCAAAGAGTTGAGTCTAAGACTTCAAAGAGAAAAGGACTGTGTCATCAAGAGAATCAGGAGTGACCATGGCAGAGAGTTTGAAAACAGCAGGTTCACTGAATTCTGCACATCTGAAGGCATCACTCATGAGTTCTCTGCAGCCATTACACCACAACAGAATGGCATAGTTGAGAGGAAAAACAGGACTCTGCAAGAGGCTGCTAGGGTCATGCTTCATGCCAAAGAACTTCCCTATAATCTCTGGGCGGAAGCCATGAACACAGCATGCTACATCCACAACAGAGTCACACTTAGAAGAGGCACTCCAACCACACTGTATGAAATCTGGAAAGGGAGGAAGCCAACTGTCAAGCACTTCCACATCTTTGGAAGTCCATGTTACATTTTGGCAGATAGAGAGCAAAGGAGAAAGATGGATCCCAAGAGTGATGCAGGAATATTCCTGGGATACTCTACAAACAGCAAAGCATATAGAGTATTCAACTCCAGAACCAGAACTGTGATGGAATCCATCAATGTGGTTGTTGATGATCTAACTCCAGCAAGAAAGAAGGATGTCGAAGAAGATGTCAGAACATCTGGAGACAATGTAGCAGATGCAGCTAAAAGTGGAGAAAATGCAGAAAACTCTGATTCTGCTACAGATGAATCAAACATCAACCAACCTGACAAGAGACCCTCCATTAGAATCCAGAAGATGCACCCCAAGGAGCTGATTATAGGAGACCCAAACAAAGGAGTCACTACAAGATCAAGGGAGATTGAGATTGTCTCCAACTCATGTTTTGTGTCCAAAATTGAGCCCAAGAATGTGAAAGAGGCACTGACTGATGAGTTCTGGATCAATGCTATGCAAGAAGAATTGGAGCAATTCAAAAGGAATGAAGTCTGGGAGCTAGTTCCGAGACCCGAGGGAACTAATGTGATTGGCACCAAGTGGATCTTCAAGAACAAAACCAATGAAGAAGGTGTTATAACCAGGAACAAGGCCAGACTTGTTGCTCAAGGCTACACTCAGATTGAAGGTGTAGACTTTGATGAAACGTTTGCCCCGGTTGCTAGACTTGAATCCATCAGATTATTACTTGGTGTAGCTTGCATCCTCAAATTCAAGCTGTACCAGATGGATGTGAAGAGCGCATTTCTGAATGGATACCTGAATGAAGAAGTCTATGTGGAGCAGCCAAGGGGATTTGTAGACCCAACTCATCCAGATCATGTATACAGGCTCAAGAGGGCTCTCTATGGATTGAAGCAAGCTCCAAGAGCTTGGTATGAAAGGCTAACAGAGTTCCTTACTCAGCAAGGGTATAGGAAGGGAGGAATTGACAAGACTCTCTTTGTCAAACAAGATGCTGAAAACTTGATGATTGCACAGATATATGTTGATGACATTGTATTTGGAGGGATGTCGAATGAGATGCTTCGACATTTTGTTCAACAGATGCAATCTGAATTTGAGATGAGTCTTGTTGGAGAGCTGACTTATTTTCTGGGACTCCAAGTGAAGCAGATGGAAGACTCCATATTCCTCTCACAAAGCAAGTATGCAAAGAACATTGTCAAGAAGTTTGGGATGGAAAATGCCAGTCATAAAAGGACACCTGCACCTACTCACTTGAAGCTGTCAAAGGATGAAGCAGGCACCAGTGTTGATCAAAGTCTGTACAGAGGCATGATTGGGAGCTTACTATATTTAACAGCTAGCAGACCCGACATCACCTATGCAGTAGGTGTTTGTGCAAGATATCAAGCCAATCCTAAGATAAGTCACTTGACTCAAGTAAAGAGAATTCTGAAATATGTAAATGGCACCAGTGACTATGGGATTATGTACTGTCATTGTTCAGATTCAATGCTGGTTGGGTATTGTGATGCTGATTGGGCTGGAAGTGCAGATGACAGAAAAAGCACTTCTGGTGGATGCTTCTATTTGGGAAACAACCTTATTTCATGGTTCAGCAAGAAGCAGAACTGTGTGTCCCTATCTACTGCAGAAGCCGAGTATATTGCAGCAGGAAGCAGCTGTTCACAACTAGTTTGGATGAAGCAGATGCTGAAGGAGTACAATGTCGAACAAGATGTCATGACATTGTACTGTGACAACATGAGTGCTATTAATATTTCTAAAAATCATGTTCAACACAGCAGAACCAAGCACATTGACATTAGACATCACTATATCAGAAATCTTGTTGATGATAAAGTGATCACACTGAAGCATGTTGACACTGAGGAACAAATAGCAGATATTTTCACAAAGGCTTTGGATGCAAATCAGTTTGAAAAACTGAGGGGCAAGCTGGGCATTTGTCTGCTAGAGGAATTGTAGCAACTACTGATATCTGAACGTGCCCAAACGAATCACTTAACATTAATAGCACGTTCACTGCTGAACCAAGGCAAATTCGACCGTTGCTTCACACGGCCCTCTACATTCCTCATTCAAATTTATATTTTCGTGGCATTCTTGTTTTCACCAGCATTTCCCAAGAGTTCTCTGAGATTCACGAAATCATTCCAAACGCTCTGCTTTTCCATGGCTACCTCACCAAAAGAAACGACCGCTTCTGGTTCACCCGCTGTACCATCATCTCCACACCAGGAACAACCTGAATTCAACGTCCAACCCATCCAAGTAATTCCTGGTCAAGCTTCTGTCCCTGAGAAACTGGTTCCCAGAAGACCACAGGGAGTGAAGATTGCTGAAAACCCTAGCCCTGCAACGAGTCCTAGGGAAGTAGACACGGAGATGGACAAGAAAATCCGCGGTATTGTGAGTAGCATTCTGAAGGATGCTTCTGTGCCTGATGCTGAGAAAGATGTTCCAACATCGTCCACCCCAAGTGTTTCTGTGCCTGATGCTGAGAAAGATGTTCCAACATCCTCCGCTCCAAATGCTGAAGCCCTCCCTTCACCCAGTGAAGAGGAATCAACAGAAGAAGAGGATCAAGCCTCAGAGGAGACCCCTGCACCAAGGGCACCAGAACCTGCTCCAGGTGACCTCATTGACTTAGAAGAAGTCGAATCTGATGAAGAACCCATTGCCAACAGGTTGGCACCTGGCATTGCAGAAAGGTTACAAAGCAGAAAAGGGAAGACCCCCATTAAGAGGTCTGGACGAATCAAAACTATGGCCCAGAAGAAGAGCACTCCGATCACTCCTACCACATCCAGAAGGAGCAAGGTTGCAATCCCCTCCAAGAAGAGGAAAGAAATTTCCTCATCCGATTCGGATGATGATGTCGAACTAGATGTCTCGACATCAAAGAGGGCCAAGAAATCTGGAAGAAAGGTGCCTGGAAATGTTCCTGATGCACCATTGGACAACATCTCTTTCCACTCCATTGGCAATGTTGAAAAGTGGAAATATGTGTATCAACGCAGACTTGCGGTTGAAAGAGAACTGGGAAGAGATGCCTTGGATTGCAAGGAGACCATGGACCTCATCAAGGCTGCTGGACTACTGAAGACAGTCACCAAGTTGGGAGACTGTTATGAAGGTCTAGTCAGGGAATTCATTGTCAACATTCCCTCTGACATATCAAACAGAAAAAGTGATGATTATCAAAGAGTGTTTGTCAGAGGAAAGTGTGTTAGATTCTCCCCTGCTGTGATCAACAAATATCTGGGCAGACCTACTGATGGAGTGATAGATATTGATGTTTCTGAGCATCAAATTGCCAAGGAAATCACTGCCAAACGAGTCCAGCATTGGCCAAAGAAAGGGAAGCTTTCAGCAGGGAAGCTAAGTGTGAAGTATGCAATTCTGCACAGGATTGGAGCTGCAAACTGGGTTCCCACCAATCATACTTCCACTGTTGCCACAGGTTTGGGTAAATTTCTGTATGCTGTTGGAACCAAGTCCAAATTTAATTTTGGAAACTATATTTTTGATCAAACTGTCAAGCATTCAGAATCATTTGCTGTCAAATTACCCATTGCCTTCCCTACTGTATTGTGTGGCATTATGTTGAGTCAACATCCAAATATTTTAAACAACATTGACTCTGTAATGAAGAGAGAATCTCCTCTATCCCTGCATTACAAACTGTTTGAGGGGACACATGTCCCAGACATTGTCTCGACATCAGGGAAAGCTGCTGCTTCAGGTGCTGTGTCCAAGGATGCTCTGATTGCTGAACTCAAGGACACATGCAAGGTGCTGGAAGCAACCATCAAAGCCACCACAGAGAAGAAGATGGAGCTAGAACTGCTGATCAAAAGGCTCTCAGAGAATGGCATTGATGATGAAGAAGCAGCTGAGGAAGAAGGAGAAGCAGCTGAAGAAGAAGAAGAAGCTGCTGAGGAAGAGGAAGATGCAGCAGAAGAGACAGAATCAGATGATGATTCTGAAGCCACCCCATGATCATCAGACCCTTATGTTTGCTTTTCACTTTTATTAGCTAAAGGGGCATGTCCCTTTGAACAATTGATTGTTATTGGTCTGTAATATTCGCACATTAATTTCATGCATCCTACTTTTGCCAAATTTATGTCTAAAAAGGGGGAGTAATAGTATTATGCTTGCTATTATGCATGATTTTGAGTAATAGGATACTATGTATGCAATAGTAGATGTATGGCAGTAGGATACGATGTATGCATGATTCATGACCTTGAGGGGGAGTTGTATGTACACGATTTTGAGGGGGAGACTGCTGCTGATGATGACAGATGTAAGCTACTAGAAGCTGCTAGAAGATGCTGCAGTAAGCATGAAGACAGGGGGAGCAGAAGCAAAAAGCTGATGTCACGTGAGATGTCTTGACATCCTGGAGAAGACTTGTAGATTTGCAACTTGAAGAATTTCCGCTGTGCTTGATTACTCTGATAATGGAAGTTGCTGATCCCACTTGCATAACTGCTCGTACCTGCTCAGGAAGTGTCTAAGTATGTTTTAGACAAAATTTGCCAAAGGGGGAGATTGTTAGTGCTTAGCTCTACGGAGTTTAAAAAGGTTGGCTAAGATTTTGTTAAAACATAAGCACTTAGACAATGAAGGAAAGCTGGAGTTGCTGCACATGATGTCCAACGTTATGTCAAGGAATAAGATCGGGCTGCACAATGCACAAGGCAAGATAAAATGTCTAATGAAGAAGTGAAGTTGCAGGATCCACGATGTCGGATACAATGTCCTGACATCCTGCCCGAAAATACTGGAGTTGCTGCACAATGCATAAGTCAAGATAAATTGTCAAGTGAAGCATTAAAGCTGCAGGATCCACGATGTCGGATACGATGTCCTGACATCTTGCCCGAAAATACTGGACACATAAATCTGTTATATCTTTAACAGATTATTGTGCAGTTAGCAAGAGATAAGAAGATCTATCTTTAGGAACGAATTAAAAGATCATTAAAGTTCGAATTTCAAAGTAGAAGAGTTCGTTCAGGGATTAAAGATTAAAGATTAAAGATTCAAACTAAAAGATCAAAAGTTATCTTTTAGTTCTTTAACTGCAGATTTTTTCAGAAGAAGATAGATCTCCTCCAGCATCAAGAAGTTGCAGCCCAGAATCGTACACGGCTATAAAAACATGGAGGCTGCACGAGTTCTGTACCAAGTCCGGGATTGAAGAGTTATTTTGTGAGTTTAGGGACTTGAGTCTTTTGTGAGCCACCTTGATGGTATCCTAACATCAAGTGTTGGACCTGAGTGTGTAGAGTTGATCTCTAGTGTGTAGGGTTGATCCCATTTGTGTAGAGTTGATCTCTATTGTGTAGGGTTGATCCCTTTTGTACAGAGTTGATCTCTGGTGTGTCTTTGATTGATTTGTAAACACGGGAGTGTGAGAGAGAGGGAGTGAGCGGGGTTTCTCATATCTAAGAGTGGCTCTTAGGTAGAGATCGCACAGGTAGTGGTTAGGTGAGAAGGTTGTAAACAGGGGCTGTTAGACCTTGAACTAACACTATTGAGAGTGGATCTCCTCCCTGGCTTGGTAGCCCCCAGATGTAGGTGAGGTTGCACCGAACTGGGTTAACAATCCTCTTGTGTTATTTATTTGTTTAATCTGTTCATACGGACACATACAATCTGCATGTTCTGAAGTGTGATGTCGTGACATCCTGTACGACATCTGTCCCCTGGTATCAGAATTTCAAGTAGAACCCTAACCATTAACACTAGATGAAGAATGAAGACTCATGTTGGTTCCTAAGTTATTGTTCTTTCTTGTTGGGGTTATGAAAAAAAGGTAAAAGAAACTATGGTTGAAACTAGCCAAAATAAACACTAAAAGAGGTGTGAAAGATAAGGTAAAAACTAATTGGTAAAAGGCAAGCTATCTAGGCGGTTTGACAATGGAGGGTAAAAGAAATAAGCTATGAAAGTAAGCAAAAAATTAAAGTGCAAGAAATGCAAACTAGGCGGATCCTAAGAGTGTTTGGATGACCTCATTTAAGGATCCCAACAAAACACTCACTATCCTAAGGGAAAATTGCCTAAAATTATTTCACGCAAATGGAAGTAGCGTGACCTAGCGGAGGCTCCCAACTTACTTTCAATGAAAGGCCTTTTTTTTACAAAATTTGAAAGCAAAGCAAATTGCCAATTACAAAATTACAAAGAAAAAAAGTTCTCAATTGTGGTGGCTATTCTCTTTTTAGTGTTTCACTCAATTTGGAGTGTTTCTTATTCCAATAGCTCTTAAGGTGGTTGGCCCCTTGCTTCTTTATTCAAATTCTTCAAGATATGACACTAATACTCCTTTCCAATTTCCTATATGGCAACTCACAAGCAAGGAAACAAAGAGACAAGCAATAACCAAAGACCAAAAAAAAAGAAATGAAAGCTAAACCAATAGAGTTTTAACAAGACAAATTTCCAAGGATTATTCAACAAGTAAAGCAATGAAAAGCACAAAAAAGCAAGCTAGGACTCAAAGAGAAACCTAGAATGGCTCTAGAGTAGAGTAGAAAAACTAAAAAAACAAAAGACTCAAGAAACCTCTAGTTTTGGCACTTTTTTTCACAATAATTTTCAATTGAAATTTCAGAACTAGGATTGTTATAAAATAGGCACCAATTATAGAACAAATTCTGAGCCAAAACAACAAGCACACTTTCCTTTCACTTTTTTTTTCCTGGACACTGATTTTTCTGCCAACTTATGCGATTTTTCTTATTTTTTCCTTTAATCCAAATTGCTTGGTTCGTTTTTTATAAATTTGGTCCAGATATCTAGAAAATTCAGTAAAACGTTCAGCTCAAAAAACGTAGTGACCAATTCCCAGTAATTTATACAAGTTTGTATGTTCAAGCTGCCAGCACCAGCGATTTCAACCTAGAAATCAAGAGTAGTGTTTATGTTGCTTAAGGCTTGGATAGTTACAATTTATGTTTGCTTATGCTCAATTAACTTGAATAACACAATTAAAGAGAGCTTAAGACTTATTTGATTCAAAAATCCAGCCACAACTCAGCACGACAACTCAACTTCATCATAGGCATCATGTAGGAATCATAGAAAACAAAAAAGAGTTCAACAACAAGACTACTTCTAGGAATTGATTTAGAACATGTTATGCACTAAATAACATGCATGAATTAGACTCGAAATTCAAAAGATAGGCTAAGAATGACAAGAATACATGAACAAATGTATCTAGAATTCAATAAACAAAATTAAAATTCAACACAAACTTAGAACATAATGTGACAATTACTATGACTAAACATGACTCTAAGACAACATGGATTAAGTGATTTACACTAAGATTTTTGTGTTTTATTTTTCTAATCAATATTTTGGAAGAACATTTAGATCTAAGGTTCAGCACAAAAATATTATGAATGAAAAATGATAGAACCTAAAATCAACACAAAAACAAGATTCAAGAGTAGATCTACAAAATTTGAACCATAGAAATGCAAGAACAAGTGTAGATCTAATATTTAATCGTTTTTTTTTTAATTTACTCTAAACAGCACCAAACCACAAGACAATGGAGGATATACATGGAGATTAAGATGAAGAACAAGGAATTAATGAGAATTCACCGAACAAAAAGATAGAGGAAGCAAAAGAACATCACCTAGATGAAGATGCTCTGATACCACATGGTCTAAGCTCCATTGGAGCTTGTAGGCCTAGGATCTTCTTCATCAATGGATTCCTTTGCTTCTTGGAAGATAAATGGCAGCGTAATGGAGAAGGAAGAGAGAGAGGAGACACCACTTCAAGGAGAAGATGAGTCCAGAAGAAGCTCACCACCATAGGAGGCCATGGATAAGAGCTTGGAGGAAGAAGGAGATGAATGAAGGGAGAGGGAGAGAAGAGCACGAAATTTTGTGCTCTAAAAGAGCTCTGAAATCTGAAGTTAATATTCAAATGATCAAAGTTGAAAAAAATGCACACACATGACCTCTATTTATAGCCTAAGTGTCACACAAAATTGGAGGGAAATTTGAATTTCAATTCAAATTTCACTTGAATTTGAAATTGAATTTGTGGAGCCAAACTTTGGAGCCAAAATTTCACTAATTATGATTAGTGAATTTTAGTTATGGTTCAGCACACTAATCCAAGATCAATTCCAAGATTCTCCACTAAGTGTGCTTAGGTGTCATGAGGCATGTAAAGCATGAAGGACATGCACAAAGTGTGACTATATGATGTGGCAATAGGGTGTAGTAAGCAAATGCTCACCTCTCCCTCTAAAATTTAATTGGATTGGGCTTCTACCAATTCAATTAAATTTATTTCCAACCACACACATCAAATATTCACTTAGTTCATGTGAAATTACAAAACTACCCCTAATACAAAAACTAGTCTAGGTGCCCTAAAATACAAGGGCTGAAAAATCCTATATGTCTAGGGTACCCTACCTACAACATGGAGCCCTAAATACAAGGACCAAATATAATGACATCCTAGTCTAATATGTACAAAGATAATTGGACCCAACCTAGCCCATGGGCTAAAAAATTGCATCATTATTTCCAATAAGGGCATTGAAGTAGATCCTACAAAAATTTATGTTATTTCACAATTGCCTTACCCCACTTGCGTGCGAGAGGTGCGATCTTTTCTTGGTCATGTAGGATTCTACAGGCGCTTTATAAGAGATTTTAGCAAAGTAGCCCTTCCACTATCCAACTTGTTGCAAAAGGAGGTACAATTTGACTTTAATGATAAATGAAAAGAGGCTTTTGATTGCCTCAAAAGAGCACTGACTACCACCCCCATCATCCAGGCACCCGATTGGATAGTCCCTTTTGAGCTTATGTGTGATGCATCCAATTATGCATTGGGGGCTGTCCTTGCTCAGAAAATTGGCAAATTGCCTAGGGTAATATATTATGCTTCTAGAACTTTAGATGCTGTCCAGGCGAATTATACTACTATTGAGAAAGAGTTACTAGCTATAGTTTTTGCTCTTGAAAATTTCGTTCTTATTTGCTTGGTACTCGCATTATTGTTTATACTGACAATGCAACTTTAAAGTACTTGTTGAAGAAGGCTGATTCAAAGCCTAGGTTGATCCGATGGATGCTCTGACTCCAAGAATTTGACTTGGAGATCCGTGATAGGAGCGGAGCACAAAATTTAGTTGCTAATCATTTGAGTCAGATCGAACATGTGTCTGATGAGGACTCACCCATTCGGGATTATTTCCCAGATGATCATTTATATATATTGTATAGTATTTCTGATTCTTTTTCTACTCCCTAGTTTGCTAACATTGTCAATTATTTAGTTGCTTCTATTTTTCATCCCTTAGCATCTAAGGCTCAAAAAGATAAAATTAAAAGTGAAGCTAAGCATTTTATTAGGGATGACCCCTACTTGTGGAAATTGTGCAGTGATCAGGTCATTAGACGATGCATTCCAGATCATGAGACTGACTCAGTCCTGCAATTCTGTCATTCTTCCGCACCGGGACGTCATCTGGGTGTTCAAAGGACAGCTCGCAAAGTGATTGACTGTGGCTTTTATTGGCCCACCATCTTTAAAGATGCGTGGAAGATTTGTAGCACTTGTGAGCAGTGTCAGAGAGCAGGAAGTGCACCTACATGGCAACAACAAATGCCTCAACAACCTATGCTATTCTATGAGGTGTTTGATGTCTGGGGTATAGATTTCATGGGCCCTTTTCCTATATCTTTTGGTTATGTTTACATTCTCCTTGCAGTTGATTATGTTTCAAAATGGGTGGAAGCCAAGCCCACTAGAACTAATGATGCTAAGGTTGTTGTAGATTTTGTCAGATCTAATCTGTTTTGTAGGTTTGGAGTACCTAAAGCAATCGTTAGTGATCAAGGAACCCATTTTTGCAACAAATCAATGCATGCCTTGCTTAAAAAGTATGGAGTTGTACCGAGGGTATCCACACCATACCACCCCCAAACCAATGGACAGGCAGAAATCTCTAATAGGGAGATCAAGAGAATTTTAGAGAAGATTGTGCAGCCAAGCAAGAAAGATTGGAGTACCAGGCTTGATGTTGCTCTTTGGGTACATAGGACTGCTTACAAAGCACCCATAGGAATGTCTCCTTATCAGGTTGTCTTTGGAAAGGCATGTCATCTTCCAGTGGAGATTGAGCACAAAGCATATTGGGTAGTAAAGACCTGCAACTTCTTTATGGATCAAGCTGGTGAGGAAAGAAAGTTGCAACTGAGTGAGTTAGATGAGATCCTCCTAGAAGCCTACGAGAATGCCAAGTTCTACAAAGAAAAGACCAAGAAGTTCCATGATAGCATGATAATTAAGAAGGACTTCATGGTCGGGCAAAAAGTGTTATTGTATAATTCTAAGCTTGGACTCATGAGTGGTAAGTTGAGGTCTAAGTGGATTGGTCCTTTTGTTGTTACTAATGTTTTTCCTTATGGTACAGTTGAGATCAAAGGCGACTCCACAAACAAGAGCTTCAAGGTCAATGGACACCGACTTAAGCCATTCCTCACAAACCCTTCTTTAGTGGACGTAGTGGTGGAAGAGACTTCCTTACTCCACCCTACTGTTCCTCCACCATGACTTAGGGAGTTTTTCTTTCCTATCTCCTTCTTTACTTTTATTACATTTGTCCGATTCTATTTGATGGTCTAATTGCTTTTAATCTTTTAATTGTGCTACATTAAGGACAATGTGTTGTTTAAGTATGGGGGGGGGGGGGAGTTCTTTGGTTTTGGTTTTGCTAGTTTTGTTAGTTTTGTTAATTTTGTTAGTTTTGTTGGGTTTCTAGTTTAATATTTTAGGTCAATTCTGTTTGCATGTACAACTTTGCATATTTTTCTTTGAATTATAGGATATGTTCAAGAAATGGGTAATTGTTCCTCAATTTGAAAGTGATTACCTTTGTGAGAATTTGAGCCATCCATCATCATAATCTTTTGGTGTGTTTTGCCCCATTGATTGCTTGCACAATAGCCTTGGCTTGATTCTTGTTGATGCTTCCTAATTCACATGCATATTTGGAAATGATTTAGGCAATTTTGTTCTTATAAGCTTCTAGCCAAATGGACTTACCTTGAATTATTTTCTTTGATAGCCCCTTTGAGCCTATGTTCCCCTTTCTTTGTTTTGAAGCTCATTACAAGCCTTAAGTGAAAAACCATGATAACACCTTACCCTTAAGGAATTTTGGAGCTTTGGAATTGTTTTGGGAATAAGTGTGGGGGGGTATGTTTCATTGGAAGATATGATTTTTGGCCATGCTTAATGTTTTATTTTGGACATGCTTGATGTATATATATATTGCCTAGTTCTTGCTTTAATCTTCAAATTCGTACTGTCTAAAAAAAAAAGAAGAAAAAATGAAAAAAAAATTCAATTGCTGCAAATTCATACTGTTCAAAAAAAAAAAAAAGAAGAAAAGAAGTGAAGTTGAATAAATGAGGTCTTGTTATGAGGACTTGATTTGGGAGCCTTGGTTGATTTTGTTTATATTAGAGGGTTTGGGTTTACTACTTGTGCTTAATTTCCACTTATTCCCCATTGTTCCTCTATTCCTTTGGGATTTAGCTATTTTTTCCATATTTTTTTCCCTACTTTGCCCTTGGCCCCATTACAACCTTTACAGACCTTTTGATCCTCATGTGCATGTGTTTGTCAAGTTGTTTGTCACTTTTAGAATTTTGCCAAGTCTATGTGGTGTTTGTTTTCATGGGTGCTTCGAGAGTAAACAGTAGCCTAGACACTTGAGAGATAGAGTGTATATCTTGTGAGGCTTTATCGCTTTTCATTCTTGAGCTCATTAACTATTTTGCCATGATTAGGTTGCTTGGATGATTTCCATGAATGTCTTGACTCTTTGGATCTCTTAATGTTAGATGTTACCCATTCCTTTCATTCCTTGATGTTCATTGAGAAATATGTAAATGTTTTTGTTTGTCTCTCTTTGATATCCTTGGATTTTGTTCTTTGTTTCATTTTGCCCAAGAGTACAAAAGGCTAAGTATGGGGGGTTTTGATGTGCCATTATTTTCTCCTATTTTCTTAACCCTTTTTGCACCACTTTAAGTACTGATTAGTCTTAATAGTAAAATTAATTAGGCAATTTTATTATTTGGGCCCATTCAGCTAATTTGATGTTTTTAATCTAATTTTAGGAATTAATGAAGCATTGGGTTTGAATCTGGAATTGGGCTTGGACTTGAAGAGGGCATACTATTTTATTCTACAAAATTTTATCTTATCTAGACTTTATCTTATCTAGATATTATTTAGATTTGATCTCATTTAGATATTATTTCATCTAGATCTTATCTTATCTTATCTTATCTAGATTTGATTTTATTTTATTTATGGGCTTGGATTTAAAACATATTTGTAACCTTTGGGGCTGGAAAAACTATATAACAGCACCAAGGTTCTAGTTTAGGCATTCTCTTCTCTCTTCTCTTCTCTCTCTTTCTCTCTCTCTTGTTTTCATTTTTTAGTTTTAGGCTTTTCATAGACACTTTTTCATT
The DNA here is from genome assembly GCF_000004515.6 of Glycine max. Lineage (NCBI taxonomy): Eukaryota > Viridiplantae > Streptophyta > Magnoliopsida > Fabales > Fabaceae > Glycine > Glycine max. The sequence goes on along the minus strand of NC_016089.4, from coordinate 35,068,778 downwards.
TTGCAATTCCAATTTTGACTTTTCGTTTTAGCAATAAAATTTTGTTCTTCAATCTATAATTTCGTTCTTGTCGCAACCTACCCTTCGGCGGGAGGGTGAAGCGAGACTCGCAGGTGCGTCTTCCAAGAAAAGAATACGCACGGAGTCGCCACCAACGTTTATTTGAGGAAAACATCGGGAAAACCGGAAAAGACGTGGTCTACGAACTTTAAGTGAAAGGTTCGGGAGTTGTATTTACGCACGGGGGAGGTATTAGCACCCCTCACGTCCGTCATAAGAGACGGCAGCCTTTAATCAAATGTGCAAATATGACTTCACTTTATATTATTTTCCCCTTTTTTTCGTTCTTATGTCTTTTTATGCCTTTTTATATTTTTGTCTTTTTGTGGCGGACGAGGGTGTTTTCCTTGCTCCTACGTATTCCTCAATTGTGATAAGGAAATCAGACCTACGTAGTTCTTTTAAGAACAAGGTGTTTGGTTAAGTTATTTTTTATCCTTTTTTGCAAGATATGTTTTTATTTGAATGAAAGTTCATTTAAGGTGTTGGACCATTAAACAATCTTTCAATTATTTTTTTGAAAAGAGAGAAAAACATTAAGGCATTGGACCATTAATGATCTCTTTATTTTTGAAATAGGTAATAAAGTTACATATTGATTTTAGGCCTTTAGAAATCTACATTTAACCAATAAAAGCGGAAAAGACCATTTCAAGGCATTGGACCTTAAAAATGGCTATTTTAGGTGATGAAAAAAGCTTGACTTATGAATTGATTTTAGCCTTAGTTTCCCTTTGGTTATTAGTCAATTCGATTAAGAAAGGGAAATCCCAAAGAAAACGTCCGATTGATTTTTTTTGATTTATTTTACTAAAAGATATTTTTTATTATTATACTATTATTTTGCCTCTTTTAGGTTTTAAACGTGGTTACGGCATGACCGAACGATCGGAATTCATTTTAACAGAAATTAAAGGATGTTACAATACGAATGATCGGTGGAAATTCATTTTATTTTTTATTAGGCGAGAAAATGACTTAAATAAATGACTAAAGCAAGTCAAAAAGGGGTACAGAAAGTAAATGAAATGAAAATAAAAGCACGCTGTCATACCCTAATTTCGTCTGGGGATTATTACTTGATGACATGCAATGGATGAAGTCCCGAGACGTCTCAGAAATCGAAAGGAAGCAGGCTTGCGTGGTTCGTGAAATTCCGTAATGTGGCGGAAATTGAAAAGAGGTGTTTTTGCGCAATCCGTGAGTTTCCGTAACTTCTTCGAAAGCTAAAAAAGAGTAAATACATAATCCGTAAGGATTCGTAACCTTGCGGAAGGAAAATAAGTATCGTTACGAAATTCGTAAAGTTTCGTAACGTTATGGAAAAAGAATTACAAAAAAAATAGAAAGGGGTGCATTTAGTAAAAAGGGGGGTGCAAATAGCAATCAGGCCCACTTGGGCCCTCCAGAAGATTCCTCCAGAAGGCTGTTGCTTCTAGAGGAAGCAACCTTGCTCGTCTGGGCGAGCTGAGCTCGCCTGGGTGAACTGGGCGGCAAGCTTCTCCCCTATTTTGCTATAAATAGGGGAAGAAGTGAAGAAGAAAAGGGTTCAGCCCCTTAGGCACTTCTCTCTCTTTCGAATTTGCTGAGGAAAATTATTTCCGTGAAGAAAATCCAAGCCGAGGTGCTTCCGTAACGTTTCCGTGAGTAATTACGCGAAGATTCTCGACCGTTCTTCAAAGATTCATCGTTCGTTCTTCGTTTTCTTCAATCTTCAACGGGCAAGTACCTCAAACCAAGCTTTTCAATTCACTCTATGTACCCGTGGTGGTCCACATTTTGTTTCATGTATTTTTATTCTCGTTTTCATTTACTTTTTATACCCCCTTTTGACGTGCTTAAGCCATTTACTTAAGTCATTTCTCGCTTAATCTAAAAATAAAATAAATTTCCACCGATCGTTTGAATTGTATCATCCGTTAATTTTGGTTAAAATGAATTCCGACCGTCCGGTCGTGCCGTAACCACGTTGGAAATCAAAAAAGAGGTAAAATAATAATATAATAATCAAAAAATACCTTTTAGTAAAGTAAAGCGAAAAATCAATCGGACGTTTTCTCTTTGGGATTTCTCATTCTTAATTGAATCGACTAAAGTGAAACTAAGGCTAAAATCAAATCGCCTAGTCAAGCTCATCCACAAAAAACAGGGTTTTGAAAGTTTATCATTTCAGTTTCTTACCAAGTAAAATGGATCATTTTTAAGGTCCAAAAATGATCACCTTTCAAGTAAAAAGAATCACTTGATTCACGCATAAGAAAGAACTACGTAGGTCTGATTTCCTCTCCAAAGGAGGGTACATAGGAGCAAAAGCCCCGCTTTTGTCGACCTCAAAAAATAAAAAGAAATAAAAGTTAAGATAACACAAATTCCACAATTCTAAAAATAGACTGTTGTCCTTCGAGACAAACGTGAGAGGTGCTAATACCTTCCTCAAGCGTAAATACAACTCCCGAACTTAGAATTTTCATTTTGACCGGTTTCCTTCGGTTTTTTCGATGTTTTCCACAAATAAACGTTGGTGGCGACTCCGCGCATCTTTCCTCCTTTGGAAAGCGCACCCGTGAGCCTCGCCCTCGCTCGTCCGCAAAAGGGCACGTTGCGACAGTTGGCGACTCCACTGGGGAACTTTTTGTGAGTTAGGCCTATTCTAAGGAATTGTGGAATTGTGAAACCTTGTGTGTGCATTTATTGAACTGTGTAAAATGTAAATAACTGTTGTCTATTTTGCATTCTTTACATTGCATTCTAAGCACCCACGGGTTTGAGTATAAAAGGGGCCCTACTCCCGGGTTCATGGGAATTTAAGGAGTGGAGGTGAATCTATCATCATGCTAGGTCTCCGACTTGCTTGATAATAGTGAAACCTCGTCTAGAGCTTTCTCTCTTTATAATGTGTTGTCGCTGGTATTCCATACCACCACAACATTATTATCTTGAGTGATGATACCTCTAGAAAACAGCCGTGTGAATTATGAATTGTTGGGGAGTAGTTATTAGAGACCCCTAGATATTGTCCTAGGTTCCCAAATAGGGGCAAAGAGCAAACACGCTCCGTGCCATTCGTTGTCATGCATTTTTTTTTGTAAATAGCACTAGTTTATAGTTTTGCTAGTGATGTTTGTTTTCTTTAGAGTAATACGTAACCTTTTTTAATGCTACGTTGAGGCGCCATCATGTCCCAAAACGTAGCATTAAAAGGGGGTCTCTGTGGTCTCGTGTGTATGAATTACCCCTTTTTCTTGTTCATGCATCCGCATTGCATCATTCATGTCGGAGTCTTGATCCACCCCTTTTTAGGTAAATGATGGGGACAAATCAAAATGGCAAAAGGTTTTATCAAGTCAAGGTTAAAAGTCTAGATGTCACCAGCCTCAAGGAATTGGGACGATTGATGGGACCCCTCCAAAGGCAAGCCTTCCGCAAAGTGTACGGGAAGATCCTAGATGTGGCCGCAGCGGAGGTATTTACGAAAGCCGTCGTATCCCTCGCCCAATACTATGACCAGCCATTGAGGTGTTTCACGTTTGGGGACTTCCAAATGGTACCAACTATTGAGGAGTTTGAAGAGATATTAGGATGCCCTCTCGGGGGGAGAAAACCGTATCTTTTCTCCGGCTTTCTTCCTTCCTTGAGCAAGGTTGCGCCTGTGATTGGAGATTCAGCAAAAGAGTTGGATCGCATGAAGCAAATTCAGAACGGCGTAGTGGGCCTGCCTCGGAAATACTTGGAAGACAAGGCAAGGGATATGGCGAGCCAAGAGAAGTGGGGCCCGTTTGCGGATGTTTTAGCTTTGCTGATTTTTGGGGTTGTCCTCTTTCCGAACGTTGACGGCTTGGTAGACTTAGCCGCCATTGATGCTTTCCTCGCATATCACCATAGCAAGAAAAGTCCAGTGGTGGCTATCTTGGCAGATTTGTTCGACACCTTTGACCGGAGGTGTGAGAAAAATAGTGCACGGATTGTCTGTTGTTTACCCGCTCTCTGTGTATGGTTGATTTCACACCTATTCCGACAAGACACGAGACACCCGTGTCCGCTTCAAAGCTATCGCTCATGCGCCGAAAAAGGAAGAGTCGTTTGGGACCAACGTTTGGCTGGGATAGGGGGCAGCACGATCAATTGGTTTCCTCGTTGGAAGGAAGGCAAGGAAGGAGTTCTTTTCTCGTGTGGGGACTATCCTAATGTTCCACTGATAGGGACTAGGGGCTGTATTAATTATAATCCCGCACTCGCCATAAGACAGCTAGGGTATCCCATGAGGGGAGCGCCAACCGAAGAAAGTCTCTCGCCTTTCCTTGTGAGAGATCTAGGAGCGCCAGGTCTCAAGGTTATACAAAGAATCCACAAGGCGTGGAGGAGTCCGTTGAGGAAAGACAAGGAGCTTAGAGGCATCCGAAACGGCGTCATCGGAGGTTATCATGGATGGCTAAGAATTCAAACGCGAGGCTTAGATTGGCTCTCCAAATTGAAAGTTATCGATGAGGAGAATTCGAAGCTCCGAAGGAAGATGAAGAAGTCCGAGCTCTAAAGTTAGAGTTAGGGAAGGCAAGACTCGCCAAGGAGAAGTTCAAGTCAGCTGCTACACACATCCGGAAGGAGTGCACCGAGTTACAAGAGGAAAACGCGGCCACTGCAAAAGCCCTTGAACAAGAAACCAAAAGGGCCCACAAGGAGGAATATGGCTGAGAGAAATTCCGAGGAGCATTGTGGGGTAGTAACAATGAGCTCAAGCTCCGAAGAGAGGAGAGAGATCGGTCACGGGTGCATGGCATGATATTAAAAGAAGAGTTAGTTGCTTGCGCGAGGTCCAAAAGGAGTTCGGCTCAACACTTGGAAGCCACGGAGCAAAGCATGCTAGCTATCATAGGGCAATACAAGGAAGAATTGAACCAGTCCATGGCCCATGAACAAAAGCTAGTGGAGGATTTTGCACAAGTGTATGCCGAAAAAGAAGCAAGAGGGAGGGTGATTGATGCGTTGCATCAAGAAGCGGCTATGTGGATGGATAGGTTCGCCTTGACCTTAAATGGAAGTCAAGACCTCCCGCGTCTGTTAGCCAAAGCAAAAGCCATGGCCGAAGTGTGTACTGCCCCCAAGGAGATCCATGGGCTAATCAATTACTGTCAGCATATGATAGATTTGATGACCCATATAATTAGGAATCGTTAGGTTCTTTTTGTAACACCTTTGTATAATCTTGGCTAGATGAAAGCTTTGTTCTTTTTATAAAATGAGAAGTTTTGGACTCATTACGTTATCTAAAAATCTTGGGGTGGATCCAAGAGCTCCGATCATCCATTTGCATACTCATGTTTTGGTGGCATACTCACCGTTGTTTATTTCTTTAGGAATTTCATCATAACTAAGAAAACACCAAGGCACCCCTATAACACTCGATCCAGAAAAATGGATAATGGATAACTAAGAAAACACCAAGGCACCCCTATAACACCAAGGCACCGCATGAACTACCCTAGCCAAACATAGTCTGCCATATCCCGACCTCACCCACACCCGTAAAAGAATCTGTTCCCTTTGCGGAAGATAAGGGAAAGATTGAGGCGCTTGAAGAGAGGTTAAGAGCAGTCGATGGCCTCGGTAATTACCAATTCTCGGATTTGGCAGATTTATGTCTTGTGCCCAACATCATCATTCCTCCCAAGTTCAAAGTACCAGACTTTGATAAGTACAAAGGGACGACATGTCCAAAGGGGCATCTCCGAATGTATTGCCGGAAGATGGGGGCGTATTCTGCGGACGAAAAGTTGTTGGTCCATTTCTTTCAAGACAGCTTGGCCGGGGTAGCTGTAGCATGGTATACCAATCTGGAAGCTTCCCAGATCCGATCATGGAAGGACTTGGCAACTGCCTTCATTAGGCAGTACCAGTACAATACGGACATGGCTCCCGATCGGAACCAGCTTCAGGGTATGACTAAACGAGAGCATGAGTCCATTAAGGAATATGCCCAGAGATGGAGAGATCTCGCAGCCCAAGTCGTACCGCCCATGACGGAAAGGGAGATGATCACAATTATGGTAGATACGTTACCCACGTTCTACTATGAAAAGCTGATAGGCTACATGCCAGCTAACTTTGCGGATCTCGTCTTTGCCGGAGAAAGGATTGAATCCGGGCTACAAAAAGGAAAGTTTGAATATGCTGCCAATATGGCCCCCAACAACAATAGAAGAGCCCCAGTAGTGGGCGCGAGGAAAAAGGAAGGAGACACCCACGCGGTCACCACCGCCCCAACATGGATGGAAGCACCCCAAAATATCCAAAGCTCATACCAGCCCAATCCCCCAAATTTTTTAATCCGAGCCGGGAATTCCCTCCCGACTCAAGTAAAAGGACCACCCGCAGCAGAAAAAGCACCGGCCCAACGCACAGCTCCAGCCGCACCCCGGCCAGTTAATAATACAGCCCCCGGCGCGACCTATAAATATGCACAGCACCCGAAAGACAACTTCCCTCCTATTCCCATCGCATATTCCGAGTTATGGCCTTCATTATTGGAGAATCACTTGGTGGTGGCCATACCCGGGAAGGTTCTCCAGCCACCCTACCCCAAGTGGTATGATCCGGGTGCCAAGTGTGTGTACCATAGCGGAGTTCCCGGACACAATATTGACTCCTGCATCCCATTCAAGTATAAAGTGCAGCATCTGATTAGTGCCGGCTGGCTAGCGTTTCAGGAAGAAGGCCCAAATGTTAAAACCAACCCGCTAGTCATGGAGGTGCTAGCATGAACGCCGTCGAAGAGGACGGGCCATCAGGGACAAAGAGGTTAGGAGACGTGGCTACTTCTAGACGCTTCATCTATCAATCACTGCAAGCGGCGTGCATGGTCTCCCGAGGTGGAGATGAAAGGGATGAATGTTTGTTTCACCTTGGGAAGTCGCATGACATGGAAACCTGTCCCGTGGTGGAAGAATTGCTTCAGCGGCTCATGGATTGCGAGCAGCTTGAAGTGTTCATAGGAGGGAAGGAAGAACCACAAATTTGCATGCAGTCGGAAGAGAAGAAGGTTCCTCTAACCCCCAAGGCCCTAGTGATATGTTTTACTAGAAAAGGGACCGGCTCCACACCCATATACCCACGGGCGGCGCCCAAGCCAACGCCATTTGCATATCAAAGCGATAAGGCCGTTCCGTGGAAGTATACCACTCTCGCGTCCAGCGAAAGAGTTGCAACCGAAGTTGACTCCCTATCAGCTAAGGTAACCAACATCACCGGCCTTAGTGGCGTAACCCGCAGTGGTCGGGTGTTCGCTTCCCCTCACCTGGTGGAATTGTCCTCTAAAGGGAAGGCGCCCATGGTCCAATAGCCCACAGACATAGCCACCCCCTCGAAGGAAGCAGACCCTCCATTGGTGAGAGGGGCCGAAAAGAAAGAGGTACTTCAAGGAAAAACGGTGACTTTGGAAGAGGCCCACGAGTTCCTCCGCCTCATCCAACAAAGCGAGTTTAAGGTAGTCGAGCAACTGAATAAAACTCCAGCAAGGATCTCATTGCTTGAACTACTCATAAACTCAGAGCCTCATCATGCGCTGTTGATGAAGGCTTTTAACGATGCCCATGTGACACATGATATCTCAGTGGAGGGTTTCGAAGGCATCGTTAATCATATAACCACCAACAACTACATCGCGTTTGCAGAAGAAGAGATTCCCGTTGAGGGGAGAGGACACAACAAGGCTCTACATGTGTCGGTGAGATGTATGGACCACGTTGTCGCGAAGGTACTTATCGACAACGGATCGAGTTTAAATGTAATGCCGAAGACCACTTTGGAAAAGCTTCCTTTTAGTGCGTCACGTTTAAAACCGAGCTCGATGGTGGTGCGGGCCTTTGATGGTACTCGGCGGGAAGTAATGGGGGAAATCGACATTCCCATTCAGATAGGCCCCCACACTTGCAATGTGGTGTTTCAAGTAATGGATATAAATCCTGCCTATAGCTGCCTCTTGGGAAGACCGTGGATTCATGCCCTGGGAGTGGTCCCTTCAACGCTTCACCAGAAATTGAAGTTCGCAGTGGGTGGACTTTTAGTGATAGTGTCGGGTGAAGAGGATATGTTAGTGAGCTGCCCCTCCTCCGCACCATACGTGGAAGCGGCGAAAGAATCATTGGAAATGGCCTTCCAATCCTTTGAGGTGGTGAGCTGCGCCTCTGTGGAACCAAGTCCGTCGCTACCTTTTCTCTCCAAAGCGGCCCTAATGGTGGCGCATGTTATGCTCAGGAACGGATTTGAGCCCGGAATGGGTCTAGGCAAGGACTGCCTCGGGAATGTCGACGTGGTCGATATCAAGGGAAATCCATACAAGTATGGATTAGGGTACGAACCCGGGATGCCGGGGAGGAGGAACGTGCTGTCAAGATTTCGGGTGGATAGGGTATGGCCCGGCCGTATTAGCCAGTGTTTCACCAGCGCTGGAATGGTGTCTGAGGAGGAGGTGGCCGCAATAGAAGAGGAGTTCCCTCAAGACCCACCAAGTTTTGTGCAACCATGCCACCCCGATTCCCAAGTGGGGAACTGGCGTGTGATAAGCCAGTCAGAAGTCTATACCGCTGATTCAATGTAATTAGAGCCTATAGATTTCCTTTCTCTTTTGTTTTGTGAAACCTACCTTATTAAATAAACAAAGAGATCTTGTTTCATCTGTTCTTGCGGTTCTACCTTTTCTCATATCATTTTGCATGTTTTTGTTTATTTTGTCTTGTTTGGTATAGATGTGAGGGTCGATTCTTTGAGGAACCTAACAACGAGGGTTTGACAATCGATTTCGATCGTGATATAAGCCAAGCGGTAAACGAAGAAGAGGAAGAGGACGTCCTGTCACCAGAATTGGAGAGGTTGGCCGCTCAGGAAGAACGTGAAATGAAGCCTCACCAAGAAGAAACCGAATTGGTAAACTTGGGGACCCCGGAGGAAAAGAAAAAGGTAAAGGTAGGAACCGGTATGACCGTGCCTATCCGCCAAGGCTTGATAACCCTTCTTGAAGAATATCAAGATGTCTTTGCGTGGTCGTATCAAGACATGCCCGGTCTGGATTCCGACATTGTGCAGCATAAGTTGCCGTTGAATCCTGGGTCTTCCCCGGTTAAGCAAAAGTTACGAAGAATGAAACCCGAGATGTCCTTAAAAATTAAAGAAGAAGTAAGGAAGTAGTTTGATGCAGGATTCTTAGCTGTGGCGCGGTACCCGGAGTGGGTGGCCAACATTGTCCCAGTCCCGAAAAAGGACAGCAAGGTTCGAATGTGTGTAGACTACCGGGACTTGAACCGGGCCAGTCCAAAAGACAATTTTCCCCTGCCACACATTGATATATTGGTAGATAATACAGCCAAATTCGCCCTTTTCTCATTTATGGATGGTTTCTCGGGGTATAATCAAATAAAGATGGCACCTGAAGATGTAGAAAAGACCACTTTCGTCACCCTATGGGGGACATTCTGCTATAAAGTGATGGCCTTCGGGTTGAAAAACGCTGGGGCAACCTATCAACATGCCATGGTGGCGTTGTTCCATGACATGATGCATAAGGAAATAGAGGTCTACGTTGATGACATGATTGCCAAGTCTTGGACTGAGGATGAACACCTTGTCAATCTGCATAAGCTGTTTGGAAGGTTGCGGAAATACCAATTAAAACTGAACCCAACCAAATGCACTTTTGGGGTGAAGTCGGGGAAGCTGCTAGGATTTATCGTAAGTCAGAAAGGGATAGAGATAGATCCCGAGAAAGTAAAGGCCATCCTTGAAATGCCGGAACCACGCACGGGGAAGCAGAGTCGGGGATTTTTGGGCAGGTTGAATTATATCGCGAGATTTATCTCGCAACTCACCCCTACCTGTGAACCCATTTTTAAGCTGTTACGTAAGAACCAAGCGGTCCTATGGAACAGTGACTGCCAAGAGGCCTTCGAGAAGATCAAACAGAGTCTCGCGAATCCCCCAGTGCTCATGCCACCTGTAACAGGAAGACCTCTTTTCCTGTACATGACCGTGTTGGACGAGTCTATGGGGTGCGTGTTGGGTCAGCATGATGATTCTGGGAAAAGGAGCAAGCCATTTACTATGTGAGCAAGAAGTTTACCGCATGTGAGATGAATTACACAATGTTGGAAAGGACATGTTGTGCTCTAGTATGGGCATCACATCGGCTCAGGCAGTACATGCTCAGCCATACCACGTGGCTTATTTCCAAAATGGATCCCGTAAAATACATCTTTGAAAAACCGGCCCTCACGGGACGAATCGCCAGGTGGCAGGTACTATTGTCTGAATTCGATATCGTTTACGTCACCCAAAAGGCGGTAAAGGGAAGTGCCTTAGCGGATTATTTGGCCCAGCAACCCCTCCAGGATTATCGGCCGATGCACCCCGAGTTCACAGATGAAGATATCATGGCCCTGTTTGAAGAGAAGCGGACGCATGAGGACCTAGACAAATGGATTGTTTGCTTCGATGGGGCATCAAATGCTTTGGGCCACGGAGTAGGGGCAGTCCTTGTATCCCCGGATGATCAGTGTATTCCTTTCACGGCTAGGCTAGGTTTTGATTGTACCAACAATATGGCCGAGTACGAAGCATGCGCCCTCATACGATGCGTGGATGCCAAAGAGGCGAACTTCATGATTGAGGAGATCCACGAGGGTTCCTTTGGGACACATGCCAATGGGCATGCTATGGCCAGAAAAATCCTTAGGGCCGGTTATTATTGGCTCACCATGGAAAGTGATTGCTGCGCTCATGTAAGGAAGTGTCATAAATGTCAGGCATACGCGGACAATGTCAATGTTCCGCCACATCCTCTGAATGTTATGTCCGCCCCTTGGCCCTTTTCCATGTGGGGAATAGACGTCATTGGGGCCATAGAACCCAAAGCGTCGAATGGTCACCGCTTCATTCTTGTGGCGATAGATTACTTCACCAAATGGGTCGAAGCAGCTTCTTATACTAATGTCACAAGGAATGTGGTAGTTAGATTCATAAAGAAGGAGTTGATTTGTCGATACGGACTCCCCAGGAAGATCATTACTGACAATGGCACCAATCTGAAAAATAAGATGATGCAGGAGATGTGCGAAGACTTCAAGATCCAGCATCATAACTCTACCCCTTATCGGCCAAAGATGAATGGGGCTGTAGAGGCTGCGAATAAGAATATCAAGAAGATTGTTCAAAAGATGACAGTGTCATACAAAGATTGGCATGAGATGTTGCCTTTCGCCCTACAAGGGTACAGAACCTCGGTGCGAACTTCTACTGGGGCAACGCCGTATTCCTTGGTTTATGGGATGGAGGCAGTACTCCCATTTGAGGTAGAGGTTCCTTCTCAGAGGATAATGGCGGAGTCAGGCCTAGAAAAGTCAGAATGGGCTCAAGCACGCTACGACCAACTTAACCTTATTGAAGGTAAGCGTTTGGCTGCCATGAGCCATGGGCGTTTGTATCAACGAAGGATAAAGAACACATTCGACAAGAAGGTACGCCCGCGCAAGTTCAACGAGGGGGACCTCGTGCTGAAGAAGATGTCCCACGCTGTTAAAGATAATCGAGGCAAGTGGACCCCGAATTATGAAGGACCTTTTGTGGTGAAAAGAGCTTTTTCTGGGGGTGCTCTGATACTCGCCCACATGGACGGCGAGGAGTTGCCCTCGCTCGTGAACTCCGATGTAGTTAAACGATATTACGCTTGAAATCGGGGGCAATCGAGAGGACCGTTGCACGTTTTTTATTTCTGAGTTTTTTTTCGTTCCTCTTGGTCTCCTCTAGGGATTCCCATTCACTGTATTTGTCTTGTTCCTTTGAAAAGAAAAGATGGGCGGGGTTTTAGTCCTCCCTTTGGTGTTTCAAACTTTGTGCTTTAGATTTGTTATAACTTGAGCCCTCTTTGCCCGGTGTATGGGGGTGCCCCAAATGCTTATTTAAAATTGAATCTAACCAGCCTTCACTAAAATAAAATCATCGCATACATGCACATGCACATGCATATCTTGTGCTAGCAAGGAGCAGAATCGTCTCAGGCCACGGTCAGAAGTCAAGACAAGACAATGGCAGAAATCAACCAAGGTAAGACGATGACCGCTCACGACTGGTCGCATATCATTTTGGCTCTTACTTGCAGGTACATAGGGACGGATGCAAGTGGGGCTAGGGTCACGACCGACCGATCGTTGCCCCTTCCCGGCGCTAAACAAGCTGAGAACGTCGCTGCAAGGCAGCCCAGTATCCTTTGTGTTCGCAGTTTCTTTTACTATTTTTTTGTTTTAAATAAGTAATCGACGCCTAATTCTAACTTAAGTGGGTTCAAGTTAGGCAAATGCTAGCCCGTAAGGGAGGAGGGGACATGGTTAATGTTCCCTTCAAAAAAAAAAAAAAAAAAGAGGGCAGGTTAGCTCGCCTGGGCGAGCAACCCCTGCACCCAAATTATAAAAAACGAGGGAGGGGAACGTTTTGGGCATCCAAAAACTCCCCCCCCCCCCTCATTCAAAGATAAAGAACACGAAGGCTTGTGGTTTCTTGCTCCCCTAAGCCTTTTGATCGCATTTTGCTTTCGTTTTTGGTATTTCAATTCACTCCAACAAGTAAGTATTCCATCCTTGGTGTTTTTTTGCTTTCCATTGATGTGCTTTCTTCATCCTTTGGTGCCTTAAATTGTGAGAACATGCTTATATTTGTAAGGCAGTTTTGGTTTGCTTTGGTGCTTGTTTTCTTGAATGGAGGATTTGAATGAAAAGGCCTTAGGCCTAGGTTGTGTTCTGAAGCAATGGGGCATGCCACATTGCTCCCATTCTCTTGCAATTTATGTCTAAACGTGCGCCCACCAAGTGCTCGATGAAATGCCCCAATGATATATAAATATGATTTTGCAGAATGGGGATAGTGCGGCTGTTTTATGTATGTAGAGACAACATAGGAAAGTCAAAATAGATGCCCAAATGCAATCCCAAGCGTAGAAGCCTAAACTTGTAGCTTCAATGTAAGGAAACATGCTTATGGCTAGGAATCCAAAATTTGGTTTTAGGATTAGAAAAGCATGAAAATAGGGACTTGTTTGTAAGAATTTGGGCTGCCCCATGATTGGCACTTTGCACCTAAGTAACATGGGAGATGTTTTTCAAGGGTGTGTAGATATATGTGTAAATATATATGGCATAAAAGTGTGTTGCAAAGTGTGTGAATATATGGCATAAAAATACCTTGCAAAGTGAATGAATAGTAAATAATGCATTTCAAAAAATGTATATTTGTGGATAGGTAGCATAAGAGGCTTTTCAAAAAAATGTACCCATGCCAAAATGGCACAAGAATGCTTTCCAAATGAATATATGATGTGGAATTGCCCCTCCAGTGTAGATAAGTGGCATGAAAGTTCCTTTTCAAATGCAAGTGTGTGTGTGACGTGAGATTGGCTCTCCAATGTGCATATATGTATAAATAAATATGAATGAAACAACAAAAATTTGTATGTTAATAAAATACTTCAAATGTGTGTGGGTGGTTTGTGGTAGCAAAATAGTTAGGATATGAACATATGTAATTTTGGCACAATACCTTGAGCATGCATGTAAGTATTCTTTCCAAAAAATGTATATGTGTGGTAACTAGAATGTTTTGAATATCCTTGTATGTTGATATAGTAATAGGATATTTTCTATACATACATGTGTGCGTAAATGGATTACATGAGTCCGTTCTCCATCAGAGGGATTAGCACGACCCTTTTTGCGTTAAGATAAGCGTTATCTCGTAAAACTAACTTCTCAATGTTTGTTCTCACAGGAAATGGCCCCGAGGAAGCTCGCCTCAAAGAGATCTAGGAAGGATAAAGCGGCTGAAGGAACCAGTTCCGCTCCCGAGTATGACAGTCACCGCTTTAGGAGCGCTGAACACCAGCAGCGCTTCGAGGCCATCAAGGGATGGTCATTTCTTCGGGAGCGACGCGTCCAGCTCAGGGACGACGAGTATACTAATTTCCAAGAGGAGATAGGTCGCCGGCGGTGGGCATCACTAGTTACCCCCATGGCCAAGTTTGATCCAGACATAGTCCTCGAATTTTATGCCAATGCTTGGCCTACGGAGGAAGGCGTGCGAGATATGAGGTCTTGGGTAAGGGGTAAGTGGATCCCGTTTGATGCAGATGCTATTGGCCAGCTCCTGGGATATCCTTTAGTGCTGGAAGAGGGCCAGGAGTGCGAGTATGGCCAGAGGAGGAACCGGTCCGATGGGTTCGATGAGGAGGCCATCGCCCAGTTGCTATGTATACCGGGGCAAGATTTTGCCCGGACTGCTGCCGGGAGACGGGTGCGGATCATGCGCACCAACATGACCACCCTGACTTAGATATGGATGACTTTGCTGCTCAGCAACATCCTGCCCACCGATCATAATTCCGACCTCCCCCTGCCGAAGTGTCAGCTGGTGTACGCCATCCTGACGCGGATGAGCATCCATGTGGCTCAGTTAATCGCTGATGCCATCTATATTTTTGCAGGTATGGCGCCTACCAGGCACCCTCTGGACCCAGATAAGTCCAACAGGGCCCTGGGATTTCCCGCCTTGATCACAGGACTCTGTCAGTCGTTCGGCGTCCCCATCACACCTAGCAAGGTGATTTGGCCGCCCATCACCCGAGCTTTTATTGAGAAGTACTGCACGCAGAGACAGGTCCCGGGTGATGCACCACAGGCCGCGGACGCGCCGCCACCTCATCAGGCTGGTCCAGCCGGATTGTTTGATACAGAGCAGTATTTGCGGCATTTGGTTCGCCAGCAGGCGGCTAACCACCGGGCACATGTACAGACTCATGATTGTCTTTATCAGATGAGTCTCAGCCTGCAGAGCCAGGGCTTTACTTCTTTTCCGTGCCCTACTCCGGACCAGTTCAGGGCAGAGGTCGCATGGCCTGGAGATTGGCCCGAGGCCCAGGCAGAAGAAGCACCAGCAGAGGCTCCCGACGAGGCAGATGAGGCCCGCGAGGACGAAGAGATGACCGATTTACTTGATTTCTTAGGAGGGAGCGGTGCCACATGATAGGGAGATCTCTTGATCCATATTTCTTTTTGTTTCCATTTGTTTTTTCTGTTACATATCATCTTATTTTGTGTTTGACTAAGGGACTGACGTTTGTTTCATGTTTTGACCTTTGTTTTGTACATACATATCATTTGAGTTGTTACGTCGGTACTTGTTTCGTTGTTGTCAATAGTATTTGTTGAAATTCTGGAACCGTGTAGAGTTTTTCATTTAGGAACGTCGTCCTAAAAATAAAATGAACCAAAAATCCTAGTAAAAAGGAAGAATCGTTGTGAATAAAAGTCATGTTCATAAAGAAAAGAAAAAGGTTTTTTGTTTATACATGTATGTAAAAGGAAAATGTGTATAGAAAGATTCATGTGTGTAAATGATGCGTGGAAAGGAATTCTTGTGCGTGTGAGCAACGAGTGTATATGAAGAAACTTTTGTGTGAACCATAAGTGTGTGTTGGGAAAAATGGAAAAAATCTTTGAATGTAAATAGGGTTTGCATATAGACCGTGTGACGTAAAAAGAAGAGTTCTAATGCGTGTACAGAAAAATTTTGTCATGTATAAAATATAGATGTACAAAGAAAGATTTTCCTCATAAAGAACCACAAATGTATAGTTTTAGTGAACATATTTAAAAATAAAACAAAAAGTAAAAAGACAGAAAAACCGCAAAGATCGACATGTTGTAGTTAAGAAGTATGAATCATTCATAAAGAGCAAATGCATCTTCTGGAAACAAGGGACTGATGCTAAGAGTTTATTTTCCGGAATGAACCGAGATAAGGATGGATGAATGCATTGAACTGATGAAAGAACATAATTTGGAAACGTTGGGTTTGTCTGTGTAAATTCCCAACCGTAGTGTCACAATGCCATAAACAGGATGCTTGAGTGCCCCCCTGGCTGTAGCCATGACTAATTTTGCACGTTATTTTCAAATCATCATTGTCACGCGTGCCTTATGGAATAATACGGAAGTTCGGGCCGAGAGCGACACCTTGACACCCAAATTTGTCTCGCAACATATATCAAGATTGGGGTTCCCACGATAAAAGATCCCATTGAAACACAACCTCGGACCTTTTTGAACCTTGGCCTGTAAAAAAGGAATCCTCATTCTTTCCCCCGAAGCAAAGGACAGTGAAATCTCCTCAAGGGAGAGCGAATGGAATGCTAAAACCCGATTTCCCAAAGAAAGGGATGGGGAAGGAAAAGTGAAGAGAAAGAGAAGGAAGAAATGGAAAGAAGGAAAAAAAAAGAAAAATGAAAATAAAGAAAGGAACAAAAGAAAGAAAAGGAAGGATTCCCGATCAAAGATCGAAAGGAAGCGAAAAGGGAAAAGAAGCAACTCTCGATCAACGAAAGAAAGAGGTTAGAAAGTCTCCAAAGCCAGATTGCCACTCAGAATCATTCTTGACTGGCAATATCCCACCCCACATGAATAAAGAGGAAAAGACCGAAACACCCAGCTTCCTCTCCAAAAACGCTAACCTCGAGAAAATCCTATTGGTCTGTGATCGTACGTTTGATCTATGATTCGATAGGAAGTCGCGTGCAAAATAAAGTCATGGTGAAGTTATTGGTTTGGGAATAGGTTAAGACACTTGCCTTGTGAGTTTTATACACCATGAGTGATTTATTTTCAGCTTAGCCCCATGTTTCCCCTGCGTGTTCATTTGAAAGCTAGAAGTTGACGTCCAACTCTTCATTCTCGGTTACAAGGAAGATTACCCTTGGCACAAGTATATTGTTTCTCTAAGATGTGGTGCTCTCGCGAATGATTTATTTTTCTTTGCAAAAAGCATGTTATCCTTTTAGGTGGAAAAACCCGGTGGACCGTTCGGTCAATCATTTCCGGAGCCACATGAATGAATTGCATTGTCATTCATGTGTCCTCCATTTTCGAATTTGGAGCTATGTTCCATGATTGCCTAAGAGAGGACCCTCAAGGCAATCCTCCTTTCTCACCCTTTTTCGGAGCCACATGAATGTTATTGCTTAGGACTGTTCATGTGTTCTCCACTTTTGAGTTTGGAGCTGTGTTTCATGATTGCCTAAGAGAGGACCCTCAAGGCAATCCTCCATTCTCATCCTTTTCCGGAGCCACATGAATGAATTGCGTTGTCATTCATGTGTCCTCCATTTTCGAGTTTGGAGCTATGTTCCATGATTGCCTAAGAGAGGACCCTCAAGGCAATCCTCCTTTCTCACCCTTTTCCGGAGCCACATGAATGTTATTGCTTAGGGCTATTCATGTGTTCTCCACTTTTGAGTCCGGAGCTGTGTTTCATGATTGCCTAAGAGAGGACCCTCAAGGCAATCCTCCTTTCTCACCCTTTTCCGGAGCCACATGAATGTTATTGCTTAGGGTTGTTCATGTGTTCTCCACTTTTGAGTTTGGAGCTGTGTTTCATGATTGCCTAAGAGAGGACCCTCAAGGCAATCCTCCTTTCTCACCCTTTTCCGAAGCCACATGAATGTTATTGCTTAGGGTTGTTCATGTGTTCTCCACTTTTGAGTTTGGAGCTGTGTTTCATGATTGCCTAAGAGAGGACCCTCAAGGCAATCCTCCATTCTCATCCTTTTCCGGAGCCACATGAATGAATTGCGTTGTCATTCATGTGTTCTCCACTTTTGAGTTTGGAGCTGTGTTTCATGATTGCCTAAGAGAGGACCCTCAAGGCAATCCTCCATTCTCATCCTTTTTCGGAGCCACATGAATGAATTGCATTGTCATTCATGTGTTCTCCACTTTTGAGTTTGGAGCTGTGTTTCATGATTTCGTAAGAGAGGACCCTCAAGGCAATCCTCCATTCTCACCCTGTTCCGGAGCCACATGAATGTTATTGCTTAGGGCTGTTCATGTGTCCTCCACTTTCGAGTTTGGAGTTGTGTTCCATGATTGCCTAAGAGAGGACCCTCAAGGCAATCCTCCATTCTCATCCTGTTCCGGAGCCACATGAATGTTATTGCTTAGGGTTGTTCATGTGTCCTCCACTTTCAAGTTTGGAGTTGTGTTCCATGATTGCCTAAGAGAGGACCCTCAAGGCAATCCTCCATTCTCATCCTGTTCCGGAGCCACATGAATGTTAATTCTTAGGGCTGTTCATGTGTCCTCCACTTTCGAGTTTGGAGCTGTGTTCCATGATTGCCTAAGAGAGGACCCTCAAGGCAATCCTCCATTCTCATCCTGTTCCGGAGCCACATGAATGTTATTGCTTAGGGCTGTTCATGTGTCCTCCACTTTCGAGTTTGGAGCTGTGTTCCATGATTGCCTAAGAGAGGACCCTCAAGGCAATCCTCCATTCTTATCCTGTTCCGGAGCCACATGAATGTTATTGCTTAGGGTTGTTCATGTGTCCTCCACTTTCAAGTTTGGAGCTGAGTTTCACGATTGCCTAAGTGCGGACCCTCAAGGAAATCCTCCATACTCCACCTTTGTTCGGAGCACCATGAATGTCATTGCCTAGCGCCGTTCATGTGTCTCCATTATCAAGTGCGAAGCTTCTGGTGACTGGGAAGCACGTTATTCTGTTGTTTTCCAGATCGGCTCCTTCGCCAAGTATGTGTATATGTGTATTATGTTCGTTGTTCTTTGTTATTATTTGTATTTTGTTTTGTCCAGAAGAAAAAAGATGGAGTGGAGACGAGAGTCGTCATCACAGAAAGGGCAGGACGGACGAAATCAGTGTCCTATCTTTGCTTTCCTCTTATCTCCGATGAGAGGTAAGTAAAGAGGGGCAACTGTCATACCCTAATTTTGTCCGAGGATTATTATTTGATGACATGCAATGAATGAAGTCCCAAGACGTCTCAGAAATCGAAAGGAAGCAGGCTTGCGTGGTTCGTGAAATTCCGTAATGTGGCGGAAATCGAAAAGAGGTGTTTTTGCACAATTCGTGAGTTTCCGTAACTTCTTCGAAAGCTAAAAAAGAGTAAATACATAATCCATAAGGATTCGTAACCATACGGAAGGAAAATAAGTATCGTTACGAAATTCGTAAAGTTTCGTAACGTTACGGAAAAAGAATTACAAAAAAATAGAAAGGGGGTGCATTTAGTAAAAAGGGGGTGCAAATAGCAATCAGGCCCACTTGGGCCCTCCAGAAGATTCCTCCAGAAGGCTGTTGCTTCTGGAGGAAACAACCTTGCTCGCTTGGGCGAGCTGGGCGGCATGCTTCTCCCCTATTTTGCTATAAATAGGGGAAGAAGTGAAGAAGAAA
Organism: Glycine max; assembly: GCF_000004515.6. Classification (NCBI taxonomy): domain Eukaryota; kingdom Viridiplantae; phylum Streptophyta; class Magnoliopsida; order Fabales; family Fabaceae; genus Glycine; species Glycine max. The sequence continues at coordinate 35,049,452 of NC_016089.4, read as the reverse complement.
AGGGTTCAGCCCCTTAGGCACTTCTCTCTCTTTCGAATTTGCTGAGGAAAATTATTTCCGTGAAGAAAATCCAAGCCGAGGCGCTTCCGTAACGTTTCCGTGAGTAATTACGCGAAGATTCTCGACCGTTCTTCAAAGATTCATCGTTCGTTCTTCGTTTTCTTCAGTCTTCAACGGTTAAGTACCTCAAACCAAGCTTTTCAATTCACTCTATGTACCCGTGGTGGTCCACATTTTGTTTCATGTATTTTTATTCTCATTTTCACTTACTTTTTATACCCCCTTTTGACGTGCTTAAGCCATTTACTTAAGTCATTTCTCGCTTAATCTAAAAATAAAATAAATTTCCACCGATCGTTTGAATTGTATCATCCGTTAATTTTGGTTAAAATGAATTCCGACCGTTCGGTCGTGCCGTAACCACGTTGGAAATCAAAAAAGAGGTAAAATAATAATATAATAATAAAAAAATACCTTTTAGTAAAGTAAAGCGAAAAATCAATCGGACGTTTTCTCTTTGGGATTTCTCATTCTTAATTGAATCGACTAAAGTGAAACTAAGGCTAAAATCAACTCGCCTAGTCAAGCTCGTCCACAAAAAATAGGGTTTTGAAAGTTTATCATTTCAGTTTCTTACCAAGTAAAATGGATCATTTTTAAGGTCCAAAAATGATCACCTTTCAAGTAAAAAGAATCACTTGATTCACGCATAAGAAAGAACTACGTAGGTCTGATTTCCTCTCCAAAGGAGGGTACGTAGGAGCAAAAGCCCCGCTTTTGTCGACCTCAAAAAATAAAAAGAAATAAAAGTTAAGATAACACAAATTCCACAATTCTAAAAATAGACTGTTGTCCTTCGAGACAAACGTGAGAGGTGCTAATACCTTCCTCAAGCGTAAATACAACTCCCGAACTTAGAATTTTCATTTTGACCGGTTTCCTTCGGTTTTTCCGACGTTTTCCACAAATAAACGTTGGTGGCGACTCCGCGCATCTTTCCTCCTTTGGAAAGCGCACCCGTGAGCCTCGCCCTCACTCGCCCGCAAAAGGGCACGTTGCGACACACGCGAAACAAATGAGGACCACTAAGAGTACATAGAATGAATTGAAAAGTTCGATTTCGGGAACTTACTGGTTGAAGACCGAAGAACGATGAAGAACGGTTGAAAATCTTCGCGAAATCACCCACGGAAACGTCACGAAAGCGTTACGGAAGTGCCTCGGCTTGGATTTTCTTCACGGAAACAATTTTTCTCCCTAATTTTAAGTGAATCTCAGATACCAGGAGGGTTGAACATTTTTGTTCTTCCCTCCTTCCCCTATTCATAGGAAAAGGAAGGAGAAGCTTGTCACCCAGCTCGCCCAAGCGAGCTAGGTTGCTTCCTCCAGAAGGCACCGCCTTTTGGATAACTTCCTGGAAGGCCCAAGTGGGCCTCGTTGCTATTTGCACCCCCTTACCCCCTTGCCTTTTTTTGCTGATTCTTTTTCCGTAACATTTTGAAGCTTTACGAATTTCATAACGATACTTGTTTTCTTTCCGTAATGTTATGAAACCTTACGGATTACGCAATCATCCCTTCTTTGGCTTCCGAAATGTTACGGAACTTTACGGATTGTGCATTTACACATCCTTTTGACTTCCGGCATGTCATGGAAATTCATGGGTTGCACAACAATGCTTTCTTTTGACTTCCGGCATGCCATGGAACTTCACAAATTGCCTAACGATAGGTGCCAAGTACCTCGAAGTGGTCAAACGAGGGTCGCATCCCAACAACAGATGGTCCCCGGACGAAATTAGGGTATGACAGTTGCCCCTCTTTACTTGTCTTTTATTGGAGATAAAAGGGAAGTAAAGATAAGACACTAATTTCGTTCGAGCGAAACACCATTCAGCCGATGAATCTCCCTGTTGGCGGAACTTGCAAAATTTTGAAAATGATCAGTACCAACACATCATCCTGATACTGTCGAATTTGTTCCTCTTGGTTGACACAAGGCGCAGAATGAACATAATTTGTCTCTGCCTGTTTTGGGACACGATCGAGCCTGGGCGACAAGGCGCAGAATGACCATAATTTGTCTTTGTGTGCCACCGGACACGATCGCCTCTGGATGGCAAAAAGGTGTGCGAAATGACCAAAATTTGTCTTCGCCCACCTCTCGACTTATTGTCCCCGAATGACAAAGGGCGCAAAATGACCATAATTTGTCTCTGCGCGTTTATCACTAGACTTGCGAAATTTGAATGACAAAGGGCGCAGAATTTGTCTCTGCACTTTTACCACTCAACTCGCTGCACCTGAATGACAAAGGGTGCAAAATTTGTCTTTGCGCGTTTATCACTCAACTTGCCGCTCTTGAATGACAAAGGGCGCAAAATTTGTCTCTGCGCGTTTATCACTCAACTTGCTGCTCCTGAATGGCAAAGGGCGCAAAATTTGTCTCTGCGTGTTTATCGCTCAACTTGCTGCTCCTGAATGACAAAGGGTGCAGAATTTGTCTCTGCGCGTTTATCACTCAACTTGCTGCTCCTGAATGACAAAGGGAGCAGAATTTGTCTCTGTGTGTTTATCACTCATCGAGTGTGCGGATGACCGTAATTTGTCTCCGCATGTCATCGAGCCCGCCACCTCGGGATGACAAAAGGCGCAGAAGACAACGTTAGTCTCTGTGTGCTATCATGCTTTGAGTCTTAGAGATAGCAAAAGAAAGTTTATACGGATAACCATAAGGAATCTCCGCATGTCACATGACCCCAAGGTCAGTATGACAGAGATTGTGGGGCGGCCGACAAAAGCGAGGCTCTTGCTCCTACGTATCCTCAATGAGGAACTTAGACCTATGTAGTTCTGGATAACTTGTGAGACTAAAAATAGTCTCGGTGTTTTCTTCACTATAATGCGAACACGCTTTACCAAAGAGACAAAACTCCCAACCAATTAGAGCAACATATGTTTTTTTGGATAAAAAACAAAGTGTCTACCGGGGAAGGAGAGCATGCTGATGAAATTTTCTCATAACCATAAATGAGACTTTGGATGTTAGCATTTCGCTTCCAAATGACCATTTAGAGGAAACACTGGGTTCAACAAAAATAGAAGAAAATCACTCAAAGTGTATCAATCTTGCACATGTAAGTGTTTCATCCTAATTCTGAACCATAGATATGTCATGACTTGATTTTGCAAATCATTTCCTATCAAATCAAAGACTACATGTGTGATCATGGATCAATAGGAATTTTCTTTGGGAACGGTTTTTCTTGGTGGGAAATTTGGCTTTGAGTGTTTTTGGCCTTTTCCTTTTTTGTTTTTGCTTAGCGCGAGACGAACAAGTCACCGACGCACAGGATTTTGGTTGGCCTTTTCCTTTTCTGTTTTCATTATCTTCTTTTTTTTCTTCCTTCTTTTCTTACTTGCTCTCTTTTCCTTTTCCTCTTTTTTTTTTTCTTTTTTAATTTATTTATCATTTGTTCATTTTCTCCCTCTTTTCTCTCTCTCTCTCTTTTTTTCTTTTTCTCTCTGAAATGGTTGTGCGGACGAGGGCGCACACTACCTACTTACATCTAACCACAAGGTAAATGAAAAACGTAAGAAATGGCAAGTCGCAAAAACGGTGACGAAATAACTGAGAGCCATGACGCCAAAAATTTCTAACAGAAACGAACGATAATAATAGTAATGTTAGCAACCATATGAACAAAAACAGAAAATAATAGTGTTAATAGCAATATAGACAATAACAAAAATGTCTATAGCAAACTAATAAAATAAACAGTAATGTCAAAAAAGTACGGTGACCTCGGTCACGTGGCTCCGCTCCCTCCCAAGAAACCGAGCAAGTCCGTCATCTCCTCATCCATGCGGGCCTCCTCTGCATCGTCGGGAGCTCCTGCAGGTGCCTCCCCTGGCTGGGCCTCGGGCCAATCTCCGGGCCATGTGACCTCAGCCCTAAACTGATTTGGAGTAGGGCACGCAAAATGAACAACACCCTAGCCCTGCTGACTGACGCTGAGCTAGTAGAGACACTCATGTATCTGCACCTGCCCCCGGTGGTTGGCCGCCTGCTGGCGAACCAAGTGCTGTAGATACTGCTCCATGCCAAATGACCCAGCGGGGTCAGCCTGATGAGGTGGTGGCGGTGCGCTTGCGGCCTGCGGTGCATCACCCTGCGCCTGCCTAGGCATGCAATACTTCTCAATGAAGGCCCGGGTGATCGGCGGTCGGATCACCTTACTAGGTGTGACGGGAACCCCGAATGACTGGCAGAGGCTCGTGATCAATGCTGGAAACCCCAGGGCCTTGTTAGACTTATCCGGGTCTAGAGGGTGCCTGGTGGGTGGCATATCTGCAAATAAATAAATGGTGTCAGCAATCAACTGAGCCACATGGACGCTCATCCGTGTCAGGATGGCATACACCAGCTAACACTTCGGCAGAGGAAGGTCAGAGTTATGATCACTAGGCAGGACATTGCTGAGCAGCAACGTCATCCACATCTGGGTCAAGGTGGTCATGCTGGTGCGCATGATCCACACCCGCCTCCCGGCAGCGTTCCGGGCAAAATCCTGCCCAGGTGTGCACAATAGCTGGGCAATGGCCTCCTCGTCGACCCTGTTCCTCCTCTGACTGAACTCGCACTCCTAGTCTTCCTCCAACACTAGCGGGTCACCCAGGAACTGGCTGAGGGCATCTACGTCAAAGGGAATCCACTGACCCCTCACCCATGACCGCATGTCCCGCACTCCCTCTTCTGTGGGCCAAGCATTAGCATAAAACTCCAGGACTATATCTGGGTCAACCTTAGCCATGGGAGTGACCAGCGATGTCCAATGTCGGCGAGCTATCTCTTCCTAAAAATCCGTGTACTCGTCATCCCTGAGCTGGACGCGTCTCTCTCTGTGGAATGACCATCCTTTGATGGCCTCGAAGCGCTGCTAGTGCTTGGCGCTCCTGAAACGGTGGCTATCAAACTCGGGAGCGGCACTGGTCCCTTTAGCTGCGGTGTCCCTCCTAGATCTCTTCGCGGAAAGCTTTTTCGGAGCCATTTCCTGCGAGGACAAACATTTGGAAAGTTAGTTCACAAGAAAATACCAATCATTATGGACAAGAGCCAAACAACACTTATATGGTGCGAGTGTCAACATATGCTTTACAAAATAATCACATTGGGGCATGTGCTATCTTATGACACATATCTATATACATGCATTTACACACGCACACATAAGAAATTTTTGGGGGAAAGGCATTTTATGACACACATCCATGTATGTTTTTGACAAGCATTTTCATGCTACATCTCACATGTATGCACATTTTTTGAAAGGCTCCTTATGCTACCTACTCACAAATATACATATTTTGAAAGACATTTTTACGCTACCTATCCAACATATACAGATTTTTGCAAGGCATTTTTCGCTATATACTCACACACTTTGCAAGGCATTTTTCATGCCATATATTCACACACTTTGCAAGGAATTTTTTCATGCTATATATTCACATATATTCATACTTTTGAAGGGTATTTTTCATGCTATACATTCACATATATGCATACTATTGAAAGGTATTTTTCATGCTACCTAGGTGCAAGGTATTCCTCATGAGGCAGCAATTTCAAATTCTAGTCAAAAACTTCTCAAACATGTTCTAATATTCATGCATCTTTTACATTCAAAACCAAAAACTTAGGTTCCTAGGCGTAAGTCATGCTTTTGGCAATTTAGTCTAGCTTCTACAAAACTGCCAACACACTCACAATGGCAGCCATATGTGCACAATTTGTTTCACAAGCTAAGTTTCACAAAATCATGCGCAAACGCCATTGAGGCATTTCACCAAACATTTGGTGGGCGCATGTTTAGGCATGAATAGAAAGGGAATGGGGGTAATGCGGCATGCCCCATTGCTCCAGAATGCACCATAGGCCTAGGGCCATCCCCTATAACCCCTCAATTCAACAAAAACAAGCAACAATTCAAGGATAAATCCCTCACGTTTTTGAGCAAATACATGCAACTTAGAGCACTAAAATACATCAATGGATAGCTAAAGAGCCGAAGAATGAGGTACTTACTTGTTGGAGATGAATAATAACGCAAAATGGAATCAAAAACGCAAAAAATTGGTGACCTAAGGGCTGCACAACTCATGAATCCCGTACCTTTCATTTTTTGAATGAGGGGGGAGAGTTTTTGGGTGCAGAAACCTTCCCCCTCCCCCCTTTTTAACCACCCTCGTGCAAGGGTTGCTCGCCCAGGCGAGCTAACCTGCATTTTTTTTTGGGGAAGAAATAAGTAAGGCTTTCTATGGGTCGACGTTCGCTTACTCAAACCCCCTCAGGGTAGATTAGGCATCCAATATTTATTTTAAAGACAACAATAATAATTACTGGGAATTTAAAGGATACTAGGTTTCCTTGCAGTGGCATTTTCCGTTTGTCCAGAGCTGGGCAAGGGACGACGATCTATCGGTCGTGACCCTAGCCTCTACTTGTGTCCATCCCTAAGTACCTGAAAATAGGAAATGAAATTGCGCGGCAAATTGTGACTGCGTTATCGTCTTACCTTGATTGGTTTCTGCCTTCAGCTTCGTCCCGGCATCTGACCACTGCCTAAGATGATTCTGCCCCTGTTATCACAAAATATGCATGCGTATGCGTATGCATGAGTGTTTTTAAATGCAACAATCTTTTTAGTGAAAGCTGGTTAGGTTCAGTTTTAATTAAGTGCTTGGGGCATCCCATGGACTGAGCGAAAAGGCTCAGGTTATCACAAACTGCACATGGTTTAAAGCACAAAGTGAGGACTGAAGCCTCAAACTCATGTTCTCTTCTTTTGAAAAGACTGTGATGAGAAATATACAGCAGACAGGAATCCCTGGGGGAAACCAAGAAGAACACATAAAAAGAACATGCAGCGATATCCTTAATTGCCCCAGATTCTAAGCATAATATCACTTGACAACATCAAATTTCAAGGGTAAAGGTAGCTCCTCGCCATCCATGTTGGTAAGCACCAAGGCCCCTCCGGAAAAATCCCTTTTCACGACGAGTGGTCCTTCGTAGTTCAGGGCCCACTTCCCTTGATTATCTTTAATAGTGTGGGACATCTTTATCAGTACAAGGTCCCCCTTGTGGAACTTGCGCAAGCGCACCTTCTTGTCGAACGCATTCTTCATTCTTTGTTGCTACAGGCGCCCATGGCTCATGGCCGTCAAGCGCTTACCTTCAATAAGGTTGAGTTGGTCGTAGCGCGTTTGAGCCCACTCTGATTCTTCTAAGCCTGATTCTACCAGTATTCTCTGGGAAGGAATCTCTACTTCAAATGGGAGTACCGCCTCCGTTCCATAAACCAAGGAATACGGTGTTGCCCCAGTAGAAGTTCGTACCGAAGTTCGGTATCCATGCAGGGCAAAAGGCAACATTTCATGTTAATCTTTGTATGACACTGTCATCTTCTGAATAATTTTCTTAATATTCTTATTGGGTGCTTCCACGGCTCCGTTCATCTTTGGTCGGTAGGACGTCGAATTGTGATGCTGGATTTTGAAATCCACGCACATCTCCTACATCATCTTGTTATTCAGATTGGTGCCATTGTCAGTAATGATCTTCCTAGGGAGTCCGTACCGACAAATCAGCTCCCTCTTTATGAATCTGACCACTACACTCCTCGTGACATTGGTGTAGGAAGCCGCTTCGACCCATTTGGTGAAATAATCTATTGCCACGAGAATGAAGCGATGACCGTTCGAAGCCTTGGGTTCGATGGCCCCTATGACGTCTATCCCCCACATGGAAAAAGGCCAAGGGGCGGTCATGACATTCAGAGGATGTGGCGGAGCATTGACATTGTCCATGAACGCTTGACATTTATGGCATTTCCTTACATGGATGTAGCAACCACTTTCCATGGTGAGCCAGTAATAACCTGCTCTCAGGATCTTCCTGGCCATAGCATGCCCATTGGCGTGCGTTCCAAACGAACCCTCGTGGACTTCCTCGATCATGTGGTTCGCCTCTTTGGCATCCACGCATCGCAGGAGAGTCATGTCATGGTTTCTTTTAGATAGTATGCTCCTGCTCATGAAGAAGCCGGCCACCAATCTCCTTAATGTCCTTTTATCATTGTCGGAAGCCTTCGGTGGGTACTCTTTGCTTTCAACATGTCGCTTGATATCGAAATACCAAGGCTTACCGTCCCGTTCCTCTTCCACCGACAACAATGTGCGGGTTTGCCACGACACCAGAACTCAATGTATGGTAGGTCCCCGTGCGTTGTTAGCTGGAACATGGATGCCAAAGTAGCAAGCGCATCCGCCATTTGATTTTCCTCCCGGGGAATGTGATGGAAGGAGATCTCATCAAAGGAATCAGCCAACTCCTTGATATAGGCTTTGTAGGGTATCAGCTTGGGGTCTCTAGTTTCCCATTCCCCTCTCAGCTGGTGAATCACCAGTGCCGAGTCCCCGTACACTTTGAGCAGTTTGACATTAGAGTCCATTGCCGCCTAGATGGCCAGGGCACACGCTTCATACTCAGCCATATTGTTGGTGCAGTCAAATCCCAACTTGGCCGTGAAAGGTATACATTGATTGTCTGGAGAGACCAATACTGCTCCAATGTCTTGGCCTAGAACATTTGACGCTCCGTCAAACCACACGGTCCACTTGTCCCGGTCCTCGTCTAGTTTTTCCTCAAACAAGGCCATGATGTCCTCATCCGGGAATTCGGGATGCATGGGCTGATAGTCATTGAGAGGCTGCTGAGCCAAATAATCTCCTAAGGTGCTTCCTTTTATCGCCTTTTGGGTGATGTAAACTATATCAAACTCGGATAGCAAGACTTGCCACCGAGCAATTCGTCCTGTGAGAGCAGGCTTTTCAAAAATGTACTTAACTGGGTCCATCTTGGATATTAACCAGGTGGTATGGCTCAGCATGTATTGTCTTATACGGTGGGATGCCCAGACTAAAGCACAATACGTTCTTTCGAGCAGGGAGTAATTCATTTCACAGGCCGTGAACTTCTTACTCAAGTAGTAGACATCGCGCTCTTTCTTCTCGGACTCGTTATGTTGCCCCAGCATACATCCCATCGACTCGTCCAAAATCGTCATATAAAAGATGAGAGGCCTTCCGGGTACTGGTGGCATAAGCACAGGAGGATTCATGAGACACTGTTTGATCCTTCCAAACGCCTCTTGACAATCCTCGTTCTAGCGGACGGATTGGTTTTTGCGTAAGAGTTTGAACAACGGCTCACAAATAGCTGTGAGCTATGATATGAATATGGCAATATAATTCAAACGTCCTAGGAAACCTCGGACCTGCCTCTCGGTACGGGGTTCCGGTATCTCAAGGATGGCCTTCACCTTTTCGAGGTCCACCTCTATCCCTTTCTGGCTCACGATGAAACCTAGCAATTTCCCTAATTTGACCTCGAAAGTGCACTTAGCGGGGTTTAACCTCAATTGATACTTCCTAAGCCTTTCGAACAACTTCCGCAGGTTGACAAGGTGTTCCTCCTCGCTCTTAGATTTGGCAATTATGTCGTCCATATAGACCTCGATCTCTTGGTGCATCATATCATGGAACAAAGCTACCATAGCCCATTGATAAGTTGCCACGACATTCTTGTGTCCAAAGGACATCACCTTGTAACAGAACGTTCCCCACAGGGTGACGAAGATAGTCTTTTCCATATCCTCCGGTGCCATTTTTATCTGATTGTAACCGGAGAACCCATCCATGAAGGAAAACAAAGCGAAATTGGTCGTATTATCCACGAGGATATCAATGTGAGGCAAAGGAAAATTGTCTTTGGGACTGGCTCGATTCAAGTCCCGATAATCCCCACACATTCGCACCTTCCCATCCTTCTTAGGGACTGGTACAATGTTGGCAACCCATTAGTTCCGTCTTTTAGTAGGGCTGTCAATTCTTCACGGATGGGTGTGGTCATACCCGTGCCTATCTTTACTTCTTTTTTTCCACTGCCGGTTCCTAAGTCCACTAGTTCCGTCTCTTCTTGATGAGGCCCCATCTCTTGGTCCTCATGGGCGACTATCTTCTCCAACTCCCAGGGAAGTCCCACATCCTCGTCCTCTTCATCCTCCGTTTGATTCGTTTCTTGCTCGAAATTGATGGTCGGGCCCCAGGTATTAGTACCTTCGAGGGACTCGTCGTCGAATCTGGTGTTTTAAACGTAAAGAAATAAACATGCAAATGGATGAGAATGGGTAGAGACGTAGGAACAGATGAAGAAAGATCTTTGTATTATAAATTTAGGAACAAAATACATAAAGCCTTAACAAAAAGAAACTCTAAAGCCTAGGCCCAACTGTAGAGTTTAAAAGCCACAAAGGGTTACATTATGCTTGTTGCGCAAGTGTCTGGGCGCTCCTCCACTCGCCAATTTCCTAGTCGAAAACCAGGAGGGCATGGTTGTACCAAATCCGACCCACTTGGCGAATCATCTTTGCATATTGCAACGACTTGGCCTTCATGTCCTAGACCCGTGCTTATAAAGCTCCTACTGATGTGGCAGGGTGGGCCTCCTTCGACTTCTCGTTCCAATCGCGAGCCTTGACCTCTACTCTTCCTTCCTGCAACGCTTTTCCTTATGTCCGCTTGTGTGGGTTTATAGCCTAACCCAAACTTCCCATGGTCTCCTCTAGCGCTTATCAGGTTGGTTCTGCCGCCGTTGTCTTTGCCTAAACCCATTCCGGGCTCGTAACCATTCCCCAACATCACTCGGGCCACCATTACTGCCGTATCGGACAAGCAAGGTTGCCTAGAGAAGGAATCTACAGAGGCAATGCTTACCAACTCAAAAGACTGGAAGGTTGTTTCTAATGACTCCTCTGCCGCTTCCACATATGGCATAGAGGACGGGCAACTCACCAAGATGTCTTCCTCGCCCAATACGATAACCAAATGCCCCTCTACTACGAATTTCAATTTTTAGTGGAGTGTAGAGGGAACAACTCCCATCGAGTGGATCCACGGGCGCCCTAAAAGGTAGCTGTAAGCGGGGTTAATGTCCGTTATTTGAAAGGTAACCTGACAGGTATGGGGGCCTATCAGTACAGAGAGGTCGATCTCTCCCCTAACCTCTCGACGGGTGCCGTCGAAGGCACGGACTACCATGGAACTTGGCTTTAGATGGGAAGCATTAAACGATAATTTCTCCAAAGTGCTTTTGGGCATTACGTTTAAACTGGAATCGTTATCGATGAGCACCTTGGCTACGACGTGGTCTATGCACTTGACTGATACATGCAGAGCCCTGTTATGCCCTCTCCCCTCGGCAGGGATTTCTTCTTTGGTGAAGGCGAGATAGTTGTTGGCGGTGATATTATTGACAAGTCCTCCAAAGCCTTCTACAGAGATATCTTGAGCCACATGAGCTTCGTTCAAGACCTTTACTAGCAAAGCCCAATGAGGCTCAGAGCTCATGAGTAATTCCAAAAGTGAGACCCTGGTCGGGGTTTTATTGAGCTGTTCAATGACCTTGAACTCGCTCTGCTGAATAATGCGGAGAAACTTGCTTGCTTCCTCTAGCGACACTTCCCTCTTGTCGCGACCATCCCTTTTCTCTGGAATATCCTCATTCAGAGTGAGGGTCGTCTTGTCATTTTTTTCATCCACCACCTTTGCCTTCCCCTTAACGTTTGCGGGTTGTGTCGGCAGGTCGGGGGGTGCAAACACACGACCGCTGTGGGTCATACCGCTCAGCCCCGTGATATTGGTTACCTTGGCCGACAATGAGCTGATGTCGGTGGCTTCTTCTTTCCTTTCACTCGGAGGTGTATACCTCCACGGGACCGCGTGGCTGTTTTGGTATGGGAAACGAACAAGTTTAGCTGCCGAGGGGTATCGGGGCTTTTATGAAGCTGCGTCCTTGGTGAAATATATCACCAAAGGTTTAGGCCTTCCAAAACTTCTCTCATCCACGGACTGCATACATATATGCTGCTCTTACCTACCCTCATCACCAACTTCCAGTCGGCCTTGATCTATCATTCGTTGCAACAACTCCTCCACTGCTAAACATGTTTCCATGTTATGTAGCTCGCCGGGATGCAACAAACAAGAATCCTCTTCATGCCCACCGTGGGGAATTACACCTCCCTTTTGTAGGGCCTCAAAGATAAACCTCCTAGGGGTCGCCACGTCCTTTAAAGGCTTAGACCTGCACGGCCTATCTGACTCAATGGTATTAACCGCTCCCCCTCCATGATTGGCGAGCGGGTTGGTTTTCACGTTGGGTCGATCCTCTTGAAATGTCAGTCATCCGACGTCTATCAAATGTTGGACCTTGTATTTAAGGGCGAGGCATATTTCGATGGAATGGCCCGGGGTTTTCCCATGGTACGTGCAAGTTGCGTTAGGATCATACCACTTTGGGAAAGGGGGTTGGTAGATCTTCCCGGGAGTTATTACGGCCAAATGGTTGGCGATGAGGGACGACAAGAGGTCTTCGTACGTCATTGGGAGTGGGGTGAATTCTGGAATTGGCCTCGGGGGAAAGTTCCTCATCTCGTTGAACTGGCGCCAAAGTAGGCATTGCCAGCCAGATGAGTCGTGGCTGGAGCCGGAGCTTGGGGGGCCTCCCTCTGGATGGGGGCGGGCACCTTAGGCTGTACGGGTACTGAATTGGAAGATTTCCCGGCATGAGCTGAGAAGCTCGGGTGATGTTGCGTGTACTGATGGGTACCATAAGAGGTCTACGGGGGCTTGACCCATGCGGGCGCCGAAGTGATGGCATGGGTATCCCCCTCCTTCCTTTTTGCCCCAATTGCTCCGATTCTCCTAGCATTGGCACTTGTGGAGGAGACATAATCGAACTTCCCTCTTTTCAACCCTACTTTGATTCTTTCCCCGGCGAATACCAAGTCCGCGAAGCTGGAAGGCATGCAGCCTACCAACTTCTCATAGTAAAACACTGGCAAGGTGTCTACCATCATGGTAATCATCTCCCTTTCGACCAAGGGAGGGGCCACTTGTGCTGCCAGGTCTCTCCACCATTGTGCGTACTCTTTAAAGGTCTCACCTTCCTTCTTAAACATATTTTGTAGCTGAGTGCGATTGGGAGCCATATCGGAATTATACTGATATTGCCTTACGAAAGCAGTAATCAGGTCCTTCCAAGTACGGATGCGGGAAGCTTCCAGATTAGTGTACCAAACAACCGCGGCTCCAGCCAAGCTATCTTGGAAAAAGTGTATTAACAATTTTTCATCCCTAGAGTGCACCCGCATCTTGCGACAATACATCTTGAGATGGTTCTTAGGACAAGTCGTCCCTTTATACTTATCAAAATCAGGCACTTTGAATTTTGGGGGGGATGAAGACATCCGGTACAAAGCAAAGATTTGTCATGTCCGCGAACGGATAGTCACCAAAGCCTTCAATAGCTCTCAATCTCTCCTCGAGGAGATCGAGTTTCCTTCTTTCTTCGCCTGTCGGGGGCGGTCCTTCTGTGGAAAAGAATATTGGCTGTGCTGTGAGGTTGGGCTGAGGCAATGTGTTGGGCGCCGGCCCCTTGACGGGGATCAGGGGGTAGAAATCGACATCCCCTTGGGCATACTCTCGATGATCTTTCATGGACCTCGTCGGGCTGTCGAGGAGGCTCCCCTTCAAGGATGGGGGAAGAGGCATGACCCGCATCATGATGCATGACTGGCGGCGTGTCATTAGGCGGTAATCCATAAGGGTAAGCCACCAGATTGTATCCCAAATGGGGGTTGTTGTTGTGCCCCAATGTGCTCCTTTCTCATCCTACTGCGTTTGGGGAAGGATGGTGCACGGTAGCTAGGAGAGTTGGGTCTGCTTTGGCAGCCGAACTAACAGAGGCAGCGGTGGCCACATTTTTCTCCATGAGTTGTCTCATTCCTAACATGGCCTCCATCATGGAAGCCATTTGTCCTTTCAAAGTCAACATGTCGGCTTTCATCTGTTCATGTGTCTCCTCTTGATCACCCATCGTTCTAGATTTGGATCTGGTGCGATAGGGATGCCTTGGGGCGCGTTTAGTTATGGTGTTTTTCCTAAAAAACCAAACATGAGGAGTAGGTAAAGAATAATGAATGCATGCTAGAGATAAAATACGGGAGTGATTTGATTCACACTGACTTTTGGAGTAAAAACATGGGACAAACTCATTTTATTTAGAAAGTTATAACTAGTCAAGATCTGAGTGACAATACAAGTTTCCTAGCGGTTTCTAATTATATGGGCCATTAAATCTATCATATGCTGACAATAGCTGAGAAGTCCGTGGATCTCCTCGGGGGCGGAGTAGATGTCCGCCATCGCTTTGGCCTTGGCTAGCAATCGGGGAAGTTCTTGACTCCCGTTCAAGGTAAGAGCAAATCGGTCCATCCACATCGTTGCCTCTTGATGTAGCGAGTCGATCACCCTTCCTCTAGCCTTCTTTTCCGCGTACACTTGGGCATACTCGTCCGCCACTCTATGCTCGTGGACTGTGGCTAGACTTAGCTCTTCTTAGTACTTGCTGATGATGGCTAACATGTTGGTCTCTGTCTCGCATAAACGCTGAGGCAAGCTTATCTTGGACCTCGAGCAAGCCTTCAATTCATCTTTCAAGATCAAACTGTCTACTCGTGATTGGTCCATTTCCTCTCTCTGGAGCTTAAGCGCACTGTTACTACCCCACAGAGCCCCTCGGAACTTGTTCCGGTCATGCTCCTCCCCACGAGCCCTCTTGGTTTCTTGCTCCAAGGCCTTGAGAACCCTAGGGATTTCTCTTGCATCTCTGGCCCAATCTTCTTGGAGTCTTCTATCCAATGCCCTTGTGGGGTAGGATTGCATCATTTCCTATGTACTTGACTTCACGAGTGGGGTGTTCTTCAATAGGAATACAACATCCAGATTCATGAGCTACCCCACAGATGGTACATCCTGCAACCTGCAAAATAGAAGCATGTGAAGTATGTGCAGAATGAATTTGAGTTGGCAACTTACTTAGTGTTTCAGTCAAGGTTTCCAGTTGCTTAGACAACAATTTTTTGTGTGGCAACAATGCATCTTGGGAAGTTAACTCCAATAAACTCTTTTTGGTAGGAATGTGAGCTCTATCTCTCAAAATAGCAATGTCACTTGCAACCATATTTTCAATGAGAACCATGGCTTCTTTAGGGGTCTTCGATTTGATTTTCCCACCTGCGGAAGCGTCTAATAGTTGTTTGGACTGCGGTATTAACCCATCTATAAAGATATTGAGTTGTATCGGTTATGAGAATACATGAGTGGAAATCTTTCTAAATAAACCACGGAATCTTTCCAAGGCCTCACTCAAAGATTCATTGGGAAATTGATGAAAAGAAGAGATGGAAGCTTTGCCTTCTGCAGTCTTAGACTCAAGGAAATATTTCTTCCGAAATTTCTCCACCACTTCATCCCATGTCTTAAGACTATTACCTTTGAATGAATGAAGCCACCTCTTGGCTTCTCCCGATAAAGAAAATGAAAACAAGCTCAGTCGGATTGCATCTTCAGACACTCTAGCCAACCTAATAGTATTGCATATTTCTATGTAAGTGACTAAGTGTGCATATGGGTCTTCATTTGGTAATCCATGAAACAAAGTATTCTGAATCAACTGAATCAATGATGGTGGATAAGTAAAGGTTTATGCTTGAACTTCTGGTTGTGCAATGCTAGGGAAAAATTGTGGCACATTAGAACTTGAATAATCTTCCAAAGTAACTCTTCTTGGCTCTTTAGCCATGATGTAGTCTTCACTAGGATTTAAATGAGAATATTCTGCAATAGGAAAACTAGAAGATACCTCAGAAGATTGAGGTTCTTCCCCTGGAATTGCTACTGCCTCTAAGTCCTGCAAAAAAATTCTAATTCTCTCCTAATTACACCTTCTACAAGTGGCATTAATCTCCAAATCAATGGGAATCAAATCACCTGCAAAAGATCTTCTTTGCATACAAGCACAGTACAACAGTTATCTTGTTCAAAAGAACAATGAATGTACGAACACAGGGAACTAATGTTAGACTAAATTAGGTTCAGAATTGAAGCATTGTTGAGAGAACATGTATAAGTGATATTTCAAATAGAATTTAAACTAAACTTACTAAAAACTATAAAATGCAAGGTAAATAAAATGACAACAGTAGGTAGATATGTTGGGTCTTTCTAACAAACAAGCTGATGCATAGATATATATTTCTCTAATCAGTTGTGCTTTTGTGTTCTATGTTGTAGCCTAAATTATTAAAGCCTTGATCCCTTGTCAGGCTGGATATCCAAGCTTCGTCTGTAGATCCCTTATTTAAGACTACACCTGATTTAGACAGCCCTCTTAGGTTTAGACTAACTTAAACTAAGTTTCCTCCGCAGATCCTTCATGTAAGACTAGACTCAGCTTCAGTAGCTTACTAAAGTTTAGCCTAATTTAGCCTAAGCTTCGTCCACAGATCCCTGATGTAAGACTAGGCCTAAACTAAATAGCATTATTGTAATAGTATAATTAAGACCAAAACTTAACTTGCAAATCTGTCATGTAAGGCTAAGTTTCAATCAAGTTCTAAGGCAATAGTGCATTTCCCAATGCTAAAGTCACCTAACTGTGCACACAAATGGGTGATCAGAATAAAAGCATAGAAACATTAATCATTGAAGGAAGCATTGAACACAGAAAACATAATCAATTAGATATTAGGTATTTACATCAGCTGTTCATTAGAAATCCCCAACTAGGGTGTTTAGCCAGCCATTAAAAAGAAACCCTAACAATAAATGAGATTAAAAGCAAAGAATGATAGTTCCTTACACAAGAAAGGGGATTCATTCTCCTCTTCTCAACATCTCACACTCACCCTCTAATCAATAATCTCTCAAATGACAAAGCCTAGGCTTCAATGCACAAGCTACTCCTTTTTTCTGCTTCTAGGGCTCTTTTCCCCAAATAGGCCTGTGGCTGCTCTACAATTTTGTGCCCTGGCCGTTCTGTAGAAGCTGTCATAAAAGGTGTTGTAAAAGATGTAAAAGTTGTACCCTAATTGTGCACAAGACAGGCTTTAAATAGGCTCTAAAATCATGAACTGCATTTAGCGCCACCCCCGCGCTTAGCGCGAGTAAGTGAAATTGGGCTTAGCGCTAGTCTCGAGCTTAGCCTGGCTGAAGGCACCTGCTGTGCTTAGTGCACTGATCTCGCGCTTAGCGCGTGACTTTGATGCTGATGCTCTACTAGATTCTCCTTTGCGCTAAGCGCACTAAAGCTACTCTTAGCGGTGGATATGCGCTTAGCCCAACTGTTAAGCTTAGCCCAACTGCTACAATTTGCAATTCAAAACATAGCATTTTTTCCCCTAAAAATGCACAGATTTCATCATTAAATCCAATGGAAATGTTCTAGAGATAGCGTTAACCATAAAATAAGATTTATTTTCAAAAATCACTACAAAATAACCATAAATTGGGGAACTATACAAGCTTTGGAAAATGATTTATGTACAAAGGTTAGTCATATGGAGCGACTAACACACAATCTTAGGACCTGACAGAACATGGGTGGTGAATGGCCAAAGATTGAAACTATACCATGGTGGAGAGTTTGGAAAGGAAAACACCATCTTAAATTTGATATCACCCAACTCTGATTTCTTTCATTTTGTTTTTCATGCATTGCATAAGTTGGAATTTGCTTTATGATCATTGAAAAAGGGGTATATCAGCTTATACTAAGTTATAGATATTGGGGTTTGATCTATATGTTTTGAGAAAATGGACTGAAATTAACTTAAAAACATTTTCTTGAAAATAGTCCACTCGCTAAGCGCATATCACACGCTGAGCGCATCTCCTCCATGCGCTAAACGAGGTTAACCTGCACTAAGCGCTCAAACCCTGCATCTCAAGATGATTGGGATTGCTAAGCTAGCCATGGGTGAGCTTAGCCCAATTCAATTTGATTTGAATTGGGCTAATCAAGAGTACACTCACAAAGCGCATTGTGTTTGTTGGCTAAGTGCGGTGTACCTGCGCTAAGCCCTATTCCTTTCGGTCAAATTACTGGGTTAATTGAGCTAAGCGTGACCCATTCACGCTATGCCCAATTCCCTGCGACCTAAAATTGTGCTAAGCTAGTAAGCACTCGCTAAGCGCATACCCCCTCTATATGCATGATGCAGTATATTCGCTAAGTCGGCCTTGAGCCCGGCTTAGCGAGAGTTGCAGGTTTCCTTATTTGCACAACTCGCTTAGCGCGCTTCTTTGCGCTAAGTGCAGTTAAAAGAAATGTTTGAATTTGAAATTGGGCCCAGCATGTCGACCCGCCAAGAGGGAAGGCGAGAATCCAAACATCTCTCTCTCGCTTAGTGGATTGACTCGCTAAGCGAGTTGGTAAAAAATGGATAAGTAAAGTGTAATAGTAGTTACACTTACACTTACCCCAAATTTCAAAAGATTTCCTACAACCTCTCTCTTCTGAAATTTTCGCATTTCATTTGTGCATTCATCTTGCTTCTTTCACTGAATCTTCACGAAACATCTTTAATCCAAGTAAGTTCCCAACTTCATTTATGCTTATTTTTTGTTAATACCTTAGGATAGAAGACATTAGGTTAGCAATTTGATTTTTTTTTAGTTTAGATTGTAAGCAGAATAAATAAAAATTAGGACTTTGTTAGGAGTTCAATCTGTAGATAGTGTAGGCAATGTTGCATGTCTAATAGGGGCCTAGTTGAGGCCAAAAATAGGAAGTCGAAAGAATTCTCTGTTGGATCGAGTGACCTCAGAATAATTAAGAAGGGGGGGTTGAATTAATTATTCCTAAACCTTTAGTAATTAAAAATTACTCTTCTTAGGCTTTTACTAAATTGTTAAGAGAATGTGGAGTAGAAGAGAAATTTAACAGAAAGTAAAAGCGGAAATTAAATGCACAGCGGAAAGTAAAAGAGTAGGGAAGAAGGGAACAAACACACAAGAGTTTTTATACTGGTTCGGCAATAACCCGTGCCTACATCCAGTCCCTGAGCGACCTGCAGTCCTTGAGATTTCTTTCAACCTTGTAAAAGTCCTTTTACAAGCAAAGATCCACAAGGGATGTACCCTCCCTTGTTCTCTTTGAAACCCTAGTGGATGTACCCTCCACTAGAACTGATCCACAAGAGATGTACCCTCTCTTGTTCTCAGTCAAACCCAAGTAGATGTACCCTCTACTTGTACCACAAAGGATGTACCCTCCAATGTGTTAAAACAAAGATCTCAGGCTGTTAAACCTTTGATACTTTGTGAATAGGGATACAAAATAATTCTCAGGCGGTTAGTCCTTTGAACACTTTTGTATTAGGGAAAGGGAAGAATCAAAAGAATTCTCAGACTGTGTCGTTTTGAATTCTTTGACAAGGGAGAAGGGAGACACAAAAGAATTCAGGCGGTTAGTCCTTTGTTCTTTTGGAAAATGGAGAAGAGAGACACAAAAAGAATTCAGGTGGTTAGTCCTTGGCGAATTCTTTTTGGCGAAGGAAGAAGAGAATGAAAAGATGAATAGCACAAGTTATCAAGGTTTAGAAAACCAGAAAACTTCAGAAAGCTTTTGGTACAATGAAGAAGAAAAAGTTCAAAGAGATTCAAGGCTTGTAAAGGATTGATTGGAAAAGTAAAAGTATATTGAAAAGCAAATCAAAGCCTTGCTTTTATAGACTCTTCATGTCTGGCCAAGAAGACCATTTAGAAGAGTTATAACTTTTAGAAAAACTTAAAACCAATTTGAAAATGTCAAAAACCTTTTGATGAGTTACATCTTTTGATTTATTCAGAAACAAACACTGGTAATCGATTACCAAATTAGTGTAATCGATTACACAAATCTTTTGTGTGAAAGGATGTGACTCTTCACATTTGAATTTGAATTTCAACGTTCAAAGGCACTGGTAATCGATTACCAAAACATTGTAATCAATTACAGCTTTTTGAAAATAATTAGAACGTTGTAAATTCAATTTGAAAACTTTTTCAAAACTATTTTTGCTACTGGTAATCGAATACAACAATCTGGTAATTGATTACCGGAGAGTAAAAACTCTTTGGTAAAAGGTTTTGTCAAAAACTCATGTGCTATTCAAAGTTTTGAAAAACTTTTTAATACTTATCTTGATTGAGTCTTCTCTTCATTCTTGAATCTTGATCTTGATTCTTGAGATCTTTGAACCTTGAATCTTTATTCTTGTCTCTAGACTTTCTTCTTGAGTCTTGAATTCTTCTTGATACTTATCTTGAACTCTGGAATTGTTCTTGATTGATCTTTGAGCTTTTTGTCATCACCTTTGTCATCATCTTTTGTTATCATCATTGTTATCATCAAAACACCTTTGAATCATCTTTGATTCACCATGAAGCTTTGCTTCTACATTCTTCGTCTGCGTTTTTCTAGAAAACGTGATGATCTCACTAAGCGTGTCTGATGCGCTAAGCGAGTTCATCAATTAAGCCTTGAATATATGCATTTCCAGGAAAACTCGCTTAGCCGGCATGCCTGCGCTATGTGAGTTCATCCATGTTTTTGAATGTTCATCTTCTTTATGAACATTGCAGCTAAGCAATATCTGCATGCACTAAGCCCCGGAACACATCATTAATGACAAACCTGTGGCTAAGCGAGTGTTGTCTCGCTAAGCCCAGGTAGCTTAGACATTTTTTTTGTTGACTGCTCGCACTAAGCCCAGCTTATCTAAGCTAATCACTATTCGTTGCGACAGTCATTGGGCAAAGCGAGTCTCATCGCTAAGCCCACATAACAAAGTCAGATTTTTGAAGTTTTGCTCACGCTAAGCGCCACCCTCATAGGCTAATCTCTATTCCTTGCAGCGTGCATAAGGCTAAGCCAGCGCTGCTTGCTAAGCCATTGGTTGAAATAAAAGTGCTCTGGGCTAAGCGAGTGCCTATCTCGCTAAGCCAATTATACAGAGAAATTTTTTTGTCATGATTGGCTAAGCGCACCCCTATTGTGCTAAGCCAATGTGTTATTTTTCCTAAGGCGTGCTAAGCGAGTTGCGTCTCACTAAGCGCATGTTGCCAATTTCAGTTTTTATTTTCTATTTCAATTTTGATAACTTCTGGTTTTTTATTATCCAAGAAGAGAAAGAGCACTGCTTCTAGACCTACAGCTCAGTATGATACAAGGCGATTCCAATCTTTGGAAGCTTGGAATAGATACACAAACAACATTCTCGGCCAGAATATCCTGCCGAAGAGAAATGTTAAGATTTATCATATGGAGTTCGATGAGTTCAAAATGGAGTTGGAGAGGCGTAATCTACACAAATTCCTCACCAACCTCTAGGATGGAAGCATAGACGTGGTTGTGGTTAAGGAATTCTATGCTAATTTATACATCACAGAGGACCAAGCTCCAAAGCAAGCCAAAGTAAGAGGACACTTAATCAAAATAGATGCAGACAGCCTGAATGAGTTTCTTCAGACTCCAGTAGTATTAGAGGAGGGGGAATCTTTACCCACCTACTCTACATTTTTTCAGGTTGAGGTTTAATCCTCAGGAGATTGAAACCAGGCTCTGCATGTCCTCATCAGTATTCCCCGCAAAGGGTTTATTCTGAATGTTGAGGGCCAACCATGGAAACTCCTTAGAAAGGATCTGACTACACTGGCCCAAACATGGAGTGTCTTCTCTTACTCCAACTTAGCTCCCACATCCCACACCTCAGATTTGAAGATGTACAAAGCCAGGTTGGTTTATAGCTTGGTAACCCACATGGATATGAACATTGGCACCCTGATCTTAGGTCAAATCTCTTCTATTGCTCAGAGTAACTCCTCTAGGCTCGGATTTCCACTCTTGATCACTGCCCTCTACAGAGCTAGAGGAGTTACCTCCGACAATCTAACTTATTAGAGCCTAAGCCCGGCCATTAACTTTGCCTACATTAAGAAAAACTATTGGAATGTGGATGATCTGATAGTTAACTTTAGAGGAGCAAGGAAGGCAAGGGCTCGGCCAGCTGATGTTCCTTCTTCTTTTACTCCACCAGCTTCTTCCACTTCTGCTACTCCTACACTAGTTCCTCCAGGCCCATCTACCCAGGACTTTCAGCATTTTGAGTTTATGCTTCAATGTCTTTATCAAGGACATGTATTATTAACGTAGAACATGTAGGTTGTGGCTCCACCAGGAACTATCTTGACAGTTGAGCAGTTCATGGGGAAGGTAGCCTGGCCATGAACTCAGCCTTCTCTTGTGAGGGAAGGTGGAGGTCCCAGTGCTCAAGCACCTCAGCAGCTACATGATGCATCTTCAGAGGCCTCCATCCCTGAGCCATTTGTTTTTGAGGTAGGAGGCTGCTACTCCAGAGAGGTCACCACAGATTTCACTAGATCCACCCTCGCCAGTGGTGGATCAATCTTCTCCTCAGCAGCTAGCAGACCCTCCTTCACCAGTGCATGAGATGCCAGCAAACCTTTCTACTCCATTACTGGAGATTCTAGAGGACCCTGCCACACCAGTCCTAGGATTGACTACCACTCCTCCAAAAACTCTTGTGCTACATTTTACAGATGAGGAGGACACTTAGGATCAGGATACCCAGCAGGATGACCAGTCACAAGAGTTTTAAATTCCTGTTCTTTTTTTGGATAATTATTATAGTTATGTCTTTAGTACACTTTTTGTGGTGATATTGGTTTACTTTTGATTGTAGATAATAGTATGCATGTCTTAAAGCATACTGAACAATTTGACTTGATTATCTGAGTATGTAGTGCAAACATAATTATTTTCTTTGTGAAATTGGTGTTGTGAATTGATTGCATGAAGGGGTGAAGCATGTGTTGAAATCATAAGTTTTGAATGAGCATGTATGTAGATGAGAAAGAACAAGAGAGTAGGATCACAATTAGAAATGTTAGTCAGTGGACAAATTGATTGAGAAAGAAAAGCTTGAACCATAACCCGGTGAGAGTGTGAACTTAATTGTTGAGAGAGCGACTAGCATAGAGCAATGATTTTTGTATCAATCTCTGAATTTTAGAATGAAATGCATAAATGTGGATATGATGAAGGCCATTATTTTTTTTAAGCCATTTGACCAAAAAGCTTACCTGTTGATCAATGATAATATCATTTGCACCCATCTTTGAACTAAATTGGAATTGTCAAATTGAACCTTGAGATTTTAAATTGTCATCTCCATTTACCTCGCTTAGATTTTAGGAGAGCACATTGGGTTAAGACAATTTTGCCCCAAATTTGGGGGAGTTTGTTTGATGGGTAATTTAAAAGGTAAGAAACATCAGCACACATAGTAAATTAATAAAATGATTTGTGTTAAAAAAAAAGAGAAATTCAAATAAGTGTGTGTTGTTAAAACAAAGTCAAGTGAAAGGCTAGTGAATGGACTAAGTGGATTGAAAAGACAAACTGGGTTAGTCTAGGATAAGCACTCTTGGGTGGACTGAACTCATTGCTAGGAGGTAGTGGACTCAACTCACAGGGCCCATGACTAAATATGACCCGGAAATAGTCATTGAATTCTACACTAGTGCATGGCCAATGGTACCCCCTTTGCTGAAGATTCCATTAATTAGTTCTTAGGGTATCTACTGGTCCTGGAAGAGGGGCAACATTACAGGTTCAGCGAGAGGAGGAGCCAGGCTTTGGGGTTTGATGAGGAGGCCATCGGCCAGTTGCTATGCATTCTGGGACAGGACTTCACACGCAGCATGACAGGAAGGTGGGTGCGGATCATGCACACTAGCATGACTACCCTAACATAGATCTGGATGACGCTACTCCTCAGCAACATCCTCCCCAATGATCATAATTCTGATCTCCCCTTGCCGAAATGCCAGCTGGTCTACGCCATCTTGAACCAGGTTAGTATTCATGTGGCCTAGCTAAACTCGGACACCATTTACCAATTTGTAGGGATCATGCCTCCAAGACACCCAATGGACCCAGAAAAGTCCAACAAAGCACTAGGGTTTTCGGCCTTAATCACGGGTCTCTGCCAGTTCTATGGGGTGCCGATTATGCTCACAAAGCTCATCCGACCTCCTATTAACTGGTCCTTCATAGAAAAGTACTGCATGCCAAGGCAGACATAGCAGCATGGGCAGGTCCATCAGTAGCAGCTATTCGCAGATGCAGCACTGCCACCTCTACAACAGCTACCATCCCTAGAGTCCATCTCTGTTCACATGCAATGGATGAAACTCTATATGCAGCATGTGGCTGACTAGCAAGCGACCAATCATAGGGGCCAGGTGTAGTTGAATGAGAGCTTTTACCAGTATACCCTATATCAGCAAAGCCCGAATCCTAGTCCTTACTCATGGCCTACTCCCCGAGCAGTTCGGGGCCACAGTTGCATGGCCTTGAGATAGGCTCAATTTTGAGGCAGGGGTAGGACCCGCAGGGACCCCCGGAGATGAAGATGGAGCTCAGGAAGATGATGGCATGGACGATGTGATGATCTTCTTCCTTTGAGGAGGCTGAACCGCTTGACTAGAATCTCTTAAAATTGTGAACTCGTCTTTATTTTATTTATCACTTTCAGTATTTCGTTTGTTATTTCATTGTGATGGAACTTTGTTTTATCGCTTTTAGTATTTTTTTTGTTATTTCATTGTGATGGAACTCATCTTTATTATGTATCTTTCAGTGTGTTGTCATGTTATTTCATAGTGTGAAAAAGAAATATGCACCTAGAGAGTGAAAACAAAAAAAGATTCCCCCGAATGCCAAAATAGGCTCGGATGTTTGTATGACTTGATAAAAAGAGAAATCGTTGAAACACTGGTTTGGCCTGAATGTGGAAACAAACCCTAAGTATTAGTGTTTGTGTGGCCACAAAGCCTTATATTTGAGTGTCCGCATGGATATGTGCTATGATTAATTTTGCATGAATTTTTAATTATCATAATATGCTTTTCATGGAAATGATTTGGGCATTCCCTTCTTCCTGAGCCATTGGCCAAATAGATATCACGACATACATTATGACCCACCATTTGCAGGCCTTTTGATCCAAACATCGACTTTTTGCCATAACCTTGACCTAGGATGGAAATTTCCAAACTTACCCTAGGATGAGAGAACATGAGGGTCTTCCAAGCGAAGCTTTTATTGTCTTGGGTTAGAGGTGTTCGTCAAGACAAAACAGAAAAAAAAAAAGCAAAAGAAAAACACAAAGAACGAAAACAACAAGGAAAGAAAGCGAAAAAAAAAAAGAAAAAAAGGGGGCAATATAAAAAAGAAAGAGAAAGAATCACTCAACCAAATATGGAAGAAGTGAAAAAAGAAAATAGAAAAGAAAAAGAAGTTCTTTGGACCAGACAATGTCTGAACCATGCGCATGATTGTCACAAAGAGAAAAATAAAAGAGAAGATCAATAGTAACTTGGTTAAAACCCGGAGGATGTGTTAGGTGATTGCTTGCTTTAGTTACAAACCAAATCTTTGCGTCTGCTATCTTGTTCCACACCAAAAAAAAGAGAAAGGGAAACAAAAAGGGGAAAGGCTAGAACAACCAAAGCTGAATTTTATACCAAATCCGACCTTATAAAGTCCTATTGATCCATGATGATTATGCATGTTATCTTTGATTTGATGGGAAATGACTTGCAAAGCCAATTCATGACATATCTGTGGTTTGGAATTAAGATGAAACACTTTCCTGTGTGAGACTTTATACACCTTAAGTGGTTTTCCTCTATTCGGTTGGACCCAGTGCTTCTTCTAATGTGCTTTTAGAAACAAAATGTTAATGTCTTAAATCTCATTTTGATTATGAGAAATTCTATCTGCATGCTTTCATTTCCCATTAGTCACATTGTTTTTCTTCAAAAAGAATGTATGTTGTTATGATCGATTTGGGGGTTTCATTTCTTTGCTAAGTGTGTTCACATTATAGTGAAAAATGTCAAAGACTATTAGGGTCTTTTGTCTTGCAGAGACTTTAATTTCTCATGCCTTTACTTTTCAAAGACCATCAGAGTCTTTTGTCTTGCAGAGACTTCAATGTCTCCTACCTTTACTTTTCAAAGACTACCAGAGTCTTTTGTCTTGCAGAGACTTCAATGACTTCTGCCTTTACATTTCAAAGACTATCACAGACTTTTGTCCTCTAGAGACTTTGATGTCTTCTGCCTTTACATTTCAAAGACTATTAGCGTCTTTTGTCTTGTAGAGACTTCGATGTCTTCTGCCTTTACATTTCAAAGACTACCAGAGTCTTTTGTCTTGTAGAGACTTCAATGTCTTCTGCCTTTACATTTCAAAGACTATGAAATTCTTTTTTCGTGCAGAGACTTCAATGTCTCATGCCTTTACATTTCAAAGACTATCAAAGTCTTTTGTCAAGACTTCAACGTCTTCTTTACATTTCAAAGACTATCAATGTCTTTTGTCGAGACTTCAACGTCTTCTTTACATTTCAAAGACTATCAGAGTCTTTTGTGAAGACTTCAATGTCTTCTTTACATTTCAAAGACTATCAATGTCTTTTGTCAAGACTTCAATGTCCCCTGCCTTTACATTTCAAAGACAATCAGAGTCTTTTATCGAGACTTCAATGTCTCATTTACATTTCAAAGACTATCAGAGACTTTTGTCAAGACTTCAACGTCTTCTTTACGTATCAAAGACTATCAATATCTTTAGTCAAGACTTCAATGTCTTCTTTACATTTCAAGACTTCAATGTCTTTTGTTAAGACTTCGACATCATTACATTTCAAGACTTCAAAGTCTTTTTTTAATACTCTTGATACTTCATACATTTATTCTTTTGACAGGTTTCACTACTTTGGTTTTCGCCAGTTGCCAGTCGGATAGCAAGATCGTTGGGATGAAATTAGTGTCCTTATCTTTACTTACCTTTTCATTTTCAATAAAAGATAAGTAAAGAGGGGCAACTGTTAGACCCTAATTTTGTTCGGGGACTATCATTCGCTAACATTTTGATTCTCGCTAGCTGAATTGAGTTGTTCGACACCAGTTACCATGCAAGAAGAAAGATTATTCAATGTTTTGGTAAAGAATGTGGAAAATACCCAAAAGGGAGGGCAAAAGGGCCATTTTAAAGCTTTTTATGACCCCTGGCTCGCCTAGGCTAGCCTCTGGCTCGCCTAGGCCCCCAAATAGCTTAGGGGTGAAGTAACTAGCTTGCCTGGGAGAGCTCCAATTCCACCAAAAACCCCTCATTTCCTATAAATAGGCGTGAAGGGGGCAGAAGAAAGGGTTCAGATTTCAAACTTTGAAAGGATTCAGTGAAATTTAAAGAGAAGAAGAAGAAAGAAGAGAAAAATGAGGCCGAGGCGCTACTGAATTGCGATCGTAATCGACTTCTACATTGTTCTTCATTCGGTGTTCTTCATTTGTCATCCGGTTAGTATTTATTTTAAGTATTTGGATACAATCTATGCACCTTTAGGGGTCCTCTTTGTTGCTTTGCACTTCTTCATCTCATTCTACTACCATCAGTAATCTCTTTTCTTCTTGTAAAATGAGTTTTGACTGATCATTTACATCACAAATCGTCTTTTAATGAGATCGAAAATAAATAAGTAAAACCAAGATGAAATCAACATGTAATCGAGCTTTTTATCCACAAAAGTCGCTTGAATCCGTTCAAGGTCCAATGCCTTAACGGTCTCTTTTATGTTTGTTGGTTAAAATGAACCTTTCAGAAGTTTAAAATCAACTCAACACATAACTTTCCTGCTTTGAAAGAACTACGTAGGTCTAATTTCCTCATCGCACTTGAGGATACGTAGGAGCAAGGGCAATGCCCTTGTCAACCCCAGAAAGTAAAAAACATAAAAAGAGAAAATAAATAAATATTGATGTCACGATTTTGCACACTCAATTAAAGGTTGTCGTCCCGTGTGTAAACAAATCCCGAACCCTTATTCTTAAAATTCGTAGACCTCTTCTTGGCTTTTTCTAATGTTTTCCTCGAATAAACATTGGTGGTGACTCCTACACATTTTCTTTTTTTGGAAGACGCACCTGTGAATCTCGCCTCACCCTCCCACCGAAGGGTAGGTTGCGACACATGGCATAGTAAAAAATAGAATAGTGTTGCTTTATCCACTGTTGAGAGATCATGTCCTCATTTGATGTGATAACACAAGTGCAATCAATCTATCTAAAAATCCTATTTTGCACTCGAGAACCAGACATATTGAAATTAGGCATCATTTCTTGAGAGATCATGTTCAAAAAGGGGATTGTGTACTAGAATTTGTTGACACAAAGAATCAGTTAGCTGATATCTTTACAAAACCTCTCCCTAAAGAAACATTCTTTGCCATTAAAAGAGAATTAGGACTCCTATACATAAATAAGTTAGATAAATAGATATTTTGTTTGTATGTTTTTTATTATTTTTCTTATGATTGTTAACTTTTGATTGTTTTTTTTAAATGATTGTTTACGCTTGTGTTTTGATTGTTTTTGATTGAGTCTTGATAATTGTTTTTGCTTGAGTTTTGATTGTCTTTGATGATTGTGTTTGATAGTTATGATGATTGTTGATTGCTTTTGATGATTGTTTTTTATTGAGTTTTGATTTTCTTTGATGATTGTGTTTGAGAGTTATGATGATTGTTGATTGCTTTGGATTATTGTTTTTTTATTATTGTATATTTTGATTATATATATTGAATATGTATTTTTGTGGGAGCAAAATAGTTAGTATTAATGCTTATTTCACTTGAAAATCCATGTTTTAAGGTCTAGTAATCCATTACCACTCCCTATAATCGATTACCATAGAACAAACCCCAGTAATCAATTAGAATAGGCTGTAATCGATTACCAGAGAGGTTTTGGCAGCTGCAGGTGTTCACTTTCCCATATGATTCCTTTTTCTCCAATTTCTAACAAACATATTCATGGGAAATGAAATACCGGCAAGCGCATCGGGTCGTCAAGTATTTAAAATTAAAATGGAGTGATCCGAGTATCGAACTCAGGGAACTTGCTTATTTGATAGAGTTTTATTCAAAAGTAAGGCATTGTTGGAACAAACATTGATAATTGATGGTTAAAAATAGAAATAAACTAATTCTATGGTAAAAACAGTAAATGCAAGTAAGTAAAAGTTTACGACAATAGGTAAAAAGCATTGGGTCTTTCTAACAAACAAGTTGATGCATATGAGGATATTTCTCTAATTAATCATGTTTTGTGTTCTATGTTGTAGCCTAACGTACTAAACCTCGATCCCTCATAACTTTAGACTAATTTAACCTAAGCTTCGTCCGCAGATCCCTATTGTAAGACTAGGCTTAACTTAAACAGCATTATCATCACAACATATTCAGAAAACCAAAACCCCACAATCCATCCCTGGTAATGTAGTTATTTAGTCCTGTTTCTATCAAATTCTAAGGCAACAGCACATTTCCTAATGCTAAAGTCACCTAACAGTACACACAAGTGGGTGATTAGGCCAAGAGCATGCAATAATTAAGCAATGAAAGACGCATTGAACACATAAAACACAATTAATTAGATATGAAAAGTAATTACATCAACTATTCATTCGAAATCCCCGACTAGGGTTTTTAGACAGCCATACAAGGAACTCTAATACAAATGACATAGAAAGTACAGAGCAATTGTTGCTTACACAAGAAAGGGGATCCCTCTTCCTCTTCTTGGGACCTCACAATCACTTAAACACTTTCTAATCTCTCAAAATGAGGAACCCTAGCTTCCTTGCTTAGCTGCTGCCTCTCTGCTACCTCCAAAGCATTATTCTTGAAGTCTGTACAAAAATATGCAATTCTGGTCTCTCAAAATCGTACCCTGATTTTGACAATTCAGGCTTAAATGGGATCTGAAATCGTGACGCGCGCTTAGAGCCACCCTTGCGCTTAGCGTGAGTAAGTGGATTTGGGCTTGACGCCAGTCGTGTGCTGAGCTTGGCAAGAGACAAACATCTCGCTTAGCGAGTTGATCTTGCGCTTAGCGTGCGACCTTGATTCTTGTGCACTGCCAGATTCCCTTGTCATGCTAAGTGTGCTGAAGCTGCACTTAGCGTCAGATGCATGCTAAGTCCAAATGGTCTACTGAGCGCGACTGCTCCTTTTGCACTTTAAGACATAGCCTCGTTTAAACCTAAAATTATGCAAATTTTATCATTAAATCACATGGGATATAATCTAACGACAACTATTCAAACAAAACAAGATTTATATACAAATTCCTACAAAATAATTATAAATTGGGGAACTATACAAGTTTTAGAAAATGTTTTCTATACAAAAGTTAGTCATAGAAGACGACTAACAAACTCCCCCAAATTTACAGTTTTGCTTGTCCTCAAGCAAAGAAAAAGTAGTTCACTTGTCCTCAAGTCACAAAATACAGTGGTTAATCAAAGTGGTGTTTGTTTCACAAAAAAATTTAATCATATGAAATGAATATCATGGAATGCTTCAATCAATTGTCCTTCGGCATTTCAAAGATAGGAACGTATTGTTAGTCGATGAATACGACTAACTTTTGTGTATAAAACCTATGTAAATTGTATCAAACTCCTCCAATTTATGGTTATTTTGTAGTGTTGTAATTAGTTTTTGTTAAAGATAGGTAATAAATACTTATTACTCCCATTTTGTGTGTTTAATAATCATTTCCTCTCAATTTCAGGTTAATAAGGCAAGTTTGTGAAGTGTTGATATTCATTCGCTCGCTAAGCCAATCTTCTAGCTTAGCAAGCCATCCGCTGAGTGCAACACTCCTTTGGCTGAGCACGAGGAAGGACTTGGAAGAAGGATGAGCTGTGCATGTTCACTGAGCGAGGGCTAATCCCGCTAAGCAGACCGCTTGAGTCCATCCATTGAGCAAAAAGACGAGCTCTAAGCCAAAATTCACTAATGCGCTCTAAGCGAGCTAGAGTTGCACTGAGCGCGCAAGCACCAACAAGGCCACCTATTTAAGCCTGAAATCAGAAACGGAGAGGGAGTTTGGGCAATTCTTGAAGCTTTTTGCATGTTTAGAGATTTCTAGAGAGAGAAAGGTCCAAGTTCCAGAGATTTTTGAGAGCTTTTGCTGTGAAAAGACTGGCAGAGAACTGAGCGAGAAGAGGAAGCCATCCTGAGAGCATGAGATGAGTCTTAATGCGGTTCTGGTTGAGTTTAGTCCAACAAGAGAAATCTAAGGATGATGCTTGATTAGGATTAGGCTAGACTATCATGAGAAATAAGGGTTTAGCATTTCAAGAGACACCATAGAACACATGAGCATTGTTAAGTAGAGAATATCCGTTTAACATCTGGCATCTAATAGGAAGACCAACGTATTGTCTACTTTTCTTTACACATCATTACTCATGTGATTTTCCTTTTAATAGTTAGCTTACATACCTGTGCACAGTTGATACATCTCTTTTCATACTAGACACCTATTCACTGAATATAGCTTTACCAAGTAACACAAGTTCCCCGAGAGTTCGATACTCAGTTCTTACCGTTTTATACTACTTGCACAATTCGGTGCACTTGCTGGGTTTGAACAAGTTTTTGGCGCCGTTGCCGGGGAACTTCTTTCTATTAGGAAAGTTAGTTCAGTCCTAGGTGTCTATTCTTTATTCTTTTATAAACTTTGAATATTTACTTTCAATTCATATTTGTTTTCCTCTTGAACTGGATAACCGCTGTTGTTGTTAGTGTTTTATATGCATAGATCTCCCATAGGCAATTTAGTTCCTCTGGACTTGGAGATTGAAGCTATGTTGAGAAGGAACAGAGCCGAGAGGAGAAGAAAATTACTGCAAGACATGACATTAGTGTCCTTTCTTGAGGAAGAAACTCATTTTTCCGATTCTTCATCATCCAACTCACCATCATCAAGGGAATCCTTGACTTATTTACCAGAAGTATTTTCCATGGCTAATGAGCACCAACAAAGACTTACCCTTGAGGACTATTCAAGCAGTTCAGTGCCACAATTCTTTACCAGTATTGCACGTCCTGAAGTGCAAGCTCACAACATAAACTACCCTCATTCTTTGATTCATTTAATTAGACTCGGTCTATTTTCAATTTCTTTGGCAGGCAAAACAAAGAGGTGGCTCCAGTCATTTAAGGGTAACAGCCTGAAAACCTGGGAAGAAGTTGTTGAAAAGTTTCTAAAAAAATATTTCCCAGAGTCAAACACCGTGGAAGGGAAAGCTGCAATCTTTTCATTTTTCATCAGTTCCCTGACGAGTCCTTGAGTGAAGCGTTGGATAGGTTTAGAGGTTTATTGAGAAAGACTCCCACCCATGGGTTCTTTGAGCCAATTTAATTGAATATGTTTATAGATGGGCTAAGACCACAAACCAAGCAAATGTTAGATGCTTCAGCAAGGGGAAAAATAAAGCTGAAGCCCCTGAAGAGGCAACTGAGCTAATTAAGAATATGTCAGCCAGCGATCATGCCATTCTGCATGATAGAGTTCATCAACCCACAAAGAAAAACTTGTTAGAACTGTCATCACATGATGCTTTATTGACACAGAATAAGTTGTTTTCTAGGCAACTTGAGATTTTAACAGAAACACTTGGTAAGTTGCCAACTAAATTGTCTATTGGTCAACCTACACATTCTTCCATTTTGCAGGTTACAGGTTGTATCATCTGTGGTGAGGCTCATGAAACAGGCCAATGTATTCCCATTGAAGAAAACACTCAAGAAGTTCACTATATGGGAAATCAACAAAGACAAAGATATACTCAAGGAGGATTTTCAGGCTTCCAGCAGGGTCCTTATAACTATCAAGGATAGTGGAGATCACACCCTGGCAATCAATTCATCATGAACCAGGGTGGACCTTGTTTGTCTTCCGACAAGTGCACCGGATCGCACAAGTAGTATAAAACGGTAAGAACCGAGTATCAAACACTCGGGGAATAAAATGTTGCCAAGTGTTCATATTTCAATGAACATTGCCAAGTGTGAAATCTCCCAATTCAATTAAATTTATTTCCAACCACACACATCAAATATTCACTTAATGCATGTGAAATTACAAAACTATCCCTAATACAAAAAATTAGTCTAGGTGCCCTAAAATACAAGGGCTGAAAATTCCTACATTTCTAGGGTACCGTTCCTATATTATGGAGTCCTAAATACAAGGCCCAAAAATAATGAAACCTTAATCTAATATGTACAAAGATAAGTGGGCTCATACTTAGCCCATGGGCCCGAAATCTACCCTAAGGCTCATGAGAACCCTAAGGTCTTCTCTTGCATCTTTGGCTCAATCTTCTTAGAGTCTTCTATCCAATGCCCTTGCGGGGTAGGATTGCATCAGCCTACCCATTAGTTTAGGGTGGTAAGGTGTGGCAATTTTGTGCACAACCCCATACTTTTTGAGCAAGGCAAACATGGATTTGCTACAAAAAATGGTGCCCTGATCACTAACAATGGCTCTAGGGACTCCAAACCTGCAAAACTGATTAGATCTAACAAAATCCACAACAACCTTAGCATTGTTAGTTTGGGTGGGTTTGGCTTCCACCCATTTTGAAACATAATCAACAGCAAGGAGAATATAAACAAAACCAAAAGAGACAGGAAAAGGCCCCATAAAATCTATACGCCAGACATCAAACACCTCACAAAATAACATGGGTTGTTGAGGCATTTGTTGTCTCCATGAAGGTGAGCCGCCTGCTCTCTGACAAGGCTCACAAGTGCTACATATTCTCCACGCATCCTTGAAGATGGTGGGCCAATAGAAACCGCAGTCAAGCACCTAGCGCGCTGTTCTATGTATGCCAAGATGGCCACCTGGTGTGGAAGAATAACAAAATTGCAGGATCGAGTCAATCTCATGGTCTGGAATGCATCTCCTAGTAACCTGGTCACTACACAATTTCCACAAATAGAGGTCATCCCAAATATAATGCTTAGCATCGCTCTTAATTTTATCATTTTGAGCATTAGACGCTAAGGGAGGAAAAACATAAGCAACAAAATAATTCACAATATTAGCAAACCAAGGAGTGGGGAAGGAATCAAAAATACTATACAGAATGTACAAATGATCATCCGAAAATTCATCCCAAATGGTTGAGTCCTCAAATGCACGCTCAATCCGACTCAAATGGTCAGCCATGAGGTTCTGTGCACCACTCCGATCACAGATCTCTAAATCAAACTCTTAGAGCCAAAGCATCCACCTGATCAATCTAGGCTTTGATTCAGCCTTCTTCAACAGGTACTTCAGAGTTGCATGGTCAGTATAAACAATACCACGAGTACCAAGCAAATATGAACGAAATTTTTCAAGAGCAAAAACTATCGCTAATAGCTCCTTCTCTGTGGTAGTGTAATTTGCTTGAGCAGGATCCAAAGTTATGGAGACGTAGTAGATCACCCGAGGTAGCTTATCAATCTTTTGAGCAAGGACAGCTACCAATGCGTAATTGGATGCATCACACATTAACTCAAATAGGGTTGTCCAATCAAGTGCATGAATGATAGGGGTGGTAGTCACCACACGCTTGAGGTAATCAAAAGCCTCTTTGCATCGGTCGTCAAAATCAAACTCCACCTCCTTTTGTAGTAGATTGGATAATGGAAGGGCCACTTTGCTAAAATCCTTGATAAAGCCCTTATAAAACCCTGCATGACCAAGAAAAGAATGAACCTCTCGCACGCAAGAGGGGTAAGGCAATTGTGAAATAACATCTATTTTTGCAGGGTCTACCTCTATGCCCCTACTAGAAATGATATGCCCTAAAACTATACCTTGTTCTACCATGAAGTGACATTTTTCAAAATTCAGTACAAGGTTAGTTTCAATGCATCTACTAAGAACTCTATCCAGACTATCCAAACATGTATCAAAAGAGGATCCATAAACAGTAAAATCATCCATAAACACCTATATGCAAGTCTCTAAAAAATCACTGAAAATGCTAAGCATACACCGCTAGAAGGTACCAAGGGCGTTGCATAGGCCAAAGGGCATCCTCCTATAGGCAAAAGTGCCAAAGGGACAGGTGAATGTGGTCTTTTCTTGATCCTCATGAGCAATATGAATTTGTAAAAAACCAAAAAAACCATCAAGAAAACAGTAATGAGACTTACCTGCCAAGCGCTCAAGCATTTGATCAATGAATGGCAGGGGAAAATGATCTTTTCTGGTTACCTGGTTCAGCCTCCTATAATCAATGCAGACTCGCCAGCTGTTCTGCACTCTTGTGGGGATAAGCTCATCCTTTTCATTCTTGACCACTGTGAGGCCTATCTTCTTAGGAACCACTTGGATTGGACTCACCTAATGACTATCAGAAATGGGGTAGATGATTCCATCTTGCAAGAGCTTGGTCACTTCCTTTTTCAAAACATATAGAATGATGGGGTTAAGTCGCCGTTGTGGCTACCTCACTGGCTTAGCTCCATCCTCTAAAAGTATCCTATGCATGCAGGTAGATAGGCTAATACCAGGAATGTCTACTAAAGTCCATCCAATGGCTTTCTTGTGCTTCTTGAGAACTAGCAACAATTTCTCCTCTTGCTCGGCATCAAGGGTGGCAGAGATGATCGCTGGAAAGTTTTCCTTGTCCTCCAAGTAAGCATATTTGAGGTTTGTTGGTAAGGGCTTCAACTCTGGTGTGGGTGGTGGCTGAACAGTGGGGGGAACCGGGGTAGGAGAAGAAGGTTCTTCTGCCTGTACCTCATAAAGCAAGTCAGAAGTATATGTACTTCCTGCAACATGGTTAGTGCATTCTGACTCTAAAAAATCAACATCAAGAGGTATAACACCCAGAAAATCAGAACCAGACTCAAATTCATATTCATTCTCAGCATAAAATTTAGATACCGGATCAAATTCAAATTTAGATTCAGATTCAATGCATAAGGAATGATAAGTATGCAGATCAGATAAAAATGGATGTTTCCTACCATAAAGAACAGAATCAAAATCAAACATATAATCATCAACAATTTGATCAAATATCTCAGCATGAAAAACAGAATGATCCTCAGATGGATGTTTCATGGCATCAAGAATGTTAAAATGAACAACAATATCACCAAATTCCATAGACAATGTGCCAACATAAACATCTATCTTTATTCAGGTTGTTTTCATAAATGGCCTACCTAAAATAATTGGAATTGAACCATGGGAAAATCCCTCTTCCATATTAAGAACATAAAAATCAACAGGAAAAATAAGTTCACCAACTCGAACCAGCACTTCCTCTATGAAACCTACGGGGTAAGCAACACTTCTATTTGCCAAATGAATCACCACATCTGTAGATTGCAAAGGTCCAAGAGATAAAGAATTGAAAATGGACAGAGGCCTGACACTAACTGATGCTCCTAAATCTAGCATGGCATTCTCAAATTTACTATTCCCAATAGTGCAAGGTATACAAAAAGTACCTGGGTCCTTGCATTTCTCAGGAATGTGAGAAAAAATTTACCTATCAATGCTGACACATTTTTGCCCATGCTAATCCTTTCATTTCCCTTGAGCTTCCTTTTGTGGGTGCACAACTCCTTTAGAAACTTGGCATATCTTGGAATCTGCTTGATGGCATCTAGAAGAGGTATGTTCACCTCTACTTTCCTGAAAGTCTCCAAGATCTCCTTTTCTGCTTCTTCCATTTTTTCTGTTAGGAATTGCTTTAGGTGGGAATGGAAGAGGGATAGGAGGCTACTGCAAGTCAGAGCTACTAGAAGAAGGTCCACCTGCATGAAAATTTTTGTTAGAAAGCTTTCTCTTTTGTGCAACTATCTCAACCTCTTTTTCATGTGTAGAATGAAGCTTGACAGGTTCAGGTGCAGGTGCTGCTACTGGTGGAGGCACTTGAATTTGGTTGCCAGACCTCAAGGTGATGGCACTCACATTTTTCGGATTCTGCACAGCTTGTGAAGGCAATTTGTCAGAATTTTGGGACTGAGCTGGGTTCATCTGAGTAGCCATCTGCCCCATTTGATTTGTCAGACTCTGAATGGAGGCTCTTGTCTCTTACTGAAATTGCATATTCTGGATGGTCATTTGCCTCACTAACTCTTCTAAGGATGGTTGAGGAGAAGCCTCAGTTGCTTGTTGTCTTTGTTGTGACTGCTGCTATTGTTGTTGCTGTATTGGAGGAGGAACATATGTCTTTCTTGGACCAACAACATTCTGGAAAGAAGGGACAGGATGTTGTTGTTGTGGAGGACTTGTCCATCTCAGTTTGTGAAGGCAATTTGTCCTTCTCATGGACTCCTCTAAGGACAATAGCATTATTTCTTGCACTGAATTGTTGGGAGTTGGAAGCCATCTTCTCAATCAAATTCCTAGCTTCAGCAGGGGTCATATCACCATGAGCTCCACCACTGGCAGCATCAATCATACTCTTCTCCATGTTGCTAAGTCCCTCATAGAAATATTGAAGAAGGAGTTGCTCAGAAATCTGGTGGTGAAGACAGCTTGCACACAATTTCTTGAATCTTTCCCTGTACTAATACAAGCTTTCTCCACTAAGTTGCCTAATGCCTGAAATGTCTTCTCTAATGGCAATGGTCCTAGATGCAGGGAAGAATTTTTCCATGAACACCCTATTAAGGTCATCCCAGCTGAAAATAGACCTGGGAGCAAGGTAGTATAGCCAATCTTTTACCACTCCCTTCAGAGAATGAGGAAAAGCCTTTAGAAAGTCATGATCTTCTTGGACATCAGGGGGCTTCATGGTGGAACAAACAATATGGAACTCCTTAAGATGTTTATGAGGATCTTCACCTGCAAGAGCATGAAACTTGGGCTGCAAATGTATTAGTCCAGTCTTGAGAACATATGGAACACCCTCATCAGAATATTGAATGCACAAGCTTTCATAAGTGAAATCAGGTGCAGCCATCTCCCTAAGAATCCTCTCACGAGGTGGAGGTTGATCCATGTTCTCAGTATAAAAATTAGTAGTGGAATGCTCAAAATTAGAATATTCAAAATCACCCTCAACAAAATGATCAGAATGCTCAAAATGCACAAAATGACCAGGATGCACACTATGCCTAACTAATCTATGAAAGGTTCTATCTATTTCAGGATCAAAGGGTTGTAAATCACCTGTATTGCCCCTAGTCATGCACTATATTCAACAAATAATGTGTTTCTCAACAAGCACCTAACAAGGGGGTAAAACTACAGCTATACTCAAACAATATCAAAATGAGCTGAAATTTTGTTAGGAACACCCTAAAATCATGAAAAGATAGCACAAAAATTTTCAAACAAAAATTCAAAGTCTAACTATGAAAACTACCTAAGCAAAGTTTAGAAAAATAGGGCAATAATACTTAAAAATTTAAAAAGCTTAGTAAACGGCTGATTTTTCGAGTTGGGGAGACCCCAACCTGCTTCAGTGGGTTGCCACAGTATGGGAAATGTTTTTCTACCCCAAATGCATACTTAATAATAGTTATTCTGATACCTGGAGCAAAAGTTATGGCCGTTTTAAGTTTTGCTAAAAACAAGTTCCAAAAATTTTTGTCTCTCTCAAATAATGTCACACCAAGTGCTCCTAGTATTTTTCACACAAAATATGTATCAAAAGAAGCTACCACACAAAAATTCAGCCAAAAATAACAACTCTAACTATCAAAACTAAAATCATTAATTAAATTGCAAAATTCGTCGCTAATCACTGTTCAGCACTGTTCACAACAAAACAAAAGGCTGAATCAATAACTGAATCTGTCGCTGAATCCGTCGCTAAATAGGGAATGCAACTGAAATGCAAAATAGAACGCTACACAAAATAAGATAACTAAACACTATTATGAACCTTTGGCCCACTGCTCCCCGGCAACGGCGCCAAATTTGATCGAGGCCGTACCCAAATCAAATAAACATTAAAAATGCAGTATCTAGGAAGTGATCCTAGGTTGTTTCCCGATGAGAAATGGTCAACCAAACATTCATAACAGATAGTAAGAAAACAGTAACGAATTGGGGGGGTTGTTTGTTTTTGTAAATTAAAATGCGAGCAAATTCGAATTAAAGAAATAGCAAAATTAAAACACGTTGTTTCCCCTTGATTCACAAGCAAGTCTCTTATCCTATGTTATGTGAATTTATCCTTAATCAGTTCAACCACTTAATCCAACCCTAGATTAAATTACTAAGCGAAATTTAACATAAGGCTATCATTATGTGATTAAGCAACACATACACCAATTAATCATGAATGAAATTGATCATTAAGCATGAACGTAAATTAAGCGCAGAGACAATTAATCAAGCACTAAGCATGCATGGATTAATAGCAATAAATACAGAATAATTGGTGAAGATGAGAAACTGATCAAAATTTAATAGTAATAACAAAACCGCAAAGAGAGTTGTGCTTGATCCTTTAGAGAAAACAACGCTGGAGACTTAACCTTCCATTAATGAGTAGAAAATGAAATTACAGATTGAAGCAGAAAACGAAATTTTATTGCTACGTGAATAGTAAAAATTGGAATTACAAAACCTAAAATTATTCTCTCTTCCTAAAATGAAAAGTGACTAAAATGAAAAAGAGAGAGAAAAGAATAGAGAGAGCCTCAAACTAGAACCTTGGTGCTATTATATAGTTCTCAGCCCCAAAGTTTAAAATCTATTTTAAGTCCAAGCCCATAAATAAAATAAAATCTAGATAAGATAAGATAAGATCTAGATAAAATAATATCTAGATGAGATAAAATCTAAGTATGATAAGATAAAATCTAGATGAAATAATATCTAGATGAGATAAAATCTAGATAAGATAAGATTTGGTAGAATAAAATTGTCTACTCTCTTTAAGTCTAAGCCCAATTCCGGATTCAAGCCCAATTGCTTATAATTCTCCTGAAATTAAATTAAAACACAAAATTAGTCCAATAGGCCCAATTGATAAAACTGCATAATTATTTTTGACAATTAAGGCTAATCATTAATTAAAATGGTGACAAAAAGGGTTAAGAAATATGAGAAAATGATGACACATCACCCCTCACGAACATACACAACATCCAACGTATGAACGTGGCCAAAAGCAAGTGCCAAAGACCCTGGAAGGTCAGTGCACTTCGCCCCCCATGAACATACACAACATGCACATGCCAATGCATTTCCAACATCAATCAACATTCCATTTCCATGTCATTCTCAACATAAATATCATCTCATCTCAATGATGTTATCAACAATAACAACAACAACCTCATTTCATATTCACATATTCATCAACAATAACAACAATTCATGTTGACATGGTCTTTATTAACAACGTCATCTCAAATCAATATCATCATAATTATCATTATCATCACATATCAATTAAAATCCTCAATAGCGACATCAACAACAAATCGCATTCTGCACACATATTTCTTTCATGCTTGAGATTCACACTCACATGTTTTCAAACAACACCAATCAAATAAAGACAACAATATCATTCATCACAATATATATATATATATCGCATCCCATTCATCAAAACATAGTTTTTCCTGAAAAACCAACATGCATATGAATAACAATTATATCGCATACCATTAGTTAAAAACACTATTTTCTATAACAGAAAAATCAGCATGCAATAGAGACAAGCAGTTATCCTCATAGCTAGGTTCTCTGACCCTAACTATGGTGTTAAAATGGTAAATTTTATAATAAACTCCCCTCACCTATTGTGAGCTACCCGCGGGTTCCTCGTCACGTCACTTGGAGATTTCTTTTTCATCCTTGCTCGTCGGTTCCATGCAACCCTCTACCATACCAAAACGAAGGAGACTTGATATGGATTTCAGAAAACAAAGCTAATAACAATGCTGTGGGTCAAACACCCATGTCACTACATGAAAGGGCTGAGAGCATTTCGGGTTTTACAAAGGGATATCATTTGGAAATTTCGACCATGCCAATGTGACCGGGGTTCAGTGTAGGTTACGAAAATAACATGCATTTCATGAAAGCATAATGTTTACAAAGTCTCTACCTCTAGGGTTTTTCAAAGGAAGCGTAAAACATGCAATGATGGCTTCCAAAATCAGAAATGATGCAAAGGAAAGATGAAACTAACAAGAAACAAGCATAGAATCACGGTTACCTCAAAGGAAAATGAAAGGTCAGATTAGGGCTTCGTTCTCTACCGAAACCGCGAGGCAAGTTGGACGATTCCACTTCGGTTGAAGGGTTCCTCTCGGTGTGGGGTTTCAACGAAGAACAATGGCAGTTTGTGGTGGCTAAAGGTGGCTGTAGGTGATGGAGAAAAAGCTTGGAAGTTTAGAAATGGTTTTGGAAGAAAGAAAGAGAAGAAAATGGCGTTTTTCCTAAGCTACACGAAAGCA
This sequence comes from Glycine max, assembly GCF_000004515.6. NCBI lineage: Eukaryota > Viridiplantae > Streptophyta > Magnoliopsida > Fabales > Fabaceae > Glycine > Glycine max. The sequence continues at coordinate 35,008,111 of NC_016089.4, read as the reverse complement.
AAGGCTGAAACACTCAAGTGAGCAATGCTCTCGGACACGGAAATGTTGCACAGACTCCAGACATCTTCTCAAAGATCCCAACGGTCAGATCGTGGCAACTTGTCTTGTGAAGTTGCAAACCAAGTTTCGAGAAGATCCAACAGCTAACGAAGGCTGGGGGGTCATTTTTACCGAGGCAACTTCATGTAGCTTCCTTGAGAAGCTTCATTAAGAGGCTTCCTCAAGAAGCTTCCTCGTGGCTTCTTTGAGAAGCTTTCTTAAGAGGCTTCTTTGAGAAGCTAAAGCTTATCTACCCACACCCCTCTATTAACTAAATTAACCTCCTTGAAAATAATTACGGATAAAAATAACACAACAAATATAATCAAACATCAAACATAATTACTAATAATATATAGATATATATCAAGGTGTTACAACTCTCCCACTCTTTTAGAAATTTCATCCTCGAAATTTACGTTACTCAAACAAGGATGGATAAGCTTCTCGCATTTGACTTTCTAATTCCCACATGACATCATCTCCTGATGCACCTCCCCAGATCACCTTGACCAACAGAATCTCTTTCCCTCTTAGGTGTTTTGTTTGTCGTCATACCCTAATTTCGTCTAGGGACCATTCTTTGATGGCATACAACCTTTGCTTGACCGCTTAGAGGTACTTGGCACCCATTGTTGCACAATACGTGAAGTTTTGTAACATGCCAGAAATCAAAAGGAAGCATTGTTACACAATCCGTGAGGTTCCGTAACATGCCGGAAATCAAAAGGAAGCATTGTTACGCAATCCATGAGGTTCCGTAACATTCCAAAAGCCGAAAAAAGGATGATTACGTAATCCGTAAGGTTCCATAACATTACGGAAGGAAAACAAGTATCGTTACGGAATTCGTAAATTTCCGTAACGTTACGAAAAAAGAATCAGCAAAAAAAAGGCAGAGGGGTGTATTTAGTAAACAGGGGGTGCAAATAGCAACCAGGCCCGCTTGGGATTTCTCTTTCTTAATTGAATTGATTAATAACTAAAGTGAAACTAAGGCTAAAATCAACTCACAAAATCAAGCTTTGTCCGCAAAAATCACTGAAAAAATGTTTTAAGGTCCAATGCCTCGGCTTTTCTCACCAAGTAAAAATGGATCATTTTAAGGTCAACGCCTTAAATGACCACCTTCCAAGTAAAAAAGAATCACTTGATTCTCCCCTTTTGAAAGAACTACGTAGGTCTGATTTCCTCTTCGATGGAGGGTACGTAGGAGCAAGAGTCCCGCTTTTGTCAACCTCAAAAATAAAATAAAAAATAAAAAGTCTAGATACATAATTTCACACAATTCTAATTTAAGGTTGTTGTCCTTTGGGACAAACGTGAAAGGTGCTAATACCTTCCTCAAACGTAAATACAACTCCCGAATCTGGAATATTCTTCATGACCGGTTTCCTTTGGTTTTTCTAATGTTTTCCTTTCAATAAACGTTGGTGGCGACTCCGCGCATTTTCCTCTTATGGAAGACGCACCCGTGAGCCTCACCTCGCTCGCCCGCAAAAGGGTAGGTTGCGACAGTTGGCGACTCCACTGGGGATTGTTTTGTGAGTTAGGCCTATTTTAGGAAAGTTTGGAATTATGAAACTTTGTGTGTGCGTTTTTTCTTGAACTGTGTAAAAATAATAAATGCTGCCTTTTCCATATTTTTACACTGCATTCTAAGCACCCACGGGTTTGAGTAAAAAAGGGGCCCTATACCCAGGTCCATGGAAATCTAAGGAGTGGAGGTGAATCTAAGGTCAGGCTAGGTCTCTGACATGTTTGATAATAGTGAAACCTCGTCTAGAGCTTTCTCTCTTTATAATGTATTGTCGCTGGTATTCCATACTGCCGCAATATTATTATCTTGAGTGATGCTACCTCTAGAAAACAGCCATGTGTGATATGGATCGTTGGGAGTAGTTATTAGAGACCCCTAGATATTATCCTATAGGTTCCCAAATAGGGGCATGGAGCAAGCATGCTCCGTACCATTTGTTCTCATGCATTTTTCTGCGAATAGCACATAAATTATAGTTTTTGTTGTATCTTGTCTCTTTAGAGTAACGCGTCACTTTTTAATGCATACGTTGGGGCGCTGCAATGCCTGGAGCGTAGTATTAAAAAAATGGATCTTTTTTACCACTTGTTTTTTCTTCAGTTTGTTTCATGCGTGTGCATTGCATCATTCATATCGGAGCCTTAATTCACCTCTTTTTAGGTAAATGATGGGGACAAATCAAATCGGAAAAATATTCTATCAAGTCAAGATTAAGGGCCTAGATGTCTCCAGCCTTAAAGAGTTAGGCCAGTTGATGGGTCAGCTCCAGCGCCAAGCATTTCGCAAAGCTTACGGTAAAATCTGGGACTTAGCCATGGTAGAAGTCTCCACAGAGGCCATTGCCTCCCTCGCCCAGTATTATGATCAGTTGTTGAGATGCTTTACCTTTGGGGACTTCCAGCTGTCACCCATGGTGGAAGAATTTGAAGAGATCCTAGGATTTCCTCTAGGGGGAAGGAGACCATACCTCTTCTCAGGGTTCCATCCCTCATTAGCTAGAATTTCAAAGATAGTCCAAATCTCGGCGCATGAATTAGACTATGGAAAGCAAGTCAGAAATGGGGTGGTTGGAATACCGAGGAAATGTTTGGAGGAAAAAGCAAGAACCTTGGTAGGTAGAGGCGAGTGGGCCCCGTTCATAGGCATTCTCGCATTGTTGGTCTTTAGAGGAGTCCTCTTTCCAAATGTGGATGGGTTGGTGGATCTAGCTGTAGAAGCAAAGCTTCATGGTGAATCAAAGGTGATTCAAAGGTGTTTTGATGATAACAATGATGATAACAAAAGATGATGACAAAGGTGATGACAAAAAGCTGAAAGATCAATCAAAGAACAACTCAAGTAAATCAAAGATCAATCAAAAACAATTCAAGAGTTCAAGATAAGAATCAAGATTCAAGGATCAAAGATCTCAAGAATCAAGATCAAGATTCAAGACTCAAGATTTAAGAATGAAGAGAAGACTCAATCAAGATAAGTATTAAAACGTTTTTCAAAACTTTGAATAGCACATGAATTTTTGAAAAAACCTTTTACCAAAGAGTTTTTACTCTCTGGTAATCGATTACCAGATTGGTGTAATCGATTACTAGTAGCAAAATTGTTTTGAAAAAGTTTTCAAATTGAATTTACAACGTTCCAATTAATTTCAAAAAGCTGTAATCAATTACAATGTTTTGGTAATCGATTACCAGTGCCTTTGAATGTTGAAATTCAAATTCAAATATGAAGAGTCACATCCTTTCACACAAAAGCTTTGTGTAATCGATTACACTAATTTGGTAATCGATTACCAGTGACTGTTTCTGAATAAATCAAAAGATGTAACTCTTCAAAAAGGTTTTGACTTTTTCAAATTGGTTTTAAAGTTTTTCTAAAAGTTATAACTCTTCTAAATGGTCTTCTTGGCCAGACATGAAGAGTCTATAAAAGCAAGGCTTTGATTTGCTTTTCAAGACACTTTACTTTTCCAATCAATCCTTTACAAGCCTTGAATCTCTTTGAACTTCTTCTTCTTCTTTGTACCAAAAGCTTTATGAAGTTTTCTGGTTTTCCAAACCTTGAAAACTTGTGCTATTCATCTTTTCATTCTCTTCTCCCTTTGCCAAAAAGAATTCGCCAAGGACTAACCGCCTGAATTCTTTTTGTGTCTCTCTTCTCCCTTTTCCAAAAGAACAAAGGACTAACCGCCTGAATTCTTTTGTGTCTCCCTTCTCCGTTGTCAAAGAATTCAAAATGACACGGTCTGAGAATTCTTTTGATTCTTCCCATTCCCTTATACAAAAGTGTTCAAAGGACTAACCACCTGAGAATTCTTTTGTATCCCCATTCACAAAGTATCAAAGGTTTAACAACCTAAGATCTTTTTCTTAACGCATTGGAGGGTACATCCTTTGTGGTACAAGTAGAGCGTACATCTACTTAAGTTTGACTGAGAACAAGAGAGAGTACATCTCTTGTGGATCAGTTCTAGTGGAGGGTACATCCACTAGGTTCAAAGAGAACAAGGGAGGGTACATCCCTGATGGATCTTTGCTTGTAAAAGGATTTTTACAAGGTTGAAAGAAATCTCAAGGACCGCAGGTCGCTTGGGGACTGGATGTAGGCACGGGTTGTTGCCGAACCAGTATAAAAACTCTTGTGTGTTTGTTTCCTTCTTCCCTACTCTTTTACTTTCCGCTGTGCATTTAATTTCCGCTTTTACTTTCTGTTAAGTTTCTCTTCTACTCCTCATTCTCTTAACAATTTAGTAAAAGCCTTAGAAGAGTAATTTTTTAATTAGTAAAGGTTTAGGAATAATTAATTCAACCCCCCTTCTTAATTATTCTGAGGCCACTCGATCCAACACTAGCAGCGATCGATGTTTTTCTCGCTTATTATGACCACAAGGAAAGCCCGATTGTCGCTATGTTAGCCGACCTATATGACACCTTCGACCGAAGATGTGAGAAGAGCAGTATGAGGATTGTTTGTTGTACTCCAGCTCTTTATGTATGGTTGGTTTCGCACCTTTTTCGCCAAGAGGTGAGACATGCTTGCCCGCTAGAAAGTCATCGTTCATGCACAGAGAAATGAGGGGCAAATTGGGACCAACTCTTAGTGATGCAATCCTACCCCGCAAGGGCATTGGGTAGAAGACTCCAAGTAGATTGGCTAGAGATCCAAGGGAAGGCCCTAGGGTTCTCATGAGCCATAGGGTAGATTTCTAGCCCATGGGCTAAGTATGAGCCCGCTTATCTTTGTAAATATTAGAATAGGTATTTCCTTCGTCTGGGCCTTGTATTTTGGCCATTCTAGTAGTATAGGGTTTTAGCCTTGTATTTCGGGGCATTTTGAGTAGTCTTTGTAGTAAGGACTTTTTTTGTATTTTCATGTTTTTTGTCATGGGGGTGAACTTAGCTATTATAGGGGGTGTGTAGCTAAGCTCTAGCTTTTCATCTCAAGGAGGTGAGCTTAGCTATTAGAGAGGTATGTGTAGCTAAGCTCAAGCTTCTTTAGGAATCTTCTTAAGGAAGCTTCTCAAGGAGGTGAGCTTAGTTATGAGAGGGGTGTGTGTAGCTAAGCTCTAGCTTCTCAAGGAAGTTTTCTCAAAGAAGCTTCTCAAGGAAGTTTTCTCAAGAAAGCTTCTCAAGGAAGCTACCTAGTCTATAAATAGAAGCATGTGTAACACTTGTTGTAACTTTGATGAATGAGAGTCTTGTGAGACATACTTCAAAGTTCCACTTCTCTACCTCTTTTATTCCTTCAATTTTGTGCTCCCCCCTCTCTCTTTCTCTCCCTCTTTCTTTTCCTCCATTGAAGCATCCTCTCCAAGCTTCTTATCCAAGGCTCATCTTGGTGGTGAAGCTCCTTCTTCCATGGCTTATTCCCTAGTGGATGGCGCCTCCTCTCACCTCTTCTCCTTTGTCTTCCGCTGCATCTCCATGGTGGAAAATCACCATTAAAGGACCTCATTGAAGCTCAAAGATCCAGCCTCCATAGAAGCCCCACAAGCAAGCTTCCATCAAGTGGTAATCAGAGCACAAGAGCTTCAACTAGGTGCTCCGTAAACCTCCATTAATTTTTTTTGCTTTACCTTCTCTTCCATTGTTGTTTCTTCATTTTTTTCTCCATGTATCTCCTCACATGTCTTGTGCTAAATGTTTTTAACATGATTCTTTAGAGTTTCCACCGATTAAACTTGCTATATAAGCTAGATTTGATTTTCTATGGTTCAAATTTCTTGTTTTTGTTCTTGAACCATGAATTGTGTTGAGTTTAGGTTCCTTTGAGTTTTGTCTTGTTATTTTTTGTGGCTGAAACCTAAACCATAAAATTCATACAAAAATATTAAAGTAGAATAAAAGCTCAAAAATCTAGAGTGACTTGTTCACCTATTGTAGTTTTGTCATAGAAGTCATGTCTAGTCATGAAACTTGTCACATAAGATTTCTTATGTTGTGCTGAATTTTATTTTCTTGTTTCTTTGTCTAACTCATTTGTTCATGAGTGTATGAAATTCTTTTAGCCTATTATTTGATTTGAGTCAAATCTTTCATGTTAATTAGTCCTTAACATGTTCATGCAAAATTCTTAGAGAGTCTTTGATTGTGAACCTTTTCTTGAACTTTTAGGTTTCCTTTTGATTGTATCTATTGCGAATTTGAGTTTTGGTGATTGAATTGCTGGCTGAAATGTTGATCCTAAGTGAATATTGAACTCCTCCTAAAATTGTGGTAAACAATCCTAGTGAGTTCAACATACATAGGAAGGTTGAAAGTAGGCCCAAGGAAATCAATATACCACGCTTAAAAAAAAAAAAAAAAAAAAAAAAAAAACTCGCTGGTGATGGCAGCTTGGACATAGAAACTTGTAAAAATTACTGAGAATTGGTTACTTTGAATTTTGAGCTGAAATTTTTACTGAATTTTCTAGACATCTGAAAAAAAGTTATAAAAAAAGAACCAGGTGGTTTGGATAAAAGGAAAAAATAATAAAAATCACACAAGTTGGCAGAAAAATCAGTATCCAAAAAAAAAAGTGAAAGGGAAGTGTGCTTGTTGTTTTGGCTCAAAATTTATTCTATAATTGCTGCCTATGTTATACCAATCTTAATTCCGAAATTTCAATAGAAAATTAGTTTGAAAACAAGTGCCAAAGCTAGAGGTTTGTTGAGTCTTTTTTTTTAGTTTTTTTTACTCTACTCTAGAGTCATTCTAAGTTTCTCTTTGAGTCCTAACTTGCTTCTATGTCCTTTTCATTGCTTTAATTCTTGAATAATCCTTGAAAAAATGTCTTGTTAAAATTCCATTGGTTTAACTTTCATTTCATTTTTTGGTCTTTGGTTATTTCTTGTCTCTTTGTTTCCTTGTTTGTGAGTTGCCATATAGGGAATTGGAAAGGAGGATTGGTGCCATCCCTTGAAGAATTTGAGTCAAGAAGCAAGGGGCCAACCACCTTATGAGCTATTGGACTAAGAAGCACTCCAAATTGTGTGAATCACCAAAGAGAGAAAAACCACCAAAATTGAGGACCTTTTTGCAATTTTGTAATTGACAATTTACATTACTTTCATTACATTCAAATTTTGTAACAAAAAGGCCTTTCATTGGATGTAAGTTGGGAGCCTCCAATAGGTCACCCTACTTCCCTTTGTGTGTAATAATTTTAGGCAATTTTCCCTTAGGATTGTGAGTGTTTTGTTGGGAACCTTAAATGTGGTCATCCAAACACTCTTAGGATTTGCCTAGTTTACATTTCTTGCCTACTTTCGTAACTTATTTCTTTTACCTTCCATTGTCAAACCGCCTAGATAGCTTGCATTTTACCAATTATTTTTACCTTATCTTTCACACCTCTTTTAGTGTTTATTTTGGCTAGTTTCAACCATAGTTTCTTTTACCTTTTGTTTTCAAGCCTCCAACAAGAAAGAACCACAACTTAGTAACCAACATGAGTCATCATTCATCTAGTGTTAATGGCGAGGGTACTAGTCATAAAGACCCTTTATCTAGAATCTTAGATGAGTTGAGTTCCCTCAAGTTATGGAAAGAAAAACAAGAGAGAAAAGAAAAAGGAAAAAAAGAGTGGAAGAAATAAGTCAAGATGAAAGAAAGAAAATAAGAGAGGAAGAAAGAAGAAAAATAATGAAAGAAATGAAAAGAGAAAAATATGCCTCCTATAGTAGTCATAACTCTTGCAAGAGCCTAAGTGAAGAACTTCGTGACTATTATGAAGGAAGGCATAGGTCACATTTTAGACTTCACTCCCATAGGAGAGAAAAGGAAAGAAAGCCTCAAGAGGATAACATTAACCTCCCACACCTTCATAGGAAGGACAATGTAGAGGCTAACTTAGATTGGGAAATAAGGGTAGAGCAACAACTTAAAAAGAAGTCTACGTCAAAATCTTATGGCTCTCACTCTTATCCAAAGAAAGACCAAGGTCAAGGCATCTTTGGGGTGACACCTTCTAAGCCCAAAGATGATAAGGGGAAGACAATAGAAAAGCAAGCCCCTAAGGCTAGTATGCAAGAGAAAACTAGCTCTATAAAGTGCTTTAAATGTCTTGGAAGAGGGCACATTACTTCTCAATGCCCCACCACAAAAACCATGATTATGAGGGGCCAAGACATTTATAGTAGCCAAGATGAGGCTACTACTTCACCTTCCTCTAGTGAAAGTGAAAAAGCAAAAGGGGAAGAATCTAGTGAAGAAATCTAACCCCAAGAAGAAGGACAACCATTAGTGGTTAAAGAGAAGTGTAAGGAGGTAAGTGTCTCCTCCAAGAGTTTAGCTAAGAAGGAAACTCATTTTACAATAAAGACAAACATTAAAGAAACTTTCCCTCTTAGACAACCTCCACATTTTCTCTTTTGTAAAAAGGCACTTGCTAGCATTGCCACACCTCTTGGGCTTGAGTTTATTCCTCAAGTAAAGAAGTTGTTGGATGAGGGTTTGGTTCGCAAGAGCTTAAATCCTTGTGCTTTGTTGGTGCCCAAAATAGGTATTATTAGGCACCAAGTCCCTAAAATAGGTGGTATGATGAATGTTTTTGAGTGGTGCAACACTCTTTTGTAAAATCACTCATGCACCCAACATCTTCATGATTTGTGTACATAGGGACCCATTAGGTAGGTTTGTTCTTATTTTTAGTTTCAATACAAACTTAGGTACTCATATGGGACACCTTAGGTTTGTCATACTTTTTGGTAGGAATAATCAATATGAAAATACAGAAAAAGGTATGTTTTATTGCGTTACTTTTCTTAATTTTTCAAATAGTGATCAAGGGGTTCCCATGAGCCCTAAGAGAATAAAGGTCATTCCTGAGTGGCCCACTCCACCAAGTATAAGAAAAATTTGGGGCTTCCATGACTTAACAAACTTTTACAAAAGGTTTGTCCCATATTTTTCTATACTTGTAGCACCACTCATTGAGTTGGTGAGAAACCATGTTCTTTCATGGGAAGATGCCCAGGAAATGGGTTTTCAGACCTTACCTTACTTCAACATACCAAACACCACTAATACATATGTTTTTGTTCTTTTTACAGGTGTTGAGGGAAGGAGCCCAGAGTATGAAGAACCTCGGGATTTGAGGTCAAATCCTTTCCAAGGTGGAGGGAATGATGCAATCCTACCCCGCAAGGGCATTGGGTAGAAGACTCCAAGTAGATTGGCTAGAGATCCAAGGGAAGGCCCTAGGGTTCTCATGAGCCTTAGGGTAGATTTCTAGCCCATGGGCTAAGTATGAGCCCGCTTATCTTTGTAAATATTAGAATAGGTATTTCCTTCGTCTGGGCCTTGTATTTTGGCCATTCTAGTAGTATAGGGTTTTAGCCTTGTATTTCGGGGCATTTTGAGTAGTCTTTGTAGTAAGGACTTTTTTTGTATTTTCATGTTTTTTGTCATGGAGGTGAGCTTAGATATTAGAGAGGTATGTGTAGCTAAGCTCAAGCTTCTTTAGGAATCTTCTTAAGGAAGCTTCTCAAGGAGGTGAGCTTAGTTATGAGAGGGGTGTGTGTAGCTAAGCTCTAGTTTCTCAAGGAAGTTTTCTCAAAGAAGCTGCTAAAGAAAGAAGGAGTTGAGAGCAGGGTCGTCGGGGGCTGTCTCCGCAAGGGCCACATGGACGAATTCGCTGTCTTATCTTTGCTTTCCTCTTATCTCCGATAGATGGTGAGTAAAGAGGGGGCAA